>NW_027641022.1:600000-1009207 GCF_949752795.1 Hyperoodon ampullatus
TACCACTTATGAAGATCCTGTAAACATGGCTACACTTGAACTGAGTTAGGAAAGAGAACAGTGTCTCACATTTAGAAAACACTCTTATACCTGCTTAAGGGGGAAGGAGAGGTGGGGTGATGCATAAAACCAGAGTTTGATATAAGCACAGGTACCGTTCCAAAAACCAACTATGGAATAGAAAAGACCTACACCGTCCTCAGCGAAAGGGACTCAAAACCCCATATTTCCCGCAGAGGAAAATATCTGACTAGTAAGAATCTTAAAACCTATGTATTGATATGTCTCCGTAAGGGAATCAAGTGTGTCTAGACTGGCATAAACATGGCAGCGAGAATCAGCTCAAACCCACTATAAAAAGGAATTTCAAAAACAAAACAAAAAAACTGGGAAATTCTTTACAATTCCTTCAGGGTCTCTGATGAAGGCTGGAATGGCCCTATCTACAACGACAGCTGGATGTGGCATAAGGAGGGACACTTGGGACTGAGACGATTGGTGAGATTGGGTGAGCAAATGCAGACCCTTTAAAGCAATAATGCATGGCACCCATTCCATGGGTCCGAACTCTCCAGGTTGAAGGGAATATTACTACAGCTATAACATGTGCGGGAAACCTAGAGAACGGACACACTGTGAATACGAAAGGTTTCTGAAACTCAACGAACAGACCCTCTCCTGGTGCTCCGGTTTGACTTTCCGTCTGCTTTACTATCAACCTCCCAACTTGGAGAGACAGCCCCTTTAACCTCTTGGTTCGCACAGGTTGCCAATTTGGCAGAGGATGAAAGGGAAGAGGGAGAACCAATGAGAGAGTAGCTGTTAGGCATTTGGACGGGCACATATCACTGTAATTTCCCGGCAGGAAGAAGAATTAACCAAATTCTCAGCCACCCACCGGGAACCAGTATAGGTCCTGAACCAAAATTTTGGACTTGCGGTCAGCTCACCAAAAACGAGTTGAAAAATGGAGCTCAGGGGCACAGCAATTCACAAACTGGCCGAGTAATAAAGGACAACTATCGTCCAAAAATCTGTTGAGGGAAGGCAACGAGGCGGACTTGAAAGCGAGGCAGAATAGCAGGAAACAGATTTCAAGAGGTACGTTGGAATCGCCTTTAAAGCACAGGAAGAGGGGCACAACTTCGACAATGATGCACTTGGCCAAAAAGGGCGTATGCGTTTTCTCCTGAATATATTCAGGAGAAAACGCATACGCCCTTTTTGGCCAAGCAAGCAAGCGGGCAATGCAAATCTGCACTACAAAGAAGTATCACTTCCCACCGGTCAAAAGGGACATCCACAAAATGTGTAAGAACAAGAAAGGCAAGACAGGCCCTGGAGAACAGGGAGCCTTGTTATGCTGATGGGCGGGATGTAAATTGCCAACTGCCTCTCTGGAGGAGTGCATTCTGTTCCCTAAAACAAGTAAAGAACAGAGCTGCAGAGCCAAGGGCACTACCAGTCTAGGGAATATACCTTGGGAAAACTGAAAATCAATAAGACAGAGCCACCCCAAAATTTAGGGCTGCACTGCATACAAGGACCTCAACTTGGATACACCTTAAGTATCCCAGAAAATATAAACATGGTTCAAAAAATTGTGGTACTTACGTACGATGGAATATCCCTCAGCCATGAAATCAATGTCATAAGACCAGTAGCAGCAAAATGGGTGGATTCAGGTACGATGATTCTAAGTGAAATAAGTCACACAGAAAAAGAAACTTATCATAAGATATCACTTATGAAGATCCTGTAAACATGGCTACACTTGAACTGAGTTAGGAAAGAGAACAGTGTCTCACATTTAGAAAACACTCTTATACCTGCTTAAGGGGGAAGGAGAGGTGGGGTGATGCATAAAACAAGAGTTTGATATAAGCACAGGTACCGTTCCAAAAACCAACTATGGAATAGACAAGACCTACACCGTCCTCAGCGAAAGGGACTCAAAACCCCATATTTCCCACAGAGGAAAATATCTGACTAGTAAGAATCTTAAAACCTATGTATTGATATGTCTCCGTAAGGGAATCAAGTGTGTCTAGACTGGCATAAACATGGCAGCGAGAATCAGCTCAAACCCACTATAAAAAGGAATTTCAAAAACAAAACAAAAAAACTGGGAAATTCTTTACAATTCCTTCAGGGTCTCTGATGAAGGCTTTAATGACCCTATGTACAACGACAGCTGGATGTGGCATAAGGAGGGACACTTGGGACTGAGACGATTGGTGAGATTGGGTGAGCAAATGCAGACCCTTTAAAGCAATAATGCATGGCACCCATTCCATGGGTCCGAACTCTCCAGGTTGAAGGGAATATTACTACAGCTATAACATGTGCGGGAAACCTAGAGAACGGACACACTGTGAATACGAAAGGTTTCTAAAACTCAACGCATAGTCCCTCCCCTGGTGCTCCGGTTTGACTTTCCATCTGCTTTACTATCAACCTCCCAACTTGGAGAGACAGCCCCTTTAACCTCTTGGTTCGCACAGGTTGCCAATTTGGCAGAGGATGAAAGGGAAGAGGGAGAACCAATGAGAGAGTAGCTGTTAGGCATTTGGACGGGCACATATCACTGTAATTTCCCGGCAGGAAGAAGAATTAACCAAATTCTCAGCCACCCACCGGGAACCAGTATAGGTCCTGAACCAAAATTTTGGACTTGCGGTCAGCTCACCAAAAACGAGTTGAAAAATGGAGCTCAGGGGCACAGCAATTCACAAACTGGCCGAGTAATATAGGACAACTATCGTCCAAAAATCTGTTGAGGGAAGGCAACGAGGCGGACTTGAAAGCGAGGCAGAATAGCAGGAAACAGATTTCAAGAGGTACGTTGGAATCGCCTTTAAAGCACAGGAAGAGGGGCACAACTTCGACAATGATGCACTTGGCCAAAAAGGGCGTATGCGTTTTCCCCTGAATATATTCAGGAGAAAACGCATACGCCCTTTTTGGCCAAGCAAGCAAGCGGGCAATGCAAATCTGCACTACAAAGAAGTATCACTTCCCACCGATCAAAAGGGACATCCACAAAATGTGTAAGAACAAGAAAGGCAAGACAGGCCCTGGAGAACAGGGAGCCTTGTTATGCTGATGGGCGGGATGTAAATTGCCAACTGCCTCTCTGGAGGAGTGCATTCTGTTCCCTAAAACAAGTAAAGAACAGAGCTGGAGAGCCAAGGGCACTACCAGTCTAGGGAATATACCTTGGGAAAACTGAAAATCAATAAGACAGAGCCACCCCAAAATTTAGGGCTGCACTGCATACAAGGACCTCAACTTGGATACACCTTAAGTATCCCAGAAAATATAAACATGGTTCAAAAAATTGTGGTACTTACGTACGATGGAATATCCCTCAGCCATGAAATCAATGTCATAAGACCAGTAGCAGCAAAATGGGTGGATTCAGGTACGATGATTCTAAGTGAAATAAGTCACACAGAAAAAGAAACTTATCATAAGATATCACTTATGAAGATCCTGTAAACATGGTTACACTTGAACTGAGTTAGGAAAGAGAACAGTGTCTCACATTTAGAAAACACTCTTATACCTGCTTAAGGGGGAAGGAGAGGTGGGGTGATGCATAAAACCAGAGTTTGATATAAGCACAGGTACCGTTCCAAAAACCAACTATGGAATAGACAAGACCTACACCGTCCTCAGCGAAAGGGACTCAAAACCCCATATTTCCCGCAGAGGAAAATATCTGACTAGTAAGAATCTTAAAACCTATGTATTGATATGTCTCCGTAAGGGAATCAAGTGTGTCTAGACTGGCATAAACATGGCAGCGAGAATCAGCTCAAACCCACTATAAAAAGGAATTTCAAAAACAAAACAAAAAAACTGGGAAATTCTTTACAATTCCTTCAGGGTCTCTGATGAAAGCTGGAATGACCCTATCTACAACGACAGCTGGATGTGGCATAAGGAGGGACACTTGGGACTGAGACGATTGGTGAGATTGGGTGAGCAAATGCAGACCCTTTAAAGCAATAATGCATGGCACCCATTCCATGGGTCCGAACTCTCCAGGTTGAAGGGAATATTACTACAGCTATAACATGTGCGGGAAACCTAGAGAACGGACACACTGTGAATACGAAAGGTTTCTAAAACTCAACGCATAGTCCCTCCCCTGGTGCTCTGGTTTGACTTTCCATCTGCTTTACTATCAACCTCCCAACTTGGAGAGACAGCCCCTTTAACCTCTTGGTTCGCACAGGTTGCCAATTTGGCAGAGGATGAAAGGGAAGAGGGAGAACCAATGAGAGAGTAGCTGTTAGGCATTTGGACGGGCACATATCACTGTAATTTCCCGGCAGGAAGAAGAATTAACCAAATTCTCAGCCACCCACCGGGAACCAGTATAGGTCCTGAACCAAAATTTTGGACTTGCGGTCAGCTCACCAAAAACGAGTTGAAAAATGGAGCTCAGGGGCACAGCAATTCACAAACTGGCCGAGTAATAAAGGACAACTATCGTCCAAAAATCTGTTGAGGGAAGGCAACGAGGCGGACTTGAAAGCGAGGCAGAATAGCAGGAAACAGATTTCAAGAGGTACGTTGGAATCGCCTTTAAAGCACAGGAAGAGGGGCACAACTTCGACAATGATGCACTTGGCCAAAAAGGGCGTATGCGTTTTCTCCTGAATATATTCAGGAGAAAACGCATACGCCCTTTTTGGCCAAGGAAGCAAGCGGGCAATGCAAATCTGCACTACAAAGAAGTATCACTTCCCACCGGTCAAAAGGGACATCCACAAAATGTGTAAGAACAAGAAAGGCAAGACAGGCCCTGGAGAACAGGGAGCCTTGTTATGCTGATGGGCGGGATGTAAATTGCCAACTGCCTCTCTGGAGGAGTGCATTCTGTTCCCTAAAACAAGTAAAGAACAGAGCTGCAGAGCCAAGGGCACTACCAGTCTAGGGAATATACCTTGGGAAAACTGAAAATCAATAAGACAGAGCCACCCCAAAATTTAGGGCTGCACTGCATACAAGGACCTCAACTTGGATACACCTTAAGTATCCCAGAAAATATAAACATGGTTCAAAAAATTGTGGTACTTACGTACGATGGAATATCCCTCAGCCATGAAATCAATGTCATAAGACCAGTAGCAGCAAAATGGGTGGATTCAGGTACGATGATTCTAAGTGAAATAAGTCACACAGAAAAAGAAACTTATCATAAGATATCACTTATGAAGATCCTGTAAACATGGCTACACTTGAACTGAGTTAGGAAAGAGAACAGTGTCTCACATTTAGAAAACACTCTTATACCTGCTTAAGGGGGAATGAGAGGTGGGGTGATGCATAAAACAAGAGTTTGATATAAGCACAGGTACCGTTCCAAAAACCAACTATGGAATAGACAAGACCTACACCGTCCTCAGCGAAAGGGACTCAAAACCCCATATTTCCCACAGAGGAAAATATCTGACTAGTAAGAATCTTAAAACCTATGTATTGATATGTCTCCGTAAGGGAATCAAGTGTGTCTAGACTGGCATAAACATGGCAGCGAGAATCAGCTCAAACCCACTATAAAAAGGAATTTCAAAAACAAAACAAAAAAACTGGGAAATTCTTTACAATTCCTTCAGGGTCTCTGATGAAGGCTTTAATGACCCTATGTACAACGACAGCTGGATGTGGCATAAGGAGGGACACTTGGGACTGAGACGATTGGTGAGATTGGGTGAGCAAATGCAGACCCTTTAAAGCAATAATGCATGGCACCCATTCCATGGGTCCGAACTCTCCAGGTTGAAGGGAATATTACTACAGCTATAACATGTGCGGGAAACCTAGAGAACGGACACACTGTGAATACGAAAGGTTTCTAAAACTCAATGCATAGTCCCTCCCCTGGTGCTCCGGTTTGACTTTCCATCTGCTTTACTATCAACCTCCCAACTTGGAGAGACAGCCCCTTTAACCTCTTGGTTCGCACAGGTTGCCAATTTGGCAGAGGATGAAAGGGAAGAGGGAGAACCAATGAGAGAGTAGCTGTTAGGCATTTGGACGGGCACATATCACTGTAATTTCCCGGCAGGAAGAAGAATTAACCAAATTCTCAGCCACCCACCGGGAACCAGTATAGGTCCTGAACCAAAATTTTGGACTTGCGGTCAGCTCACCAAAAACGAGTTGAATAATGGAGCTCAGGGGCACAGCAATTCACAAACTGGCCGAGTAATAAAGGACAACTATCGTCCAAAAATCTGTTGAGGGAAGGCAACTAGGCGGACTTGAAAGCGAGGCAGAATAGCAGGAAACAGATTTCAAGAGGTACGTTGGAATCGCCTTTAAAGCACAGGAAGAGGGGCACAACTTCGACAATGATGCACTTGGCCAAAAAGGGCGTATGCGTTTTCCCCTGAATATATTCAGGAGAAAACGCATACGCCCTTTTTGGCCAAGCAAGCAAGCGGGCAATGCAAATCTGCACTACAAAGAAGTATCACTTCCCACCGGTCAAAAGGGACATCCACAAAATGTGTAAGAACAAGAAAGGCAAGACAGGCCCTGGAGAACAGGGAGCCTTGTTATGCTGATGGGCGGGATGTAAATTGCCAACTGCCTCTCTGGAGGAGTGCATTCTGTTCCCTAAAACAAGTAAAGAACAGAGCTGGAGAGCCAAGGGCACTACCAGTCTAGGGAATATACCTTGGGAAAACTGAAAATCAATAAGACAGAGCCACCCCAAAATTTAGGGCTGCACTGCATACAAGGACCTCAACTTGGATACACCTTAAGTATCCCAGAAAATATAAACATGGTTCAAAAAATTGTGGTACTTACGTACGATGGAATATCCCTCAGCCATGAAATCAATGTCATAAGACCAGTAGCAGCAAAATGGGTGGATTCAGGTACGATGATTCTAAGTGAAATAAGTCACACAGAAAAAGAAACTTATCATAAGATATCACTTATGAAGATCCTGTAAACATGGTTACACTTGAACTGAGTTAGGAAAGAGAACAGTGTCTCACATTTAGAAAACACTCTTATACCTGCTTAAGGGGGAAGGAGAGGTGGGGTGATGCATAAAACCAGAGTTTGATATAAGCACAGGTACCGTTCCAAAAACCAACTATGGAATAGACAAGACCTACACCGTCCTCAGCGAAAGGGACTCAAAACCCCATATTTCCCGCAGAGGAAAATATCTGACTAGTAAGAATCTTAAAACCTATGTATTGATATGTCTCCGTAAGGGAATCAAGTGTGTCTAGACTGGCATAAACATGGCAGCGAGAATCAGCTCAAACCCACTATAAAAAGGAATTTCAAAAACAAAACAAAAAAACTGGGAAATTCTTTACAATTCCTTCAGGGTCTCTGATGAAAGCTGGAATGACCCTATCTACAACGACAGCTGGATGTGGCATAAGGAGGGACACTTGGGACTGAGACGATTGGTGAGATTGGGTGAGCAAATGCAGACCCTTTAAAGCAATAATGCATGGCACCCATTCCATGGGTCCGAACTCTCCAGGTTGAAGGGAATATTACTACAGCTATAACATGTGCGGGAAACCTAGAGAACGGACACACTGTGAATACGAAAGGTTTCTAAAACTCAACGCATAGTCCCTCCCCTGGTGCTCTGGTTTGACTTTCCATCTGCTTTACTATCAACCTCCCAACTTGGAGAGACAGCCCCTTTAACCTCTTGGTTCGCACAGGTTGCCACTTTGGCAGAGGATGAAAGGGAAGAGGGAGAACCAATGAGAGAGTAGCTGTTAGGCATTTGGACGGGCACATATCACTGTAATTTCCAGGCAGGAAGAAGAATTAAACAAATTCTCAGCCACCCACCGGGCACCAGTATAGGTCCTGAACCAAAATTTTGGACTTGCATTCAGCTCACCAAAAACGAGTTGAAAAATGGAGCTCAGGGGCACAGCAATTCACAAACTGGCCGAGTAATAAAGGACAACTATCGTCCAAAAATCTGTTGAGGGAAGGCAACGAGGCGGACTTGAAAGCGAGGCAGAATAGCAGGAAACAGATTTCAAGAGGTACGTTGGAATCGCCTTTAAAGCACAGGAAGAGGGGCACAACTTCGACAATGATGCACTTGGCCAAAAAGGGCGTATGCGTTTTCTCCTGAATATATTCAGGAGAAAACGCATACGCCCTTTTTGGCCAAGCAAGCAAGCGGGCAATGCAAATCTGCACTACAAAGAAGTATCACTTCCCACCGGTCAAAAGGGACATCCACAAAATGTGTAAGAACAAGAAAGGCAAGACAGGCCCTGGAGAACAGGGAGCCTTGTTATGCTGATGGGCGGGATGTAAATTGCCAACTGCCTCTCTGGAGGAGTGCATTCTGTTCCCTAAAAGAAGTAAAGAACAGAGCTACAGAGCCAAGGGCACTACCAGTCTAGGGAATATACCTTGGGAAAACTGAAAATCAATAAGACAGAGCCACCCCAAAATTTAGGGCTGCACTGCATACAAGGACCTCAACTTGGATACACCTTAAGTATCCCAGAAAATATAAACATGGTTCAAAAAATTGTGGTACTTACGTACGATGGAATATCCCTCAGCCATGAAATCAATGTCATAAGACCAGTAGCAGCAAAATGGGTGGATTCAGGTATGATGATTCTAAGTGAAATAAGTCACACAGAAAAAGAAACTTATCATAAGATATCACTTATGAAGATCCTGTAAACATGGCTACACTTGAACTGAGTTAGGAAAGAGAACAGTGTCTCACATTTAGAAAACACTCTTATATCTGCTTAAGGGGGAATGAGAGGTGGGGTGATGCATAAAACCAGAGTTTGATATAAGCACAGGTACCGTTCCAAAAACCAACTATGGAATAGACAAGACCTACACCATCCTCAGCGAAAGGGACTCAAAACCCCATATTTCCCGCAGAGGAAAATATCTGACTAGTAAAAATCTTAAAACCTATGTATTGATATGTCTCCGTAAGGGAATCAAGTGTGTCTAGACTGGCATAAACATGGCAGCGAGAATCAGCTCAAACCCACTATAAAAAGGAATTTCAAAAACAAAACAAAAAAACTGGGAAATTGTTTACAATTCCTTCAGGGTCTCTGATGAAGGCTGGAATGACCCTATCTACAACGACAGCTGGATGTGGCATAAGGAGGGACACTTGGGACTGAGACGATTGGTGAGATTGGGTGAGCAAATGCAGACCCTTTAAAGCAATAATGCATGGCACCCATTCCATGGGTCCGAACTCTCCAGGTTGAAGGGAATATTACTACAGCTATAACATGTGCGGGAAACCTAGAGAACGGACACACTGTGAATACGAAAGGTTTCTAAAACTCAACGCATAGTCCCTCTCCTGGTGCTCCGGTTTGACTTTCCGTCTGCTTTACTATCAACCTCCCAACTTGGAGAGACAGCCCCTTTAACCTCTTGGTTCGCACAGGTTGCCAATTTGGCAGAGGATGAAAGGGAAGAGGGAGAACCAATGAGAGAGTAGCTGTTAGGCATTTGGACGGGCACATATCACTGTAATTTCCCGGCAGGAAGAAGAATTAAACAAATTCTCAGCCACCCACCGGGAACCAGTATAGGTCCTGAACCAAAATTTTGGACTTGCGGTCAGCTCACCAAAAACGAGTTGAAAAATGGAGCTCAGGGGCACAGCAATTCACAAACTGGCCGAGTAATAAAGGACAACTATCGTCCAAAAATCTGTTGAGGGAAGGCAACGAGGCGGACTTGAAAGCGAGGCAGAATAGCAGGAAACAGATTTCAAGAGGTACGTTGGAATCGCCTTTAAAGCACAGGAAGAGGGGCACAACTTCGACAATGATGCACTTGGCCAAAAAGGGCGTATGCGTTTTCTCCTGAATATATTCAGGAGAAAACGCATACGCCCTTTTTGGCCAAGCAAGCAAGCGGGCAATGCAAATCTGCACTACAAAGAAGTATCACTTCCCACCGGTCAAAAGGGACATCCACAAAATGTGTAAGAACAAGAAAGGCAAGACTGGCCCTGGAGAACAGGGAGCCTTGTTATGCTGATGGGCGGGATGTAAATTGCCAACTGCCTCTCTGGAGGAGTGCATTCTGTTCCCTAAAACAAGTAAAGAACAGAGCTACAGAGACAAGGACACTACCAGTCTAGGGAATATACCTTGGGAAAACTGAAAATCAATAAGACAGAGCCACCCCAAAATTTAGGGCTGCACTGCATACAAGGACCTCAACTTGGATACACCTTAAGTATCCCAGAAAATATAAACATGGTTCAAAAAATTGTGGTACTTACGTACGATGGAATATCCCTCAGCCATGAAATCAATGTCATAAGACCAGTAGCAGCAAAATGGGTGGATTCAGGTACGATGATTCTAAGTGAAATAAGTCACACAGAAAAAGAAACTTATCATAAGATATCACTTATGAAGATCCTGTAAACATGGCTACACTTGAACTGAGTTAGGAAAGAGAACAGTGTCTCACATTTAGAAAACACTCTTATACCTGCTTAAGGGGGAAGGAGAGGTGGGGTGATGCATAAAACCAGAGTTTGATATAAGCACAGGTACCGTTCCAAAAACCAACTATGGAATAGAAAAGACCTACACCGTCCTCAGCGAAAGGGACTCAAAACCCCATATTTCCCGCAGAGGAAAATATCTGACTAGTAAGAATCTTAAAACCTATGTATTGATATGTCTCCGTAAGGGAATCAAGTGTGTCTAGACTGGCATAAACATGGCAGCGAGAATCAGCTCAAACCCACTATAAAAAGGAATTTCAAAAACAAAACAAAAAAACTGGGAAATTCTTTACAATTCCTTCAGGGTCTCTGATGAAGGCTGGAATGGCCCTATCTACAACGACAGCTGGATGTGGCATAAGGAGGGACACTTGGGACTGAGACGATTGGTGAGATTGGGTGAGCAAATGCAGACCCTTTAAAGCAATAATGCATGGCACCCATTCCATGGGTCCGAACTCTCCAGGTTGAAGGGAATATTACTACAGCTATAACATGTGCGGGAAACCTAGAGAACGGACACACTGTGAATACGAAAGGTTTCTGAAACTCAACGAACAGACCCTCTCCTGGTGCTCCGGTTTGACTTTCCGTCTGCTTTACTATCAACCTCCCAACTTGGAGAGACAGCCCCTTTAACCTCTTGGTTCGCACAGGTTGCCAATTTGGCAGAGGATGAAAGGGAAGAGGGAGAACCAATGAGAGAGTAGCTGTTAGGCATTTGGACGGGCACATATCACTGTAATTTCCCGGCAGGAAGAAGAATTAACCAAATTCTCAGCCACCCACCGGGAACCAGTATAGGTCCTGAACCAAAATTTTGGACTTGCGGTCAGCTCACCAAAAACGAGTTGAAAAATGGAGCTCAGGGGCACAGCAATTCACAAACTG
This sequence comes from Hyperoodon ampullatus, assembly GCF_949752795.1. Classification (NCBI taxonomy): domain Eukaryota; kingdom Metazoa; phylum Chordata; class Mammalia; order Artiodactyla; family Ziphiidae; genus Hyperoodon; species Hyperoodon ampullatus. The sequence goes on from NW_027641022.1 coordinate 611,435, forward strand.
GCCGAGTAATAAAGGACAACTATCGTCCAAAAATCTGTTGAGGGAAGGCAACGAGGCGGACTTGAAAGCGAGGCAGAATAGCAGGAAACAGATTTCAAGAGGTACGTTGGAATCGCCTTTAAAGCACAGGAAGAGGGGCACAACTTCGACAATGATGCACTTGGCCAAAAAGGGCGTATGCGTTTTCTCCTGAATATATTCAGGAGAAAACGCATACGCCCTTTTTGGCCAAGCAAGCAAGCGGGCAATGCAAATCTGCACTACAAAGAAGTATCACTTCCCACCGGTCAAAAGGGACATCCACAAAATGTGTAAGAACAAGAAAGGCAAGACAGGCCCTGGAGAACAGGGAGCCTTGTTATGCTGATGGGCGGGATGTAAATTGCCAACTGCCTCTCTGGAGGAGTGCATTCTGTTCCCTAAAACAAGTAAAGAACAGAGCTGCAGAGCCAAGGGCACTACCAGTCTAGGGAATATACCTTGGGAAAACTGAAAATCAATAAGACAGAGCCACCCCAAAATTTAGGGCTGCACTGCATACAAGGACCTCAACTTGGATACACCTTAAGTATCCCAGAAAATATAAACATGGTTCAAAAAATTGTGGTACTTACGTACGATGGAATATCCCTCAGCCATGAAATCAATGTCATAAGACCAGTAGCAGCAAAATGGGTGGATTCAGGTACGATGATTCTAAGTGAAATAAGTCACACAGAAAAAGAAACTTATCATAAGATATCACTTATGAAGATCCTGTAAACATGGCTACACTTGAACTGAGTTAGGAAAGAGAACAGTGTCTCACATTTAGAAAACACTCTTATACCTGCTTAAGGGGGAAGGAGAGGTGGGGTGATGCATAAAACAAGAGTTTGATATAAGCACAGGTACCGTTCCAAAAACCAACTATGGAATAGACAAGACCTACACCGTCCTCAGCGAAAGGGACTCAAAACCCCATATTTCCCACAGAGGAAAATATCTGACTAGTAAGAATCTTAAAACCTATGTATTGATATGTCTCCGTAAGGGAATCAAGTGTGTCTAGACTGGCATAAACATGGCAGCGAGAATCAGCTCAAACCCACTATAAAAAGGAATTTCAAAAACAAAACAAAAAAACTGGGAAATTCTTTACAATTCCTTCAGGGTCTCTGATGAAGGCTTTAATGACCCTATGTACAACGACAGCTGGATGTGGCATAAGGAGGGACACTTGGGACTGAGACGATTGGTGAGATTGGGTGAGCAAATGCAGACCCTTTAAAGCAATAATGCATGGCACCCATTCCATGGGTCCGAACTCTCCAGGTTGAAGGGAATATTACTACAGCTATAACATGTGCGGGAAACCTAGAGAACGGACACACTGTGAATACGAAAGGTTTCTAAAACTCAACGCATAGTCCCTCCCCTGGTGCTCCGGTTTGACTTTCCATCTGCTTTACTATCAACCTCCCAACTTGGAGAGACAGCCCCTTTAACCTCTTGGTTCGCACAGGTTGCCAATTTGGCAGAGGATGAAAGGGAAGAGGGAGAACCAATGAGAGAGTAGCTGTTAGGCATTTGGACGGGCACATATCACTGTAATTTCCCGGCAGGAAGAAGAATTAACCAAATTCTCAGCCACCCACCGGGAACCAGTATAGGTCCTGAACCAAAATTTTGGACTTGCGGTCAGCTCACCAAAAACGAGTTGAAAAATGGAGCTCAGGGGCACAGCAATTCACAAACTGGCCGAGTAATATAGGACAACTATCGTCCAAAAATCTGTTGAGGGAAGGCAACGAGGCGGACTTGAAAGCGAGGCAGAATAGCAGGAAACAGATTTCAAGAGGTACGTTGGAATCGCCTTTAAAGCACAGGAAGAGGGGCACAACTTCGACAATGATGCACTTGGCCAAAAAGGGCGTATGCGTTTTCCCCTGAATATATTCAGGAGAAAACGCATACGCCCTTTTTGGCCAAGCAAGCAAGCGGGCAATGCAAATCTGCACTACAAAGAAGTATCACTTCCCACCGATCAAAAGGGACATCCACAAAATGTGTAAGAACAAGAAAGGCAAGACAGGCCCTGGAGAACAGGGAGCCTTGTTATGCTGATGGGCGGGATGTAAATTGCCAACTGCCTCTCTGGAGGAGTGCATTCTGTTCCCTAAAACAAGTAAAGAACAGAGCTGGAGAGCCAAGGGCACTACCAGTCTAGGGAATATACCTTGGGAAAACTGAAAATCAATAAGACAGAGCCACCCCAAAATTTAGGGCTGCACTGCATACAAGGACCTCAACTTGGATACACCTTAAGTATCCCAGAAAATATAAACATGGTTCAAAAAATTGTGGTACTTACGTACGATGGAATATCCCTCAGCCATGAAATCAATGTCATAAGACCAGTAGCAGCAAAATGGGTGGATTCAGGTACGATGATTCTAAGTGAAATAAGTCACACAGAAAAAGAAACTTATCATAAGATATCACTTATGAAGATCCTGTAAACATGGTTACACTTGAACTGAGTTAGGAAAGAGAACAGTGTCTCACATTTAGAAAACACTCTTATACCTGCTTAAGGGGGAAGGAGAGGTGGGGTGATGCATAAAACCAGAGTTTGATATAAGCACAGGTACCGTTCCAAAAACCAACTATGGAATAGACAAGACCTACACCGTCCTCAGCGAAAGGGACTCAAAACCCCATATTTCCCGCAGAGGAAAATATCTGACTAGTAAGAATCTTAAAACCTATGTATTGATATGTCTCCGTAAGGGAATCAAGTGTGTCTAGACTGGCATAAACATGGCAGCGAGAATCAGCTCAAACCCACTATAAAAAGGAATTTCAAAAACAAAACAAAAAAACTGGGAAATTCTTTACAATTCCTTCAGGGTCTCTGATGAAAGCTGGAATGACCCTATCTACAACGACAGCTGGATGTGGCATAAGGAGGGACACTTGGGACTGAGACGATTGGTGAGATTGGGTGAGCAAATGCAGACCCTTTAAAGCAATAATGCATGGCACCCATTCCATGGGTCCGAACTCTCCAGGTTGAAGGGAATATTACTACAGCTATAACATGTGCGGGAAACCTAGAGAACGGACACACTGTGAATACGAAAGGTTTCTAAAACTCAACGCATAGTCCCTCCCCTGGTGCTCTGGTTTGACTTTCCATCTGCTTTACTATCAACCTCCCAACTTGGAGAGACAGCCCCTTTAACCTCTTGGTTCGCACAGGTTGCCACTTTGGCAGAGGATGAAAGGGAAGAGGGAGAACCAATGAGAGAGTAGCTGTTAGGCATTTGGACGGGCACATATCACTGTAATTTCCAGGCAGGAAGAAGAATTAAACAAATTCTCAGCCAACCACCGGGCACCAGTATAGGTCCTGAACCAAAATTTTGGACTTGCATTCAGCTCACCAAAAACGAGTTGAAAAATGGAGCTCAGGGGCACAGCAATTCACAAACTGGCCGAGTAATAAAGGACAACTATCGTCCAAAAATCTGTTGAGGGAAGGCAACGAGGCGGACTTGAAAGCGAGGCAGAATAGCAGGAAACAGATTTCAAGAGGTACGTTGGAATCGCCTTTAAAGCACAGGAAGAGGGGCACAACTTCGACAATGATGCACTTGGCCAAAAAGGGCGTATGCGTTTTCTCCTGAATATATTCAGGAGAAAACGCATACGCCCTTTTTGGCCAAGCAAGCAAGCGGGCAATGCAAATCTGCACTACAAAGAAGTATCACTTCCCACCGGTCAAAAGGGACATCCACAAAATGTGTAAGAACAAGAAAGGCAAGACAGGCCCTGGAGAACAGGGAGCCTTGTTATGCTGATGGGCGGGATGTAAATTGCCAACTGCCTCTCTGGAGGAGTGCATTCTGTTCCCTAAAACAAGTAAAGAACAGAGCTACAGAGCCAAGGGCACTACCAGTCTAGGGAATATACCTTGGGAAAACTGAAAATCAATAAGACAGAGCCACCCCAAAATTTAGGGCTGCACTGCATACAAGGACCTCAACTTGGATACACCTTAAGTATCCCAGAAAATATAAACATGGTTCAAAAAATTGTGGTACTTACGTACGATGGAATATCCCTCAGCCATGAAATCAATGTCATAAGACCAGTAGCAGCAAAATGGGTGGATTCAGGTACGATGATTCTAAGTGAAATAAGTCACACAGAAAAAGAAACTTATCATAAGATATCACTTATGAAGATCCTGTAAACATGGCTACACTTGAACTGAGTTAGGAAAGAGAACAGTGTCTCACATTTAGAAAACACTCTTATACCTGCTTAAGGGGGAAGGAGAGGTGGGGTGATGCATAAAACAAGAGTTTGATATAAGCACAGGTACCGTTCCAAAAACCAACTATGGAATAGACAAGACCTACACCGTCCTCAGTGAAAGGGACTCAAAACCCCATATTTCCCACAGAGGAAAATATCTGACTAGTAAGAATCTTAAAACCTATGTATTGATATGTCTCCGTAAGGGAATCAAGTGTGTCTAGACTGGCATAAACATGGCAGCGAGAATCAGCTCAAACCCACTATAAAAAGGAATTTCAAAAACAAAACAAAAAAACTGGGAAATTCTTTACAATTCCTTCAGGGTCTCTGATGAAGGCTTTAATGACCCTATGTACAACGACAGCTGGATGTGGCATAAGGAGGGACACTTGGGACTGAGACGATTGGTGAGATTGGGTGAGCAAATGCAGACCCTTTAAAGCAATAATGCATGGCACCCATTCCATGGGTCCGAACTCTCCAGGTTGAAGGGAATATTACTACAGCTATAACATGTGCGGGAAACCTAGAGAACGGACACACTGTGAATACGAAAGGTTTCTAAAACTCAACGCATAGTCCCTCCCCTGGTGCTCCGGTTTGACTTTCCATCTGCTTTACTATCAACCTCCCAACTTGGAGAGACAGCCCCTTTAACCTCTTGGTTCGCACAGGTTGCCAATTTGGCAGAGGATGAAAGGGAAGAGGGAGAACCAATGAGAGAGTAGCTGTTAGGCATTTGGACGGGCACATATCACTGTAATTTCCCGGCAGGAAGAAGAATTAACCAAATTCTCAGCCACCCACCGGGAACCAGTATAGGTCCTGAACCAAAATTTTGGACTTGCGGTCAGCTCACCAAAAACGAGTTGAAAAATGGAGCTCAGGGGCACAGCAATTCACAAACTGGCCGAGTAATAAAGGACAACTATCGTCCAAAAATCTGTTGAGGGAAGGCAACGAGGCGGACTTGAAAGCGAGGCAGAATAGCAGGAAACAGATTTCAAGAGGTACGTTGGAATCGCCTTTAAAGCACAGGAAGAGGGGCACAACTTCGACAATGATGCACTTGGCCAAAAAGGGCGTATGCGTTTTCCCCTGAATATATTCAGGAGAAAACGCATACGCCCTTTTTGGCCAAGCAAGCAAGCGGGCAATGCAAATCTGCACTACAAAGAAGTATCACTTCCCACCGATCAAAAGGGACATCCACAAAATGTGTAAGAACAAGAAAGGCAAGACAGGCCCTGGAGAACAGGGAGCCTTGTTATGCTGATGGGCGGGATGTAAATTGCCAACTGCCTCTCTGGAGGAGTGCATTCTGTTCCCTAAAACAAGTAAAGAACAGAGCTGGAGAGCCAAGGGCACTACCAGTCTAGGGAATATACCTTGGGAAAACTGAAAATCAATAAGACAGAGCCACCCCAAAATTTAGGGCTGCACTGCATACAAGGACCTCAACTTGGATACACCTTAAGTATCCCAGAAAATATAAACATGGTTCAAAAAATTGTGGTACTTACGTACGATGGAATATCCCTCAGCCATGAAATCAATGTCATAAGACCAGTAGCAGCAAAATGGGTGGATTCAGGTACGATGATTCTAAGTGAAATTAGTCACACAGAAAAAGAAACTTATCATAAGATATCACTTATGAAGATCCTGTAAACATGGTTACACTTGAACTGAGTTAGGAAAGAGAACAGTGTCTCACATTTAGAAAACACTCTTATACCTGCTTAAGGGGGAAGGAGAGGTGGGGTGATGCATAAAACCAGAGTTTGATATAAGCACAGGTACCGTTCCAAAAACCAACTATGGAATAGACAAGACCTACACCGTCCTCAGCGAAAGGGACTCAAAACCCCATATTTCCCGCAGAGGAAAATATCTGACTAGTAAGAATCTTAAAACCTATGTATTGATATGTCTCCGTAAGGGAATCAAGTGTGTCTAGACTGGCATAAACATGGCAGCGAGAATCAGCTCAAACCCACTATAAAAAGGAATTTCAAAAACAAAACAAAAAAACTGGGAAATTCTTTACAATTCCTTCAGGGTCTCTGATGAAAGCTGGAATGACCCTATCTACAACGACAGCTGGATGTGGCATAAGGAGGGACACTTGGGACTGAGACGATTGGTGAGATTGGGTGAGCAAATGCAGACCCTTTAAAGCAATAATGCATGGCACCCATTCCATGGGTCCGAACTCTCCAGGTTGAAGGGAATATTACTACAGCTATAACATGTGCGGGAAACCTAGAGAACGGACACACTGTGAATACGAAAGGTTTCTAAAACTCAACGCATAGTCCCTCCCCTGGTGCTCTGGTTTGACTTTCCATCTGCTTTACTATCAACCTCCCAACTTGGAGAGACAGCCCCTTTAACCTCTTGGTTCGCACAGGTTGCCACTTTGGCAGAGGATGAAAGGGAAGAGGGAGAACCAATGAGAGAGTAGCTGTTAGGCATTTGGACGGGCACATATCACTGTAATTTCCAGGCAGGAAGAAGAATTAAACAAATTCTCAGCCAACCACCGGGCACCAGTATAGGTCCTGAACCAAAATTTTGGACTTGCATTCAGCTCACCAAAAACGAGTTGAAAAATGGAGCTCAGGGGCACAGCAATTCACAAACTGGCCGAGTAATAAAGGACAACTATCGTCCAAAAATCTGTTGAGGGAAGGCAACGAGGCGGACTTGAAAGCGAGGCAGAATAGCAGGAAACAGATTTCAAGAGGTACGTTGGAATCGCCTTTAAAGCACAGGAAGAGGGGCACAACTTCGACAATGATGCACTTGGCCAAAAAGGGCGTATGCGTTTTCTCCTGAATATATTCAGGAGAAAACGCATACGCCCTTTTTGGCCAAGCAAGCAAGCGGGCAATGCAAATCTGCACTACAAAGAAGTATCACTTCCCACCGGTCAAAAGGGACATCCACAAAATGTGTAAGAACAAGAAAGGCAAGACAGGCCCTGGAGAACAGGGAGCCTTGTTATGCTGATGGGCGGGATGTAAATTGCCAACTGCCTCTCTGGAGGAGTGCATTCTGTTCCCTAAAAGAAGTAAAGAACAGAGCTACAGAGCCAAGGGCACTACCAGTCTAGGGAATATACCTTGGGAAAACTGAAAATCAATAAGACAGAGCCACCCCAAAATTTAGGGCTGCACTGCATACAAGGACCTCAACTTGGATACACCTTAAGTATCCCAGAAAATATAAACATGGTTCAAAAAATTGTGGTACTTACGTACGATGGAATATCCCTCAGCCATGAAATCAATGTCATAAGACCAGTAGCAGCAAAATGGGTGGATTCAGGTACGATGATTCTAAGTGAAATAAGTCACACAGAAAAAGAAACTTATCATAAGATATCACTTATGAAGATCCTGTAAACATGGCTACACTTGAACTGAGTTAGGAAAGAGAACAGTGTCTCACATTTAGAAAACACTCTTATATCTGCTTAAGGGGGAATGAGAGGTGGGGTGATGCATAAAACCAGAGTTTGATATAAGCACAGGTACCGTTCCAAAAACCAACTATGGAATAGACAAGACCTACACCATCCTCAGCGAAAGGGACTCAAAACCCCATATTTCCCGCAGAGGAAAATATCTGACTAGTAAAAATCTTAAAACCTATGTATTGATATGTCTCCGTAAGGGAATCAAGTGTGTCTAGACTGGCATAAACATGGCAGCGAGAATCAGCTCAAACCCACTATAAAAAGGAATTTCAAAAACAAAACAAAAAAACTGGGAAATTGTTTACAATTCCTTCAGGGTCTCTGATGAAGGCTGGAATGACCCTATCTACAACGACAGCTGGATGTGGCATAAGGAGGGACACTTGGGACTGAGACGATTGGTGAGATTGGTTGAGCAAATGCAGACCCTTTAAAGCAATAATGCATGGCACCCATTCCATGGGTCCGAACTCTCCAGGTTGAAGGGAATATTACAACAGCTATAACATGTGCGGGAAACCTAGAGAACGGACACACTGTGAATACGAAAGGTTTCTAAAACTCAACGCATAGTCCCTCTCCTGGTGCTCCGGTTTGACTTTCCGTCTGCTTTACTATCAACCTCCCAACTTGGAGAGACAGCCCCTTTAACCTCTTGGTTCGCACAGGTTGCCAATTTGGCAGAGGATGAAAGGGAAGAGGGAGAACCAATGAGAGAGTAGCTGTTAGGCATTTGGACGGGCACATATCACTGTAATTTCCCGGCAGGAAGAAGAATTAACCAAATTCTCAGCCACCCACCGGGCACCAGTATAGGTCCTGAACCAAAATTTTGGACTTGCGTTCAGCTCACCAAAAACGAGTTGAAAAATGGAGCTCAGGGGCACAGCAATTCACAAACTGGCCGAGTAATAAAGGACAACTATCGTCCAAAAATCTGTTGAGGGAAGGCAACGAGGCGGACTTGAAAGCGAGGCAGAATAGCAGGAAACAGATTTCAAGAGGTACGTTGGAATCGCCTTTAAAGCACAAGAAGAGGGGCACAACTTCGACAATGATGCACTTGGCCAAAAAGGGCGTATGCGTTTTCTCCTGAATATATTCAGGAGAAAACGCATACGCCCTTTTTGGCCAAGCAAGCAAGCGGGCAATGCAAATCTGCACTACAAAGAAGTATCACTTCCCACCGGTCAAAAGGGACATCCACAAAATGTGTAAGAACAAGAAAGGCAAGACAGGCCCTGGAGAACAGGGAGCCTTGTTATGCTGATGGGCGGGATGTAAATTGCCAACTGCCTCTCTGGAGGAGTGCATTCTGCTCCCTAAAACAAGTAAAGAACAGAGCTACAGAGCCAAGGGCACTACCAGTCTAGGGAATATACCTTGGGAAAACTGAAAATCAATAAGACAGAGCCACCCCAAAATTTAGGGCTGCACTGCATACAAGGACCTGAACTTGGATACACCTTAAGTATCCCAGAAAATATAAACATGGTTCAAAAAATTGTGGTACTTACATACGATGGAATATCCCTCAGCCATGAAATCAATGTCATAAGACCAGTAGCAGCAAAATGGGTGGATTCAGGTACGATGATTCTAAGTGAAATAAGTCACACAGAAAAAGAAACTTATCATAAGATATCACTTATGAAGATCCTGTAAACATGGCTACACTTGAACTGAGTTAGGAAAGAGAACAGTGTCTCACATTTAGAAAACACTCTTATACCTGCTTAAGGGGGAAGGAGAGGTGGGGTGATGCATAAAACCAGAGTTTGATATAAGCACAGGTACCGTTCCAAAAACCAACTATGGAATAGACAAGACCTACACCGTCCTCAGTGAAAGGGACTCAAAACCCCATATTTCCCGCAGAGGAAAATATCTGACTAGTAAGAATCTTAAAACCTATGTATTGATATGTCTCCGTAAGGGAATCAAGTGTGTCTAGACTAGCATAAACATGGCAGCGAGAATCAGCTCAAACCCACTATAAAAAGGAATTTCAAAAACAAAACAAAAAAACTGGGAAATTCTTTACAATTCCTTCAGGGTCTCTGTTGAAAGCTGGAATGACCCTATCTACAACGACAGCTGGATGTGGCATAAGGAGGGACACTTGGGACTGAGACGATTGGTGAGATTGGGTGAGCAAATGCAGACCCTTTAAAGCAATAATGCATGGCACCCATTCCATGGGTCCGAACTCTCCAGGTTGAAGGGAATATTACTACAGCTATAACATGTGCGGGAAACCTAGAGAACGGACACACTGTGAATACGAAAGGTTTCTAAAACTCAACGCATAGTCCCTCTCCTGGTGCTCCGGTTTGACTTTCCGTCTGCTTTACTATCAACCTCCCAACTTGGAGAGACAGCCCCTTTAACCTCTTGGTTCGCACAGGTTGCCAATTTGGCAGAGGATGAAAGGGAAGAGGGAGAACCAATGAGAGAGTAGCTGTTAGGCATTTGGACGGGCACATATCACTCTAATTTCCCAGCAGGAAGAAGAATTAACCAAATTCTCAGCCACCCACCGGGAACCAGTATAGGTCCTGAACCAAAATTTTGGACTTGCGGTCAGCTCACCAAAAACGAGTTGAAAAATGGAGCTCAGGGGCACAGCAATTCACAAACTGGCTGAGTAATAAAGGACAACTATCGTCCAAAAATCTGTTGAGGGAAGGCAACGAGGCGGACTTGAAAGTGAGGCAGAATAGCAGGAAACAGATTCCAAGAGGTACGCTGGAATCGCCTTTAAAGCACAGGAAGAGGGGCACAACTTCGACAATGACGCACTTGGCCAAAATGGGCGTATGCGTTTTCTCCTGAATATAATCAGGAGAAAACGCATACGCCCTTTTTGGCCAAGCAAGCAAGCGGGCAATGCAAATCTGCACTACAAAGAAGTATCACTTCCCACCGGTCAAAAGGGACATCCACAAAATGTGTAAGAACAAGAAAGGCAAGACAGGCCCTGGAGAACAGGGAGCCTTGTTATGCTGATGGGCGGGATGTAAATTGCCAACTGCCTCTCTGGAGGAGTGCATTCTGTTCCCTAAAACAAGTAAAGAACAGAGCTACAGAGCCAAGGGCACTACCAGTCTAGGGAATATACCTTGGGAAAACTGAAAATCAATAAGACAGAGCCACCCCAAAATTTAGGGCTGCACTGCATACAAGGACCTCAACTTGGATACACCTTAAGTATCCCAGAAAATATAAACATAGTTCAAAAAATTGTGGTACTTACATACGATGGAATATCCCTCAGCCATGAAATCAATGTCATAAGACCAGTAGCAGCAAAATGGGTGGATTCAGGTACGATGATTCTAAGTGAAATAAGTCACACAGAAAAAGAAACTTATCATAATATATCACTTATGAAGATCCTGTAAACATGGCTACACTTGAACTGAGTTAGGAAAGAGAACAGTGTCTCACATTTAGAAAACACTCTTATACCTGCTTAAGGGGGAAGGAGAGGTGGGGTGATGCATAAAACCAGAGTTTGATATAAGCACAGGTACCGTTCCAAAAACCAACTATGGAATAGACAAGACCTACACCGTCTTCAGTGAAAGGGACTCAAAACCCCATATTTCCCGCAGAGGAAAATATCTGACTAGTAAGAATCTTAAAACCTATGTATTGATATGTCTCCGTAAGGGAATCAAGTGTGTCTAGACTGGCATAAACATGGCAGCGAGAATCAGCTCAAACCCACTATAAAAAGGAATTTCAAAAACAAAACAAAAAAACGGGGAAATTCTTTACAATTCCTTCAGGGTTTCTGATGAAAGCTGGAATGACCCTATCTACAACGACAGCTGGATGTGGCATAAGGAGGGACACTTGGGACTGAGACGATTGGTGAGATTGGTTGAGCAAATGCAGACCCTTTAAAGCAATAATGCATGGCACCCATTCCATGGGTCCGAACTCTCCAGGTTGAAGGGAATGTTACTACAGCTATAACATGTGCAGGAAACCTAGAGAACGGACACACTGTGAATACGAAAGGTTTCTGAAACTCAACGCATAGTCCCTCTCCTGGTGCTCCGGTTTGACTTTCCGTCTGCTTTACTATCAACCTCCCAACTTGGAGAGACAGCCCCTTTAACCTCTTGGTTCGCACAGGTTGCTAATTTGGCAGAGGATGAAAGGGAAGAGGGAGAACCAATGAGAGAGTAGCTGTTAGGCATTTGGACGGGCACATATCACTGTAATTTCCCGGCAGGAAGAAGAATTAACCAAATTCTCAGCCACCCACCGGGAACCAGTATAGGTCCTGAACCAAAATTTTGGACTTGCGGTCAGCTCACCAAAAACGAGTTGAAAAATGGAGCTCAGGGGCACAGCAATTCACAAACTGGCCGAGTAATAAAGGACAACTATCGTCCAAAAATCTGTTGAGGTAAGGCAACGAGGCGGACTTGAAAGCGAGGCAGAATAGCAGGAAACAGATTTCAAGAGGTACGTTGGAATCGCCTTTAAAGCACAGGAAGAGGGGCACAACTTCGACAATGATGCACTTGGCCAAAAAGGGCGTATGCGTTTTCTCCTGAATATATTCAGGAGAAAATGCATACACCCTTTTTGGCCAAGCAAGCAAGCGGGCAATGCAAATCTGCACTACAAAGAAGAATCACTTCCCAACACTCAAAGGGGACATCCACAAAATGTGTAAGAACAAGAAAGGCAAGACAGGCCCTGGAGAACAGGGAGCCTTGTTATGCTGATGGGCGGGATGTAAATTGCCAACTGCCTCTCTGGAGGAGTGCATTCTGTTCCCTAAAACAAGTAAAGAACAGAGCTACAGAGCCAAGGGCACTACCAGTCTAGGGAATATACCTTGGGAAAACTGAAAATCAATAAGACAGAGCCACCCCAAAATTTAGGGCTGCACTGCATACAAGGACCTCAACTTGGATACACCTTAAGTATCCCAGAAAATATAAACATGGTTCAAAAAACTGTGGTACTTACGTACGATGGAATATCCCTCAGCCATGAAATCAATGTCATAAGACCAGTAGCAGCAAAATGGGTGGATTCAGGTACGATGATTCTAAGTGAAATAAGTCACACAGAAAAAGAAACTTATCATAAGATATCACTTATGAAGATCCTGTAAACATGGCTACACTTGAACTGAGTTAGGAAAGAGAACAGTGTCTCACATTTAGAAAACACTCTTATACCTGCTTAAGGGGGAAGGAGAGGTGGGGTGATGCATAAAACCAGAGTTTGATATAAGCACAGGTACCGTTCCAAAAACCAACTATGGAATAGACAAGACCTACACCGTCCTCAGTGAAAGGGACTCAAAACCCCATATTTCCCGCAGAGGAAAATATCTGACTAGTAAGAATCTTAAAACCTATGTATTGATATGTCTCCGTAAGGGAATCAAGTGTGTCTAGACTGGCATAAACATGGCAGCGAGAATCAGCTCAAACCCACTATAAAAAGGAATTTCAAAAACAAAACAAAAAAACTGTGAAATTCTTTACAATTCCTTCAGGGTCTCTGTTGAAAGCTGGAATGACCCTATCTACAACGACAGCTGGATGTGGCATAAGGAGGGACACTTGGGACTGAGACGATTGGTGAGATTGGGTGAGCAAATGCAGACCCTTTAAAGCAATAATGCATGGCACCCATTCCATGGGTCCGAACTCTCCAGGTTGAAGGGAATATTACTACAGCTATAACATGTGCGGGAAACCTAGAGAACGGACACACTGTGAATACGAAAGGTTTCTAAAACTCAACGAATAAACCCTCTCCTGGTGCTCCGGATTGACTTTCTGGCTTCTTTACTATCAACCTCCCAACTTGGAGAGACAGCCCCTTTAACCTCTTGGTTCGCACAGGTTGCCAATTTGGCAGAGGATGAAAGGGAAGAGGGAGAACCAATGAGAGAGTAGCTGTTAGGCATTTGGACGGGCACATATCACTGTAATTTCCCGGCAGGAAGAAGAATTAACCAAATTCTCAGCCACCCACCGGGAACCAGTATAGGTCCTGAACCAAAATTTTTGACTTGCGGTCAGCTCTCCAAAAACGAGTTGAAAAATGGAGCTCAGGGACACAGCAATTCACAAACTGGCCGAGTAATAAAGGACAACTATCGTCCAAAAATCTGTTGAGGGAAGGCAACGAGGTGGACTTGAAAGCGAGGCAGAATAGCAGGAAACAGATTTCAAGAGGTACGTTGGAATCGCCTTTAAAGCACAGGAAGAGGGGCACAACTTCGACAATGATGCACTTGGCCAAAAAGGGCGTATGCGTTTTCTCCTGAATATATTCAGGAGAAAACGCATACGCCCTTTTTGGCCAAGCAAGCAAGCGGGCAATGCAAATCTGCACTACAAAGAAGTATCACTTCCCACCGGTCAAAAGGGACATCCACAAAATGTGTAAGAACAAGAAAGGCAAGAAAGGCCCTGGAGAACAGGGAGCCTTGTTATGCTGATGGGCGGGATGTAAATTGCCAACTGCCTCTCTGGAGGAGTGCATTCTGTTCCCTAAAACAAGTAAAGAACAGAGCTACAGAGCCAAGGGCACTACCAGTCTAGGGAATATACCTTGGGAAAACTGAAAATCAATAAGACAGAGCCACCCCAAAATTTAGGGCTGCACTGCATACAAGGACCTCAACTTGGATACACCTTAAGTATCCCAGAAAATATAAACATGGTTCAAAAAATTGTGGTACTTACGTACGATGGAATATCCCTCAGCCATGAAATCAATGTCATAAGACCAGTAGCAGCAAAATGGGTGGATTCAGGTACGATGATTCTAAGTGAAATAAGTCACACAGAAAAAGAAACTTATCATAAGATATCACTTATGAAGATCCTGTAAACATGGCTACACTTGAACTGAGTTAGGAAAGAGAACAGTGTCTCACATTTAGAAAACACTCTTATACCTGCTTAAGGGGGAAGGAGAGGTGGGGTGATGCATAAAACCAGAGTTTGATATAAGCACAGGTACCGTTCCAAAAACCAACTATGGAATAGACAAGACCTACACCGTCCTCAGCGAAAGGGACTCAAAACCCCGTATTTCCCGCAGAGGAAAATATCTGACTAGTAAGAATCTTAAAACCTATGTATTGATATGTCTCCGTAAGGGAATCAAGTGTGTCTAGACTGGCATAAACATGGCAGCGAGAATCAGCTCAAACCCACTATAAAAAGGAATTTCAAAAACAAAACAAAAAAACTGGGAAATTCTTTACAATTCCTTCAGGGTCTCTGATGAAGGCTGGAATGACCCTATCTACAACGACAGCTGGATGTGGCATAAGGAGGGACACTTGGGACTGAGACGATTGGTGAGATTGGGTGAGCAAATGCAGACCCTTTAAAGCAATAATGCATGGCACCCATTCCATGGGTCCGAACTCTCCAGGTTGAAGGGAATATTACTACAGCTATAACATGTGCGGGAAACCTAGAGAACGGACACACTGTGAATACGAAAGGTTTCTGAAACTCAACGCATAGTCCCTCTCCTGGTGCTCCTGTTTGACTTTCCGTCTGCTTTACTATCAACCTCCCAACTTGGAGAGACAGCCCCTTTAACCTCTTGGTTCGCACAGGTTGCTAATTTGGCAGAGGATGAAAGGGAAGAGGGAGAACCAATGAGAGAGTAGCTGTTAGGCATTTGGACGGGCACATATCACTGTAATTTCCCGGCAGGAAGAAGAATTAACCAAATTCTCAGACACCCACCGGGAACCAGTATAGGTCCTGAACCAAAATTTTGGACTTGCGGTCAGCTCACCAAAAACGAGTTGAAAAATGGAGCTCAGGGGCACAGCAATTCACAAACTGGCCGAGTAATAAAGGACAACTATCGTCCAAAAATCTGTTGAGGTAAGGCAACGAGGCGGACTTGAAAGCGAGGCAGAATAGCAGGAAACAGATTTCAAGAGGTACGTTGGAATCGCCTTTAAAGCACAGGAAGAGGGGCACAACTTCGACAATGATGCACTTGGCCAAAAAGGGCGTATGCGTTTTCTCCTGAATATATTCAGGAGAAAATGCATACACCCTTTTTGGCCAAGCAAGCAAGCGGGCAATGCAAATCTGCACTACAAAGAAGAATCACTTCCCAACAGTCAAAGGGGACATCCACAAAATGTGTAAGAACAAGAAAGGCAAGACAGGCCCTGGAGAACAGGGAGCCTTGTTATGCTGATGGGCGGGATGTAAATTGCCAACTGCCTCTCTGGAGGAGTGCATTCTGTTCCCTAAAACAAGTAAAGAACAGAGCTACAGAGCCAAGGGCACTACCAGTCTAGGGAATATACCTTGGGAAAACTGAAAATCAATAAGACAGAGCCACCCCAAAATTTAGGGCTGCACTGCATACAAGGACCTCAACTTGGATACACCTTAAGTATCCCAGAAAATATAAACATGGTTCAAAAAATTGTGGTACTTACATACGATGGAATATCCCTCAGCCATGAAATCAATGTCATAAGACCAGTAGCAGCAAAATGGGTGGATTCAGGTACGATGATTCTAAGTGAAATAAGTCACACAGAAAAAGAAACTTATCATAAGATATCACTTATGAAGATCCTGTAAACATGGCTACACTTGAACTGAGTTAGGAAAGAGAACAGTGTCTCACATTTAGAAAACACTCTTATACCTGCTTAAGGGGGAAGGAGAGGTGGGGTGATGCATAAAACCAGAGTTTGATATAAGCACAGGTACCGTTCCAAAAACCAACTATGGAATAGACAAGACCTACACCGTCCTCAGTGAAAGGGACTCAAAACCCCGTATTTCCCGCAGAGGAAAATATCTGACTAGTAAGAATCTTAAAACCTATGTATTGATATGTCTCCGTAAGGGAATCAAGTGTGTCTAGACTGGCATAAACATGGCAGCGAGAATCAGCTCAAACCCACTATAAAAAGGAATTTCAAAAACAAAACAAAAAAACTGGGAAATTCTTTACAATTCCTTCAGGGTCTCTGATGAAGGCTGGAATGACCCTATCTACAACGACAGCTGGATGTGGCATAAGGAGGGACACTTGGGACTGAGACGATTGGTGAGATTGGGTGAGCAAATGCAGACCCTTTAAAGCAATAATGCATGGCACCCATTCCATGGGTCTGAACTCTCCAGGTTGAAGGGAATATTACTACAGCTATAACATGTGCGGGAAACCTAGAGAACGGACACACTGTGAATACGAAAGGTTTCTGAAACTCAACGCATAGTCCCTCTCCTGGTGCTCCGGTTTGACTTTCCGTCTGCTTTACTATCAACCTCCCAACTTGGAGAGACAGCCCCTTTAACCTCTTGGTTCGCACAGGTTGCTAATTTGGCAGAGGATGAAAGGGAAGAGGGAGAACCAATGAGAGAGTAGCTGTTAGGCATTTGGACGGGCACATATCACTGTAATTTCCCGGCAGGAAGAAGAATTAACCAAATTCTCAGCCACCCACCGGGAACCAGTATAGGTCCTGAACCAAAATTTTGGACTTGCGGTCAGCTCACCAAAAACGAGTTGAAAAATGGAGCTCAGGGGCACAGCAATTCACAAACTGGCCGAGTAATAAAGGACAACTATCGTCCAAAAATCTGTTGAGGTAAGGCAACGAGGCGGACTTGAAAGCGAGGCAGAATAGCAGGAAACAGATTTCAAGAGGTACGTTGGAATCGCCTTTAAAGCACAGGAAGAGGGGCACAACTTCGACAATGATGCACTTGGCCAAAAAGGGCGTATGCGTTTTCTCCTGAATATATTCAGGAGAAAATGCATACACCCTTTTTGGCCAAGCAAGCAAGCGGGCAATGCAAATCTGCACTACAAAGAAGAATCACTTCCCAACACTCAAAGGGGACATCCACAAAATGTGTAAGAACAAGAAAGGCAAGACAGGCCCTGGAGAACAGGGAGCCTTGTTATGCTGATGGGCGGGATGTAAATTGCCAACTGCCTCTCTGGAGGAGTGCATTCTGTTCCCTAAAACAAGTAAAGAACAGAGCTACAGAGCCAAGGGCACTACCAGTCTAGGGAATATACCTTGGGAAAACTGAAAATCAATAAGACAGAGCCACCCCAAAATTTAGGGCTGCACTGCATACAAGGACCTCAACTTGGATACACCTTAAGTATCCCAGAAAATATAAACATGGTTCAAAAAACTGTGGTACTTACGTACGATGGAATATCCCTCAGCCATGAAATCAATGTCATAAGACCAGTAGCAGCAAAATGGGTGGATTCAGGTACGATGATTCTAAGTGAAATAAGTCACACAGAAAAAGAAACTTATCATAAGATATCACTTATGAAGATCCTGTAAACATGGCTACACTTGAACTGAGTTAGGAAAGAGAACAGTGTCTCACATTTAGAAAACACTCTTATACCTGCTTAAGGGGGAAGGAGAGGTGGGGTGATGCATAAAACCAGAGTTTGATATAAGCACAGGTACCGTTCCAAAAACCAACTATGGAATAGACAAGACCTACACCGTCCTCAGTGAAAGGGACTCAAAACCCCATATTTCCCGCAGAGGAAAATATCTGACTAGTAAGAATCTTAAAACCTATGTATTGATATGTCTCCGTAAGGGAATCAAGTGTGTCTAGACTGGCATAAACATGGCAGCGAGAATCAGCTCAAACCCACTATAAAAAGGAATTTCAAAAACAAAACAAAAAAACTGTGAAATTCTTTACAATTCCTTCAGGGTCTCTGTTGAAAGCTGGAATGACCCTATCTACAACGACAGCTGGATGTGGCATAAGGAGGGACACTTGGGACTGAGACGATTGGTGAGATTGGGTGAGCAAATGCAGACCCTTTAAAGCAATAATGCATGGCACCCATTCCATGGGTCCGAACTCTCCAGGTTGAAGGGAATATTACTACAGCTATAACATGTGCGGGAAACCTAGAGAACGGACACACTGTGAATACGAAAGGTTTCTAAAACTCAACGAATAAACCCTCTCCTGGTGCTCCGGATTGACTTTCTGGCTTCTTTACTATCAACCTCCCAACTTGGAGAGACAGCCCCTTTAACCTCTTGGTTCGCACAGGTTGCCAATTTGGCAGAGGATGAAAGGGAAGAGGGAGAACCAATGAGAGAGTAGCTGTTAGGCATTTGGACGGGCACATATCACTGTAATTTCCCGGCAGGAAGAAGAATTAACCAAATTCTCAGCCACCCACCGGGAACCAGTATAGGTCCTGAACCAAAATTTTTGACTTGCGGTCAGCTCTCCAAAAACGAGTTGAAAAATGGAGCTCAGGGACACAGCAATTCACAAACTGGCCGAGTAATAAAGGACAACTATCGTCCAAAAATCTGTTGAGGGAAGGCAACGAGGTGGACTTGAAAGCGAGGCAGAATAGCAGGAAACAGATTTCAAGAGGTACGTTGGAATCGCCTTTAAAGCACAGGAAGAGGGGCACAACTTCGACAATGATGCACTTGGCCAAAAAGGGCGTATGCGTTTTCTCCTGAATATATTCAGGAGAAAACGCATACGCCCTTTTTGGCCAAGCAAGCAAGCGGGCAATGCAAATCTGCACTACAAAGAAGTATCACTTCCCACCGGTCAAAAGGGACATCCACAAAATGTGTAAGAACAAGAAAGGCAAGAAAGGCCCTGGAGAACAGGGAGCCTTGTTATGCTGATGGGCGGGATGTAAATTGCCAACTGCCTCTCTGGAGGAGTGCATTCTGTTCCCTAAAACAAGTAAAGAACAGAGCTACAGAGCCAAGGGCACTACCAGTCTAGGGAATATACCTTGGGAAAACTGAAAATCAATAAGACAGAGCCACCCCAAAATTTAGGGCTGCACTGCATACAAGGACCTCAACTTGGATACACCTTAAGTATCCCAGAAAATATAAACATGGTTCAAAAAATTGTGGTACTTACGTACGATGGAATATCCCTCAGCCATGAAATCAATGTCATAAGACCAGTAGCAGCAAAATGGGTGGATTCAGGTACGATGATTCTAAGTGAAATAAGTCACACAGAAAAAGAAACTTATCATAAGATATCACTTATGAAGATCCTGTAAACATGGCTACACTTGAACTGAGTTAGGAAAGAGAACAGTGTCTCACATTTAGAAAACACTCTTATACCTGCTTAAGGGGGAAGGAGAGGTGGGGTGATGCATAAAACCAGAGTTTGATATAAGCACAGGTACCGTTCCAAAAACCAACTATGGAATAGACAAGACCTACACCGTCCTCAGCGAAAGGGACTCAAAACCCCGTATTTCCCGCAGAGGAAAATATCTGACTAGTAAGAATCTTAAAACCTATGTATTGATATGTCTCCGTAAGGGAATCAAGTGTGTCTAGACTGGCATAAACATGGCAGCGAGAATCAGCTCAAACCCACTATAAAAAGGAATTTCAAAAACAAAACAAAAAAACTGGGAAATTCTTTACAATTCCTTCAGGGTCTCTGATGAAGGCTGGAATGACCCTATCTACAACGACAGCTGGATGTGGCATAAGGAGGGACACTTGGGACTGAGACGATTGGTGAGATTGGGTGAGCAAATGCAGACCCTTTAAAGCAATAATGCATGGCACCCATTCCATGGGTCCGAACTCTCCAGGTTGAAGGGAATATTACTACAGCTATAACATGTGCGGGAAACCTAGAGAACGGACACACTGTGAATACGAAAGGTTTCTGAAACTCAACGCATAGTCCCTCTCCTGGTGCTCCTGTTTGACTTTCCGTCTGCTTTACTATCAACCTCCCAACTTGGAGAGACAGCCCCTTTAACCTCTTGGTTCGCACAGGTTGCTAATTTGGCAGAGGATGAAAGGGAAGAGGGAGAACCAATGAGAGAGTAGCTGTTAGGCATTTGGACGGGCACATATCACTGTAATTTCCCGGCAGGAAGAAGAATTAACCAAATTCTCAGACACCCACCGGGAACCAGTATAGGTCCTGAACCAAAATTTTGGACTTGCGGTCAGCTCACCAAAAACGAGTTGAAAAATGGAGCTCAGGGGCACAGCAATTCACAAACTGGCCGAGTAATAAAGGACAACTATCGTCCAAAAATCTGTTGAGGTAAGGCAACGAGGCGGACTTGAAAGCGAGGCAGAATAGCAGGAAACAGATTTCAAGAGGTACGTTGGAATCGCCTTTAAAGCACAGGAAGAGGGGCACAACTTCGACAATGATGCACTTGGCCAAAAAGGGCGTATGCGTTTTCTCCTGAATATATTCAGGAGAAAATGCATACACCCTTTTTGGCCAAGCAAGCAAGCGGGCAATGCAAATCTGCACTACAAAGAAGAATCACTTCCCAACACTCAAAGGGGACATCCACAAAATGTGTAAGAACAAGAAAGGCAAGACAGGCCCTGGAGAACAGGGAGCCTTGTTATGCTGATGGGCGGGATGTAAATTGCCAACTGCCTCTCTGGAGGAGTGCATTCTGTTCCCTAAAACAAGTAAAGAACAGAGCTACAGAGCCAAGGGCACTACCAGTCTAGGGAATATACCTTGGGAAAACTGAAAATCAATAAGACAGAGCCACCCCAAAATTTAGGGCTGCACTGCATACAAGGACCTCAACTTGGATACACCTTAAGTATCCCAGAAAATATAAACATGGTTCAAAAAACTGTGGTACTTACGTACGATGGAATATCCCTCAGCCATGAAATCAATGTCATAAGACCAGTAGCAGCAAAATGGGTGGATTCAGGTACGATGATTCTAAGTGAAATAAGTCACACAGAAAAAGAAACTTATCATAAGATATCACTTATGAAGATCCTGTAAACATGGCTACACTTGAACTGAGTTAGGAAAGAGAACAGTGTCTCACATTTAGAAAACACTCTTATACCTGCTTAAGGGGGAAGGAGAGGTGGGGTGATGCATAAAACCAGAGTTTGATATAAGCACAGGTACCGTTCCAAAAACCAACTATGGAATAGACAAGACCTACACCGTCCTCAGTGAAAGGGACTCAAAACCCCATATTTCCCGCAGAGGAAAATATCTGACTAGTAAGAATCTTAAAACCTATGTATTGATATGTCTCCGTAAGGGAATCAAGTGTGTCTAGACTGGCATAAACATGGCAGCGAGAATCAGCTCAAACCCACTATAAAAAGGAATTTCAAAAACAAAACAAAAAAACTGTGAAATTCTTTACAATTCCTTCAGGGTCTCTGTTGAAAGCTGGAATGACCCTATCTACAACGACAGCTGGATGTGGCATAAGGAGGGACACTTGGGACTGAGACGATTGGTGAGATTGGGTGAGCAAATGCAGACCCTTTAAAGCAATAATGCATGGCACCCATTCCATGGGTCCGAACTCTCCAGGTTGAAGGGAATATTACTACAGCTATAACATGTGCGGGAAACCTAGAGAACGGACACACTGTGAATACGAAAGGTTTCTAAAACTCAACGAATAAACCCTCTCCTGGTGCTCCGGATTGACTTTCTGGCTGCTTTACTATCAACCTCCCAACTTGGAGAGACAGCCCCTTTAACCTCTTGGTTCGCACAGGTTGCCAATTTGGCAGAGGATGAAAGGGAAGAGGGAGAACCAATGAGAGAGTAGCTGTTAGGCATTTGGACGGGCACATATCACTGTAATTTCCCGGCAGGAAGAAGAATTAACCAAATTCTCAGCCACCCACCGGGAACCAGTATAGGTCCTGAACCAAAATTTTTGACTTGCGGTCAGCTCTCCAAAAACGAGTTGAAAAATGGAGCTCAGGGACACAGCAATTCACAAACTGGCCGAGTAATAAAGGACAACTATCGTCCAAAAATCTGTTGAGGGAAGGCAACGAGGTGGACTTGAAAGCGAGGCAGAATAGCAGGAAACAGATTTCAAGAGGTACGTTGGAATCGCCTTTAAAGCACAGGAAGAGGGGCACAACTTCGACAATGATGCACTTGGCCAAAAAGGGCGTATGCGTTTTCTCCTGAATATATTCAGGAGAAAACGCATACGCCCTTTTTGGCCAAGCAAGCAAGCGGGCAATGCAAATCTGCACTACAAAGAAGTATCACTTCCCACCGGTCAAAAGGGACATCCACAAAATGTGTAAGAACAAGAAAGGCAAGAAAGGCCCTGGAGAACAGGGAGCCTTGTTATGCTGATGGGCGGGATGTAAATTGCCAACTGCCTCTCTGGAGGAGTGCATTCTGTTCCCTAAAACAAGTAAAGAACAGAGCTACAGAGCCAAGGGCACTACCAGTCTAGGGAATATACCTTGGGAAAACTGAAAATCAATAAGACAGAGCCACCCCAAAATTTAGGGCTGCACTGCATACAAGGACCTCAACTTGGATACACCTTAAGTATCCCAGAAAATATAAACATGGTTCAAAAAATTGTGGTACTTACGTACGATGGAATATCCCTCAGCCATGAAATCAATGTCATAAGACCAGTAGCAGCAAAATGGGTGGATTCAGGTACGATGATTCTAAGTGAAATAAGTCACACAGAAAAAGAAACTTATCATAAGATATCACTTATGAAGATCCTGTAAACATGGCTACACTTGAACTGAGTTAGGAAAGAGAACAGTGTCTCACATTTAGAAAACACTCTTATACCTGCTTAAGGGGGAAGGAGAGGTGGGGTGATGCATAAAACCAGAGTTTGATATAAGCACAGGTACCGTTCCAAAAACCAACTATGGAATAGACAAGACCTACACCGTCCTCAGTGAAAGGGACTCAAAACCCCATATTTCCCGCAGAGGAAAATATCTGACTAGTAAGAATCTTAAAACCTATGTATTGATATGTCTCCGTAAGGGAATCAAGTGTGTCTAGACTGGCATAAACATGGCAGCGAGAATCAGCTCAAACCCACTATAAAAAGGAATTTCAAAAACAAAACAAAAAAACTGGGAAATTCTTTACAATTCCTTCAGTGTCTCTGATGAAAGCTGGAATGACCCTATCTACAACGACAGCTGGATGTGGCATAAGGAGGGACACTTGGGACTGAGACGATTGGTGAGATTGGGTGAGCAAATGCAGACCCTTTAAAGCAATAATGCATGGCACCCATTCCATGGGTCCGAACTCTCCAGGTTGAAGGGAATATTACTACAGCTATAACATGTGCGGGAAACCTAGAGAACGGACACACTGTGAATACGAAAGGTTTCTAAAACTCAACGAATAAACCCTCTCCTGGTGCTCCGGATTGACTTTCCGGCTGCTTTACTATCAACCTCCCAACTTGGAGAGACAGCCCCTTTAACCTCTTGGTTCGCACAGGTTGCCAATTTGGCAGAGGATGAAAGGGAAGAGGGAGAACCAATGAGAGAGTAGCTGTTAGGCATTTGGACGGCACATATCACTGTAATTTCCCGGCAGGAAGAAGAATTAACCAAATTCTCAGACACCCACCGGGAACCAGTATAGGTCCTGAACCAAAATTTTGGACTTGCGGTCAGCTCACCAAAAACGAGTTGAAAAATGGAGCTCAGGGGCACAGCAATTCACAAACTGGCCGAGTAATAAAGGACAACTATCGTCCAAAAATCTGTTGAGGGAAGGCAACGAGGCGGACTTGAAAGCGAGGCAGAATAGCAGGAAACAGATTTCAAGAGGTACGTTGGAATCGCCTTTAAAGCACAGGAAGAGGGGCACAACTTCGACAATGATGCACTTGGCCAAAAAGGGCGTATGCGTTTTCTCCTGAATATATTCAGGAGAAAACGCATACGCCCTTTTTGGCCAAGCAAGCAAGCGGGCAATGCAAATCTGCACTACAAAGAAGTATCACTTCCCAACAGTCAAAGGGGACATCCACAAAATGTGTAAGAACAAGAAAGGCAAGACAGGCCCAGGAGAACAGGGAGCCTTGTTATGCTGATGGGCGGGATGTAAATTGCCAACTGCCTCTCTGGAGGAGTGCATTCTGTTCCCTAAAACAAGTAAAGAACAGAGCTACAGAGCCAAGGGCACTACCAGTCTAGGGAATATACCTTGGGAAAACTGAAAATCAATAAGACAGAGCCACCCCAAAATTTAGGGCTGCACTGCATACAAGGATCTCAACTTGGATACACCTTAAGTATCCCAGAAAATATAAACATGGTTCAAAAAATTGTGGTACTTACGTATGATGGAATATCCCTCAGCCATGAAATCAATGTCATAAGACCAGTAGCAGCAAAATGGGTGGATTCAGGAACGATGATTCTAAGTGAAATAAGTCACACAGAAAAAGAAACTTATCATAAGATATCACTTATGAAGATCCTGTAAACATGGCTACACTTGAACTGAGTTAGGAAAGAGAACAGTGTCTCACATTTAGAAAACACTCTTATACCTGCTTAAGAGGGAAGGAGAGGTGGGGTGATGCATAAAACCAGAGTTTGATATAAGCACAGGTACCGTTCCAAAAACCAACTATGGAATAGACAAGACCTACACCATCCTCAGTGAAAGTGACTCAAAACCCCATATTTCCCGCAGAGGAAAATATCTGACTAGTAAGAATCTTAAAACCTATGTATTGATATGTCTCCGTAAGGGAATCAAGTGTGTCTAGACTGGCATAAACATGGCAGCGAGAATCAGCTCAAACCCACTATAAAAAGGAATTTCAAAAACAAAACAAAAAAACTGGGAAATTCTTTACAATTCCTTCAGGGTCTCTGATGAAAGGTGGAATGACCCTATCTACAACGACAGCTGGATGTGGCATAAGGAGGGACACTTGGGACTGAGACGATTGGTGAGATTGGGTGAGCAAATGCAGACCCTTTAAAGCAATAATGCATGGCACCCATTCCATGGGTCCGAACTCTCCAGGTTGAAGGGAATATTACTACAGCTATAACATGTGCGGGAAACCTAGAGAACGGACACACTGTGAATACGAAAGGTTTCTAAAACTCAACGAATAAACCCTCTCCTGGTGCTCCGGATTGACTTTCCAGCTGCTTTACTATCAACCTCCCAACTTGGAGAGACAGCCCCTTTAACCTCTTGGTTCGCACAGGTTGCCAATTTGGCAGAGGATGAAAGGGAAGAGGGAGAACCAAAGAGAGAGTAGCTGTTAGGCATTTGGACGGGCACATATCACTGTAATTTCCCGGCAGGAAGAAGAATTAACCAAATTCTCAGACACCCACCGGGAACCAGTATAGGTCCTGAACCAAAATTTTGGACTTGCGGTCAGCTCTCCAAAAACGAGTTGAAAAATGGAGCTCAGGGACACAGCAATTCACAAACTGGCCGAGTAATAAAGGACAACTATCGTCCAAAAATCTGTTGAGGGAAGGCAACGAGGCGGACTTGAAAGCGAGGCAGAATAGCAGGAAACAGATTTCAAGAGGTACGTTGGAATCGCCTTTAAAGCACAGGAAGAGGGGCACAACTTCGATAATGATGCACTTGGCCAAAAAGGGCGTATGCGTTTTCTCCTGAATATATTCAGGAGAAAACACATACGCCCTTTTTGGCCAAGCAAGCAAGCGGGCAATGCAAATCTGGACTACAAAGAAGTATCACTTCCCACCGGTCAAAAGGGACATCCACAAAATGTGTAAGAACAAGAAAGGCAAGACAGGCCCTGGAGAACAGGGAGCCTTGTTATGCTGATGGGCGGGATGTAAATTGCCAACTGCCTCTCTGGAGGAGTGCATTCTGTTCCCTAAAACAAGTAAAGAACAGAGCTACAGAGCCAGGGGCACTACCAGTCTAGGGAATATACCTTGGGAAAACTGAAAATCAATAAGACAGAGCCACCCCAAAATTTAGGGCTGCACTGCATACAAGGACCTCAACTTGGATACACCTTAAGTATCCCAGAAAATATAAACATGGTTCAAAAAATTGTGGTACTTACGTACGATGGAATATCCCTCAGCCATGAAATCAATGTCATAAGACCAGTAGCAGCAAAATGGGTGGATTCAGGTACGATGATTCTAAGTGAAATAAGTCACACAGAAAAAGAAACTTATCATAAGATATCACTTATGAAGATCCTGTAAACATGGCTACACTTGAACTGAGTTAGGAAAGAGAACAGTGTCTCACATTTAGAAAACACTCTTATACCTGCTTAAGGGGGAAGGAGAGGTGGGGTGATGCATAAAACCAGAGTTTGATATAAGCACAGGTACCGTTCCAAAAACCAACTATGGAATAGACAAGACCTACACCGTCCTCAGTGAAAGGGACTCAAAACCCCATATTTCCCGCAGAGGAAAGTATCTGACTAGTAAGAATCTTAAAACCTATGTATTGATATGTCTCCGTAAGGGAATCAAGTGTGTCTAGACTGGCATAAACATGGCAGCGAGAATCAGCTCAAACCCACTATAAAAAGGAATTTCAAAAACAAAACAAAAAAACTGGGAAATTCTTTACAATTCCTTCAGGGTCTCTGATGAAAGCTGGAATGACCCTATCTACAACGACAGCTGGATGTGGCATAAGGAGGGACACTTGGGACTGAGACGATTGGTGAGATTGGGTGAGCAAATGCAGACCCTTTAAAGCAATAATGCATGGCACCCATTTCATGGGTCCGAACTCTCCAGGTTGAAGGGAATATTACTACAGCTATAACATGTGCGGGAAACCTAGGGAACGGACACACTGTGAATACGAAAGGTTTCTAAAACTCAACGCATAGTCCCTCTCCTGGTGCTCCGGTTTGACTTTCCGTCTGCTTTACTATCAACCTCCCAACTTGGAGAGACAGCCCCTTTAACCTCTTGGTTCGCACAGGTTGCCAATTTGGCAGAGGATGAAAGGGAAGAGGGAGAACCAATGAGAGAGTAGCTGTTAGGAATTTGGACGGGCACATATCACTGTAATTTCCCGGCAGGAAAAAGAATTAACCAAATTATCAGCCACCCACCGGGAACCAGTATAGGTCCTGAAGCAAAATTTTGGACTTGCGGTCAGCTCACCAAAAACGAGTTGAAAAATGGAGCTCAGGGGCACAGCAATTCACAAACTGGCCGAGTAATAAAGGACAACTATCGTCCAAAAATCTGTTGAGGGAAGGCAACGAGGCGGACTTGAAAGCGAGGCAGAATAGCAGGAAACAGATTTCAAGAGGTACGTTGGAATCGCCTTTAAAGCACAGGAAGAGGGGCACAACTTCGACAATGATGCACTTGGCCAAAAAGGGCGTATGCGTTTTCTCCTGAATATATTCAGGAGAAAACGCATACGCCCTTTTTGGCCAAGCAAGCAAGCGGGCAATGCAAATCTGCACTACAAAGAAGTATCACTTCCCACCGGTCAAAAGGGACATCCACAAAATGTGTAAGAACAAGAAAGGCAAGACAGGCCCTGGAGAACAGGGAGCCTTGTTATGCTGATGGGCGGGATGTAAATTGCCAACTGCCTCTCTGGAGGAGTGCATTCTGTTCCCTAAAACAAGTAAAGAACAGAGCTACAGAGCCAAGGGCACTACCAGTCTAGGGAATATACCTTGGGAAAACTGAAAATCAATAAGACAGAGCCACCCCAAAATTTAGGGCTGCACTGCATACAAGGACCTCAACTTGGATACACCTTAAGTATCCCAGAAAATATAAACATGGTTCAAAAAATTGTGGTACTTACGTACGATGGAATATCCCTCAGCCATGAAATCAATGTCATAAGACCAGTAGCAGCAAAATGGGTGGATTCAGGTACGATGATTCTAAGTGAAATAAGTCACACAGAAAAAGAAACTTATCATAAGATATCACTTATGAAGATCCTGTAAACATGGCTACACTTGAACTGAGTTAGGAAAGAGAACAGTGTCTCACATTTAGAAAACACTCTTATACCTGCTTAAGGGGGAAGGAGAGGTGGGGTGATGCATAAAACCAGAGTTTGATATAAGCACAGGTACCGTTCCAAAAACCAACTATGGAATAGACAAGACCTACACCGTCCTCAGTGAAAGGGACTCAAAACCCCATATTTCCCGCAGAGGAAAGTATCTGACTAGTAAGAATCTTAAAACCTATGTATTGATATGTCTCCGTAAGGGAATCAAGTGTGTCTAGACTGGCATAAACATGGCAGCGAGAATCAGCTCAAACCCACTATAAAAAGGAATTTCAAAAACAAAACAAAAAAACTGGGAAATTCTTTACAATTCCTTCAGGGTCTCTGATGAAAGCTGGAATGACCCTATCTACAACGACAACTGGATGTGGCATAAGGAGGGACACTTGGGACTGAGACGATTGGTGAGATTGGGTGAGCAAATGCAGATCCTTTAAAGCAATAATGCATGGCACCCATTCCATGGGTCCGAACTCTCCAGGTTGAAGGGAATATTACTACAGCTATAACATGTGCGGGAAACCTAGAGAACGGACACACTGTGAATACGAAAGGTTTCTAAAACTCAACGAATAGTCCCTCTCCTGGTGCTCCGGTTTGACTTTCCGTCTGCTTTACTATCAATCTCCCAACTTGGAGAGACAGCCCCTTTAACCTCTTGGTTCGCACAGGTTGCCAATTTGGCAGAGGATGAAAGGGAAGAGGGAGAACCAATGAGAGAGTAGCTGTTAGGCATTTGGACGGGCACATATCACTGTAATTTCCCGGCAGGAAGAAGAATTAACCAAATTCTCAGCCACCCACTGGGAACCAGTACAGGTCCTGAACCAAAATTTTGGACTTGCGGTCAGCTCTCCAAAAACGAGTTGAAAAATGGAGCTCAGTGACACAGCAATTCACAAACTGGCTGAGTAATAAAGGACACCTATCGTCCAAAAATCTGTTGACGGAAGGCAACGAGGCGGACTTGAAAGCGAGGCAGAATAGCAGGAAACAGATTTCAAGAGGTACGTTGGAATCGCCTTTAAAGCACAGGAAGAGGGGCACAACTTCGACAATGATGCACTTGGCCAAAAAGGGCGTATGCGTTTTCTCCTGAATATATTCAGGAGAAAATGCATACGCCCTTTTTGGCCAAGCAAGCAAGCGGGCAATGCAAATCTGCACTACAAAGAAGTATCACTTCCCACCGGTCAAAAGGGACATCCACAAAATGTGTAAGAACAAGAAAGGCAAGACTGGCCCTGGAGAACAGGGAGCCTTGTTA
The DNA here is from genome assembly GCF_949752795.1 of Hyperoodon ampullatus. Taxonomy (NCBI): domain Eukaryota; kingdom Metazoa; phylum Chordata; class Mammalia; order Artiodactyla; family Ziphiidae; genus Hyperoodon; species Hyperoodon ampullatus. The sequence goes on from NW_027641022.1 coordinate 641,358, forward strand.
TGCTGATGGGCGGGATGTAAATTGCCAACTGCCTCTCTCGAGGAGTGCATTCTGTTCCCTAAAACAAGTAAAGAACAGAGCTACAGAGCCAAGGGCACTACCAGTCTAGGGAATATACCTTTGGAAAACTGAAAATCAATAAGACAGAGCCACCCCAAAATTTAGGGCTACACTGCATACAAGGACCTCAACTTGGATACACCTTAAGTATCCCAGAAAATATAAACATGGTTCAAAAAATTGTGGTACTTACGTACGATGGAATATCCCTCAGCCATGAAATCAATGTCATAAGACCAGTAGCAGCAAAATGGGTGGATTCAGGTACGATGATTCTAAGTGAAATAAGTCACACAGAAAAAGAAACTTATCATAAGATATCACTTATGAAGATCCTGTAAACATGGCTACACTTGAACTGAGTTAGGAAAGAGAACAGTGTCTCACATTTAGAAAACACTCTTATACCTGCTTAAGGGGGAAGGAGAGGTGGGGTGATGCATAAAACCAGAGTTTGATATAAGCACAGGTACCGTTCCAAAAACCAACTATGGAATAGACAAGACCTACACCGTCCTCAGTGAAAGGGACTCAAAACCCCATATTTCCCGCAGAGGAAAATATCTGACTAGTAAGAATCTTAAAACCTATGTATTGATATGTCTCCATAAGGGAATCAAGTGTGTCTAGACTGGCATAAACATGGCAGCGAGAATCAGCTCAAACCCACTATAAAAAGGAATTTCAAAAACAAAACAAAAAAACTGGGAAATTCTTTACAATTCCTTCAGGGTCTCTGATGAAAGCTGGAATGACCCTATCTACAACGACAGCTGGATGTGGCATAAGGAGGGACACTTGGGACTGAGACGATTGGTGAGATTGGGTGAGCAAATGCAGATCCTTTAAAGCAATAATGCATGGCACCCATTCCATGGGTCCGAACTCTCCAGGTTGAAGGGAATATTACTACAGCTATAACATGTGCGGGAAACCTAGAGAACGGACACACTGTGAATACGAAAGGTTTCTAAAACTCAAAGAATAAACCCTCTCCTGGTGCTCCGGTTTGACTTTCCGTCTGCTTTACTATCAACCTCCCAACTTGGAGAGACAGCCCCTTTAACCTCTTGGTTCGCACAGGTTGCCAATTTGGCAGAGGATGAAAGGGAAGAGGGAGAACCAATGAGAGAGTAGCTGTTAGGCATTTGGACGGGCACATATCACTGTAATTTCCCGGCAGGAAGAAGAATTAACCAAATTCTCAGCCACCCACCGGGAACCAGTATAGGTCCTGAACCAAAATTTTGGACTTGCGATCAGCTCTCCAAAAACGAGTTGAAAAATGGAGCTCAGGGACACAGCAATTCACAAACTGGCCGAGTAATAAAGGACAACTATCGTCCAAAAATCTGTTGAGGGAAGGCAACGAGGCAGACTTGAAAGCGAGGCAGAATAGCAGGAAACAGATTTCAAGAGGTACGTTGGAATCGCCTTTAAAGCACAGGAAGAGGGGCACAACTTCGACAATGACGCACTTGGCCAAAAAGGGCGTATGCGTTTTCTCCTGAATATATTCAGGAGAAAACGCATACGCCCTTTTTGGCCAAGCAAGCAAGCGGGCAATGCAAATCTGCACTACAAAGAAGTATCACTTCCCACCGGTCAAAAGGGACATCCACAAAATGTGTAAGAACAAGAAAGGCAAGACAGGCCCTGGAGAACAGGGAGCCTTGTTATGCTGATGGGCGGGATGTAAATTGCCAACTGCCTCTCTGGAGGAGTGCATTCTGTTCCCTAAAACAAGTAAAGAACAGAGCTACAGAGCCAAGGGCACTACCAGTCTAGGGAATATACCTTGGGAAAACTGAAAATCAATAAGACAGAGCCACCCCAAAACTTAGGGCTGCACTGTATACAAGGACCTCAACTTGGATACACCTTAAGTATCCCAGAAAATATAAACATGGTTCAAAAAATTGTGGTACTTACGTACGATGGAATATCCCTCAGCCAGGAAATCAATGTCATAAGACCAGTAGCAGCAAAATGGGTGGATTCAGGTACGATGATTCTAAGTGAAATAAGTCACACAGAAAAAGAAACTTATCATAAGATATCACTTATGAAGATCCTGTAAACATGGCTACACTTTAACTGAGTTAGGAAAGAGAACAGTGTCTCACATTTAGAAAACACTCTTATACCTGCTTAAGGGGGAAGGAGAGGTGGGGTGATGCATAAAACCAGAGTTTGATATAAGCACAGGTACCGTTCCAAAAACCAACTATGGAATAGACAAGACCTACACCTTCCTCAGTGAAAGGGACTCAAAACCCCATATTTCCCGCAGAGGAAAATATCTGACTAGTAAGAATCTTAAAACCTATGTATTGATATGTCTCCGTAAGGGAATCAAGTGGGTCTAGACTGGCATAAACATGGCAGCGAGAATCAGCTCAAACCCACTATAAAAAGGAATTTCAAAAACAAAACAAAAAAACTGGGAAATTCTTTACAATTCCTTCAGGGTCTCTGATGAAAGCTGGAATGACCCTATCTACAACGACAGCTGGATGTGGCATAAGGAGGGACACTTGGGACTGAGACGATTGGTGAGATTGGGTGAGCAAATGCAGACGCTTTAAAGCAATAATGCATGGCACCCATTCCATGGGTCCGAACTCTCCAGGTTGAAGGGAATATTACTACAGCTATAACATGTGCGGGAAACCTAGAGAACGGACACACTGTGAATACGAAAGGTTTCTAAAACTCAAAGAATAAACCCTCTCCTGGTGCTCCGGTTTGACTTTCCGTCTGCTTTACTATCAACCTCCCAACTTGGAGAGACAGCCCCTTTAACCTCTTGGTTCGCACAGGTTGCCAATTTGGCAGAGGATGAAAGGGAAGAGGGAGAACCAATGAGAGAGTAGCTGTTAGGCATTTGGACGGGCACATATCACTGTAATTTCCCGGCAGGAAGAAGAATTAACCAAATTCTCAGCCACCCACCGGGAACCAGTATAGGTCCTGAACCAAAATTTTGGACTTGCGGTCAGCTCTCCAAAAACGAGTTGAAAAATGGAGCTCAGGGACACAGCAATTCACAAACTGGCCGAGTAATAAAGGACAACTATCGTCCAAAAATCTGTTGAGGGAAGGCAACGAGGCAGACTTGAAAGCGAGGCAGAATAGCAGGAAACAGATTTCAAGAGGTACGTTGGAATCGCCTTTAAAGCACAGGAAGAGGGGCACAACTTCGACAATGACGCACTTGGCCAAAAAGGGCGTATGCGTTTTCTCCTGAATATATTCAGGAGAAAACGCATACGCCCTTTTTGGCCAAGCAAGCAAGCGGGCAATGCAAATCTGCACTACAAAGAAGTATCACTTCCCACCGGTCAAAAGGGACATCCACAAAATGTGTAAGAACAAGAAAGGCAAGACAGGCCCTGGAGAACAGGGAGCCTTGTTATGCTGATGGGCGGGATGTAAATTGCCAACTGCCTCTCTGGAGGAGTGCATTCTGTTCCCTAAAACAAGTAAAGAACAGAGCTACAGAGCCAAGGGCACTACCAGTCTAGGGAATATACCTTGGGAAAACTGAAAATCAATAAGACAGAGCCACCCCAAAACTTAGGGCTGCACTGCATACAAGGACCTCAACTTGGATACACCTTAAGTATCCCAGAAAATATAAACATGGTTCAAAAAATTGTGGTACTTACGTACGATGGAATATCCCTCAGCCAGGAAATCAATGTCATAAGACCAGTAGCAGCAAAATGGGTGGATTCAGGTACGATGATTCTAAGTGAAATAAGTCACACAGAAAAAGAAACTTATCATAAGATATCACTTATGAAGATCCTGTAAACATGGCTACACTTGAACTGAGTTAGGAAAGAGAACAGTGTCTCACATTTAGAAAACACTCTTATACCTGCTTAAGGGGGAAGGAGAGGTGGGGTGATGCATAAAACCAGAGTTTGATATAAGCACAGGTACCGTTCCAAAAACCAACTATGGAATAGACAAGACCTACACCTTCCTCAGTGAAAGGGACTCAAAACCCCATATTTCCCGCAGAGGAAAATATCTGACTAGTAAGAATCTTAAAACCTATGTATTGATATGTCTCCGTAAGGGAATCAAGTGGGTCTAGACTGGCATAAACATGGCAGCGAGAATCAGCTCAAACCCACTATAAAAAGGAATTTCAAAAACAAAACAAAAAAACTGGGAAATTCTTTACAATTCCTTCAGGGTCTCTGATGAAAGCTGGAATGACCCTATCTACAACGACAGCTGGATGTGGCATAAGGAGGGACACTTGGGACTGAGACGATTGGTGAGATTGGGTGAGCAAATGCAGACGCTTTAAAGCAATAATGCATGGCACCCATTCCATGGGTCCGAACTCTCCAGGTTGAAGGGAATATTACTACAGCTATAACATGTGCGGGAAACCTAGAGAACGGACACACTGTGAATACGAAAGGTTTCTAAAACTCAAAGAATAAACCCTCTCCTGGTGCTCCGGTTTGACTTTCCGTCTGCTTTACTATCATCCTCCCAACTTGGAGAGACAGCCCCTTTAACCTCTTGGTTCGCACAGGTTGCCAATTTGGCAGAGGATGAAAGGGAAGAGGGAGAACCAATGAGAGAGTAGCTGTTAGGCATTTGGACGGGCACATATCACTGTAATTTCCCGGCAGGAAGAAGTATTAACCAAATTCTCAGCCACCCACCGGGAACCAGTATAGGTCCTGAACCAAAATTTTGGACTTGCGGTCAGCTCACCAAAAACGAGTTGAAAAATGGAGCTCAGGGGCACAGCAATTCACAAACTGGCCGAGTAATAAAGGACAACTATCGACCAAAAATCTGTTGAGGGAAGGCAACGAGGCGGACTTGAAAGCGAGGCAGAATAGCAGGAAACAGATTTCAAGAGGTACGTTGGAATCGCCTTTAAAGCACAGGAAGAGGGGCATAACTTCGACAATGATGCACTTAGCCAAAAAGGGCGTATGCGTTTTCTCCTGAATATATTCAGGAGAAAACGCATACGCCCTTTTTGGCCAAGCAAGCAAGCGGGCAATGCAAATCTGCACTACAAAGAAGTATCACTTCCCACCGGTCAAAAGGGACATCCACAAAATGTGTAAGAACAAGAAAGGCAAGACAGGCCCTGGAGAACAGGGAGCCTTGTTATGCTGATGGGCGGGATGTAAATTGCCAACTGCCTCTCTGGAGGAGTGCATTCTGTTCCCTAAAACAAGTAAAGAACAGAGCTACAGAGCCAAGGGCACTACCAGTCTAGGGAATATACCTTGGGAAAACTGAAAATCAATAAGACAGAGCCACCCCAAAATTTAGGGCTGCACTGCATACAAGGACCTCAACTTGGATACACCTTAAGTATCCCAGAAAATATAAACATGGTTCAAAAAATTGTGGTACTTACGTACGATGGAATATCCCTCAGCCATGAAATCAATGTCATAAGACCAGTAGCAGCAAAATGGGTGGATTCAGGTACGATGATTCTAAGTGAAATAAGTCACACAGAAAAAGAAACTTATCATAAGATATCACTTATGAAGATCCTGTAAACATGGCTACACTTGAACTGAGTTAGGAAAGAGAACAGTGTCTCACATTTAGAAAACACTCTTATACCTGCTTAAGGTTGAAGGAGAGGTGGGGTGATGCATAAAACCAGAGTTTGATATAAGCACAGGTACCGTTCCAAAAACCAACTATGGAATAGACAAGACCTACACCGTCCTCAGTGAAAGGGACTCAAAACCCCATATTTCCCGCAGAGGAAAATATCTGACTAGTAAGAATCTTAAAACATATGTATTGATATGTCTCCATAAGGGAATCAAGTGTGTCTAGACTAGCATAAACATGGCAGCGAGAATCAGCTCAAACCCACTATAAAAAGGAATTTCAAAAACAAAACAAAAAAACTGGGAAATTCTTTACAATTCCTTCAGGGTCTCTGATGAAAGCTGGAATGACCCTATCTACAACGACAGCTGGATGTGGCATAAGGAGGGACACTTGGGACTGAGACGAATGGTGAGATTGGGTGAGCAAATGCAGACGCTTTAAAGCAATAATGCATGGCACCCATTCCATGGGTCCGAACTCTCCAGGTTGAAGGGAATATTACTACAGCTATAACATGGGCGGGAAACCTAGAGAACGGACACACTGTGAATACGAAAGGTTTCTAAAACTCAAAGAATAAACCCTCTCCTGGTGCTCCGGTTTGACTTTCCGGCTGCTTTACTATCAACCTCCCTACTTGGAGAGACAGCCCCTTTAACCTCTTGGTTCGCACAGGTTGCTAATTTGGCAGAGGATGAAAGGGAAGAGGGAGAACCAATGAGAGAGTAGCTGTTAGGCATTTGGACGGGCACATATCACTGTAATTTCCTGGCAGGAAGAAGAATTAACCAAATTCTCAGCCACCCACCGGGAACCAGTATAGGTCCTGAAGCAAAATTTTGGACTTGCGGTCAGCTCTCCAAAAACGAGTTGAAAAATGGAGCTCAGGGACACAGCAATTCACAAACTGGCCGAGTAATAAAGGACAACCATCGTCCAAAAATCTGTTGAGGGAAGGCAACGAGGCAGACTTGAAAGTGAGACAGAATAGCAGGAAACAGATTTCAAGAGGTACGTTGGAATCGCCTTTAAAGCACAGGAAGAGGGGCACAACTTCGACAATGACGCACTTGGCCAAAAAGGGCGTATGCGTTTTCTCCTGAATATATTCAGGAGAAAACGCATACGCCCTTTTTGGCCAAGCATGCAAGCGGGCAATGCAAATCTGCACTACAAAGAAGTATCACTTCCCACCGGTCAAAAGGGACATCCACAAAATGTGTAAGAACAAGAAAGGCAAGACAGGCCCTGGAGAACAGGGAGCCTTGTTATGCTGATGGGCGGGATGTAAATTGCCAACTGCCTCTCTGGAGGAGTGCATTCTGTTCCCTAAAACAAGTAAAGAACAGAGCTACAGAGCCAAGGGCACTACCAGTCTAGGGAATATACCTTGGGAAAACTGAAAATCAATAAGACAGAGCCACCCCAAAACTTAAGGCTGCACTGCATACAAGGACCTCAACTTGGATACACCTTAAGTATCCCAGAAAATATAAACATGGTTCAAAAAATTGTGGTACTTACGTACGTTGGAATATCCCTCAGCCAGGAAATCAATGTCATAAGACCAGTAGCAGCAAAATGGGTGGATTCAGGTACGATGATTCTAAGTGAAATAAGTCACACAGAAAAAGAAACTTATCATAAGATATCACTTATGAAGATCCTGTAAACATGGCTACACTTGAACTGAGTTAGGAAAGAGAACAGTGTCTCACATTTAGAAAACACTCTTATACCTGCTTAAGGGGGAAGGAGAGGTGGGGTGATGCATAAAACCAGAGTTTGATATAAGCACAGGTACCGTTCCAAAAACCAACTATGGAATAGACAAGACCTACACCATCCTCAGTGAAAGGGACTCAAAACCCCATATTTCCCGCAGAGGAAAATATCTGACTAGTAAGAATCTTAAAACCTATGTATTGATATGTCTCCGTAAGGGAATCAAGTGTGTCTAGACTGGCATAAACATGGCAGCGAGAATCAGCTCAAACCCACTATAAAAAGGAATTTCAAAAACAAAACAAAAAAACTGGGAAATTCTTTACAATTCCTTCAGGGTCTCTGATGAAAGCTGGAATGACCCTATCTACAACGACAGCTGGATGTGGCATAAGGAGGGACACTTGGGACTGAGACGATTGGTGAGATTGGGTGAGCAAATGCAGACCCTTTAAAGCAATAATGCATGGCACCCATTCCATGGGTCCGAACTCTCCAGGTTGAAGGGAATATTACTACAGCTATAACATGTGCGGGAAACCTAGAGAACGGACACACTGTGAATACGAAAGGTTTCTAAAACTCAACGAATAGTCCCTCTCCTGGTGCTCCGGTTTGACTTTCCGTCTGCTTTACTATCAACCTCCCAACTTGGAGAGACAGCCCCTTTAACCTCTTGGTTCGCACAGGTTGCCAATTTGGCAGAGGATGAAAGGGAAGAGGGAGAACCAATGAGAGAGTAGCTGTTAGGCATTTGGACGGGCACATATCACTGTAATTTCCCGGCAGGAAGAAGAATTAACCAAATTCTCAGCCACCCACCGGGAACCAGTATAGGTCCTGAACCAAAATTTTGGACTTGCGTTCAGCTCACCAAAAACGAGTTGAAAAATGGAGCTCAGGGGCACAGCCATTCACAAACTGGCCGAGTAATAAAGGACAACTATCGTCCAAAAATCTGTTGAGGGAAGGCAACGAGGCGGACTTGAAAGCGAGGCAGAAGAGCAGGAAACAGATTTCAAGAGGTACGTTGGAATCGCCTTTAAAGCACAGGAAGAGGGGCACAACTTCGACAATGACGCACTTGGCCAAAAAGGGCCTATGCGATTTCTCCTGAATATATTCAGGAGAAAACGCATACGCCCTTTTTGGCCAAGCAAGCAAGCGGGCAATGCAAATCTGCACTACAAAGAAGTATCACTTCCCACCAGTCAAAAGGGACATCCACAAAATGTGTAAGAACAAGAAAGGCAAGTCAGGCCCTCGAGAACAGGGAGCCTTGTTATGCTGATGGGCGGGATGTAAATTGCCAACTGCCTCTCTGGAGGAGTGCATTCTGTTCCCTAAAACAAGTAAAGAACAGAGCTACAGAGCCAAGGGCACTACCAGTCTAGGGAATATACCTTGGGAAAACTGAAAATCAATAAGACAGAGCCACCCCAAAATTTAGGGCTGCACTGCATACAAGGACCTCAACTTGGATACACCTTAAGTATCCCAGAAAATATAAACATGGTTCAAAAAATTGTGGTACTTACGTACGATGGAATATCCCTCAGCCATGAAATCAATGTCATAAGACCAGTAGCAGCAAAATGGGTGGATTCAGGTACGATGATTCTAAGTGAAATAAGTCACACAGAAAAAGAAACTTATCATAAGATATCACTTATGAAGATCCTGTAAACATGGCTACACTTGAACTGAGTTAGGAAAGAGAACAGTGTCTCACATTTAGAAAACACTCTTATACCTGCTTAAGGGGGAAGGAGAGGTGGGGTGATGCATAAAACCAGAGTTTGATATAAGCACAGGTACCGTTCCAAAAACCAACTATGGAATAGACAAGACCTACACCGTCCTCAGTGAAAGGGACTCAAAACCCCATATTTCCCGCAGAGGAAAATATCTGACTAGTAAGAATCTTAAAACATATGTATTGATATGTCTCCATAAGGGAATCAAGTGTGTCTAGACTAGCATAAACATGGCAGCGAGAATCAGCTCAAACCCACTATAAAAAGGAATTTCAAAAACAAAACAAAAAAACTGGGAAATTCTTTACAATTCCTTCAGGGTCTCTGATGAAAGCTGGAATGACCCTATCTACAACGACAGCTGGATGTGGCATAAGGAGGGACACTTGGGACTGAGACGAATGGTGAGATTGGGTGAGCAAATGCAGACGCTTTAAAGCAATAATGCATGGCACCCATTCCATGGGTCCGAACTCTCCAGGTTGAAGGGAATATTACTACAGCTATAACATGGGCGGGAAACCTAGAGAACGGACACACTGTGAATACGAAAGGTTTCTAAAACTCAAAGAATAAACCCTCTCCTGGTGCTCCGGTTTGACTTTCCGGCTGCTTTACTATCAACCTCCCAACTTGGAGAGACAGCCCCTTTAACCTCTTGGTTCGCACAGGTTGCTAATTTGGCAGAGGATGAAAGGGAAGAGGGAGAACCAATGAGAGAGTAGCTGTTAGGCATTTGGACGGGCACATATCACTGTAATTTCCTGGCAGGAAGAAGAATTAACCAAATTCTCAGCCACCCACCGGGAACCAGTATAGGTCCTGAAGCAAAATTTTGGACTTGCGGTCAGCTCTCCAAAAACGAGTTGAAAAATGGAGCTCAGGGACACAGCAATTCACAAACTGGCCGAGTAATAAAGGACAACCATCGTCCAAAAATCTGTTGAGGGAAGGCAACGAGGCAGACTTGAAAGTGAGGCAGAATAGCAGGAAACAGATTTCAAGAGGTACGTTGGAATCGCCTTTAAAGCACAGGAAGAGGGGCACAACTTCGACAATGACGCACTTGGCCAAAAAGGGCGTATGCGTTTTCTCCTGAATATATTCAGGAGAAAACGCATACGCCCTTTTTGGCCAAGCATGCAAGCGGGCAATGCAAATCTGCACTACAAAGAAGTATCACTTCCCACCAGTCAAAAGGGACATCCACAAAATGTGTAAGAACAAGAAAGGCAAGACAGGCCCTGGAGAACAGGGAGCCTTGTTATGCTGATGGGCGGGATGTAAATTGCCAACTGCCTCTCTGGAGGAGTGCATTCTGTTCCCTAAAACAAGTAAAGAACAGAGCTACAGAGCCAAGGGCACTACCAGTCTAGGGAATATACCTTGGGAAAACTGAAAATCAATAAGACAGAGCCACCCCAAAACTTAAGGCTGCACTGCATACAAGGACCTCAACTTGGATACACCTTAAGTATCCCAGAAAATATAAACATGGTTCAAAAAATTGTGGTACTTACGTACGTTGGAATATCCCTCAGCCAGGAAATCAATGTCATAAGACCAGTAGCAGCAAAATGGGTGGATTCAGGTACGATGATTCTAAGTGAAATAAGTCACACAGAAAAAGAAACTTATCATAAGATATCACTTATGAAGATCCTGTAAACATGGCTACACTTGAACTGAGTTAGGAAAGAGAACAGTGTCTCACATTTAGAAAACACTCTTATACCTGCTTAAGGGGGAAGGAGAGGTGGGGTGATGCATAAAACCAGAGTTTGATATAAGCACAGGTACCGTTCCAAAAACCAACTATGGAATAGACAAGACCTACACCATCCTCAGTGAAAGGGACTCAAAACCCCATATTTCCCGCAGAGGAAAATATCTGACTAGTAAGAATCTTAAAACCTATGTATTGATATGTCTCCGTAAGGGAATCAAGTGTGTCTAGACTGGCATAAACATGGCAGCGAGAATCAGCTCAAACCCACTATAAAAAGGAATTTCAAAAACAAAACAAAAAAACTGGGAAATTCTTTACAATTCCTTCAGGGTCTCTGATGAAAGCTGGAATGACCCTATCTACAACGACAGCTGGATGTGGCATAAGGAGGGACACTTGGGACTGAGACGATTGGTGAGATTGGGTGAGCAAATGCAGACCCTTTAAAGCAATAATGCATGGCACCCATTCCATGGGTCCGAACTCGCCAGGTTGAAGGGAATATTACTACAGCTATAACATGTGCGGGAAACCTAGAGAACGGACACACTGTGAATACGAAAGGTTTCTAAAACTCAACGCATAGTCCCTCTCCTGGTGCTCCGGTTTGACTTTCCGTCTGCTTTACTATCAACCTCCCAACTTGGAGAGACAGCGCCTTTAACCTCTTGGTTCGCACAGGTTGCCAATTTGGCAGAGGATGAAAGGGAAGAGGGAGAACCAATGAGAGAGTAGCTGTTAGGCATTTGGACGGGCACATATCACTGTAATTTCCCGGCAGGAAAAAGAATTAACCAAATTATCAGCCACCCACCGGGAACCAGTATAGGTCCTGAAGCAAAATTTTGGACTTGCGGTCAGCTCACCAAAAACGAGTTGAAAAATGGAGCTCAGGGGCACAGCAATTCACAAACTGTCCGAGTAATAAAGGACAACTATCGTCCAAAAATCTGTTGAGGGAAGGCAACGAGGCGGACTTGAAAGCGAGGCAGAATAGCAGGAAACAGATTTCAAGAGGTACGTTGGAATCGCCTTTAAAGCACAGGAAGAGGGGCACAACTTCGACAATGATGCACTTGGCCAAAAAGGGCGTATGCGTTTTCTCCTGAATATATTCAGGAGAAAACGCATATGCCCTTTTTGGCCAAGCAAGCAAGCGGGCAATGCAAATCTGCACTACAAAGAAGTATCACTTCCCACCGGTCAAAAGGGACATCCACAAAATGTGTAAGAACAAGAAAGGCAAGACAGGCCCTGGAGAACAGGGAGCCTTGTTATGCTGATGGGGGGGATGTAAATTGCCAACTGCCTCTCTGGAGGAGTGCATTCTGTTCCCTAAAACAAGTAAAGAACAGAGCTACAGAGCCAAGGGCACTACCAGTCTAGGGAATATACCTTGGGAAAACTGAAAATCAATAAGACAGAGCCAACCCAAAATTTAGGGCTGCACTGCATACAAGGACCTCAACTTGGATACACCTTAAGTATCCCAGAAAATATAAACATGGTTCAAAAAATTGTGGTACTTACGTACGATGGAATATCCCTCAGCCATGAAATCAATGTCATAAGACCAGTAGCAGCAAAATGGGTGGATTCAGGTACGATGATTCTAAGTGAAATAAGTCACACAGAAAAAGAAACTTATCATAAGATATCACTTATGAAGATCCTGTAAACATGGCTACACTTGAACTGAGTTAGGAAAGAGAACAGTGTCTCACATTTAGAAAACACTCTTATACCTGCTTAAGGGGGAAGGAGAGGTGGGGTGATGCATAAAACCAGAGTTTGATATAAGCACAGGTACCGTTCCAAAAACCAACTATGGAATAGACAAGACCTACACCGTCCTCAGTGAAAGGGACTCAAAACCCCATATTTCCCGCAGAGGAAAGTATCTGACTAGTAAGAATCTTAAAACCTATGTATTGATATGTCTCCGTAAGGGAATCAAGTGTGTCTAGACTGGCATAAATATGGCAGCGAGAATCAGCTCAAACCCACTATAAAAAGCAATTTCAAAAACAAAACAAAAAAACTGGGAAATTCTTTACAATTCCTTCAGGGTCTCTGATGAAAGCTGGAATGACCCTATCTACAACGACAGCTGGATGTGGCATAAGGAGGGACACTTGGGACTGAGACGATTGGTGAGATTGGGTGAGCAAATGCAGATCCTTTAAAGCAATAATGCATGGCACCCATTCCATCGGTCCGAACTCTCCAGGTTGAAGGGAATATTACTACAGCTATAACATGTGCGGGAAACCTAGAGAACGGACACACTGTGAATACGAAAGGTTTCTAAAACTCAACGAATAGTCCCTCTCCTGGTGCTCCGGTTTGACTTTCCGTCTGCTTTACTATCAATCTCCCAACTTGGAGAGACAGCCCCTTTAACCTCTTGGTTCGCACAGGTTGCCAATTTGGCAGAGGATGAAAGGGAAGAGGGAGAACCAATGAGAGAGTAGCTGTTAGGCATTTGGACGGGCACATATCACTGTAATTACCGGCAGGAAGAAGAATTAACCAAATTCTCAGCCACCCACTGGGAACCAGTATAGGTCCTGAACCAAAATTTTGGACTTGCGGTCAGCTCTCCAAAAACGAGTTGAAAAATGGAGCTCAGTGACACAGCAATTCACAAACTGGCTGAGTAATAAAGGACACCTATCGTCCAAAAATCTGTTGACGGAAGGCAACGAGGCGGACTTGAAAGCGAGGCAGAATAGCAGGAAACAGATTTCAAGAGGTACGTTGGAATCGCCTTTAAAGCACAGGAAGAGGGGCACAACTTCGACAATGATGCACTTGGCCAAAAAGGGCGTATGCGTTTTCTCCTGAATATATTCAGGAGAAAATGCATACGCCCTTTTTGGCCATGCAAGCAAGCGGGCAATGCAAATCTGCACTACAAAGAAGTATCACTTCCCACCGGTCAAAAGGGACATCCACAAAATGTGTAAGAACAAGAAAGGCAAGACTGGCCCTGGAGAACAGGGAGCCTTGTTATGCTGATGGGCGGGATGTAAATTGCCAACTGCCTCTCTCGAGGAGTGCATTCTGTTCCCTAAAACAAGTAAAGAACAGAGCTACAGAGCCAAGGGCACTACCAGTCTAGGGAATATACCTTGGGAAAACTGAAAATCAATAAGACAGAGCCACCCCAAAATTTAGGGCTGCACTGCATACAAGGACCTCAACTTGGATACACCTTAAGTATCCCAGAAAATATAAACATGGTTCAAAAAATTGTGGTACTTACGTACGATGGAATATCCCTCAGCCATGAAATCAATGTCATAAGACCAGTAGCAGCAAAATGGGTGGATTCAGGTACGATGATTCTAAGTGAAATAAGTCACACAGAAAAAGAAACTTATCATAAGATATCACTTATGAAGATCCTGTAAACATGGCTACACTTGAACTGAGTTAGGAAAGAGAACAGTGTCTCACATTTAGAAAACACTCTTATACCTGCTTAAGGGGGAAGGAGAGGTGGGGTGATGCATAAAACCAGAGTTTGATATAAGCACAGGTACCGTTCCAAAAACCAACTATGGAATAGACAAGACCTACACCGTCCTCAGTGAAAGGGACTCAAAACCCCATATTTCCCGCAGAGGAAAATATCTGACTAGTAAGAATCTTAAAACCTATGTATTGATATGTCTCCATAAGGGAATCAAGTGTGTCTAGACTGGCATAAACATGGCAGCGAGAATCAGCTCAAACCCACTATAAAAAGGAATTTCAAAAACAAAACAAAAAAACTGGGAAATTCTTTACAATTCCTTCAGGGTCTCTGATGAAAGCTGGAATGACCCTATCTACAACGACAGCTGGATGTGGCATAAGGAGGGACACTTGGGACTGAGACGATTGGTGAGATTGGGTGAGCAAATGCAGATCCTTTAAAGCAATAATGCATGGCACCCATTCCATGGGTCCGAACTCTCCAGGTTGAAGGGAATATTACTACAGCTATAACATGTGCGGGAAACCTAGAGAACGGACACACTGTGAATACGAAAGGTTTCTAAAACTCAAAGAATAAACCCTCTCCTGGTGCTCCGGTTTGACTTTCCGTCTGCTTTACTATCAACCTCCCAACTTGGAGAGACAGCCCCTTTAACCTCTTGGTTCGCACAGGTTGCCAATTTGGCAGAGGATGAAAGGGAAGAGGGAGAATCAATGAGAGAGTAGCTGTTAGGCATTTGGACGGGCACATATCACTGTAATTTCCCGGCAGGAAGAAGAATTAACCAAATTCTCAGCCACCCACCGGGAACCAGTATAGGTCCTGAACCAAAATTTTGGACTTGCGGTCAGCTCTCCAAAAACGAGTTGAAAAATGGAGCTCAGGGACACAGCAATTCACAAACTGGCCGAGTAATAAAGGACAACTATCGTCCAAAAATCTGTTGAGGGAAGGCAACGAGGCAGACTTGAAAGCGAGGCAGAATAGCAGGAAACAGATTTCAAGAGGTACGTTGGAATCGCCTTTAAAGCACAGGAAGAGGGGCACAACTTCGACAATGACGCACTTGGCCAAAAAGGGCGTATGCGTTTTCTCCTGAATATATTCAGGAGAAAACGCATACGCCCTTTTTGGCCAAGCAAGCAAGCGGGCAATGCAAATCTGCACTACAAAGAAGTATCACTTCCCACCGGTCAAAAGGGACATCCACAAAATGTGTAAGAACAAGAAAGGCAAGACAGGCCCTGGAGAACAGGGAGCCTTGTTATGCTGATGGGCGGGATGTAAATTGCCAACTGCCTCTCTGGAGGAGTGCATTCTGTTCCCTAAAACAAGTAAAGAACAGAGCTACAGAGCCAAGGGCACTACCAGTCTAGGGAATATACCTTGGGAAAACTGAAAATCAATAAGACAGAGCCACCCCAAAACTTAGGGCTGCACTGCATACAAGGACCTCAACTTGGATACACCTTAAGTATCCCAGAAAATATAAACATGGTTCAAAAAATTGTGGTACTTACGTACGATGGAATATCCCTCAGCCAGGAAATCAATGTCATAAGACCAGTAGCAGCAAAATGGGTGGATTCAGGTACGATGATTCTAAGTGAAATAAGTCACACAGAAAAAGAAACTTATCATAAGATATCACTTATGAAGATCCTGTAAACATGGCTACACTTGAACTGAGTTAGGAAAGAGAACAGTGTCTCACATTTAGAAAACACTCTTATACCTGCTTAAGGGGGAAGGAGAGGTGGGGTGATGCATAAAACCAGAGTTTGATATAAGCACAGGTACCGTTCCAAAAACCAACTATGGAATAGACAAGACCTACACCTTCCTCAGTGAAAGGGACTCAAAACCCCATATTTCCCGCAGAGGAAAATATCTGACTAGTAAGAATCTTAAAACCTATGTATTGATATGTCTCCGTAAGGGAATCAAGTGGGTCTAGACTGGCATAAACATGGCAGCGAGAATCAGCTCAAACCCACTATAAAAAGGAATTTCAAAAACAAAACAAAAAAACTGGGAAATTCTTTACAATTCCTTCAGGGTCTCTGATGAAAGCTGGAATGACCCTATCTACAACGACAGCTGGATGTGGCATAAGGAGGGACACTTGGGACTGAGACGATTGGTGAGATTGGGTGAGCAAATGCAGACGCTTTAAAGCAATAATGCATGGCACCCATTCCATGGGTCCGAACTCTCCAGGTTGAAGGGAATATTACTACAGCTATAACATGTGCGGGAAACCTAGAGAACGGACACACTGTGAATACGAAAGGTTTCTAAAACTCAAAGAATAAACCCTCTCCTGGTGCTCCGGTTTGACTTTCCGTCTGCTTTACTATCAACCTCCCAACTTGGAGAGACAGCCCCTTTAACCTCTTGGTTCGCACAGGTTGCCAATTTGGCAGAGGATGAAAGGGAAGAGGGAGAACCAATGAGAGAGTAGCTGTTAGGCATTTGGACGGGCACATATCACTGTAATTTCCCGGCAGGAAGAAGAATTAACCAAATTCTCAGCCACCCACCGGGAACCAGTATAGGTCCTGAACCAAAATTTTGGACTTGCGGTCAGCTCTCCAAAAACGAGTTGAAAAATGGAGCTCAGGGACACAGCAATTCACAAACTGGCCGAGTAATAAAGGACAACTATCGTCCAAAAATCTGTTGAGGGAAGGCAACGAGGCAGACTTGACAGCGAGGCAGAATAGCAGGAAACAGATTTCAAGAGGTACGTTGGAATCGCCTTTAAAGCACAGGAAGAGGGGCACAACTTCGACAATGACGCACTTGGCCAAAAAGGGCGTATGCGTTTTCTCCTGAATATATTCAGGAGAAAACGCATACGCCCTTTTTGGCCAAGCAAGCAAGCGGGCAATGCAAATCTGCACTACAAAGAAGTATCACTTCCCACCGGTCAAAAGGGACATCCACAAAATGTGTAAGAACAAGAAAGGCAAGACAGGCCCTGGAGAACAGGGAGCCTTGTTATGCTGATGGGCGGGATGTAAATTGCCAACTGCCTCTCTGGAGGAGTGCATTCTGTTCCCTAAAACAAGTAAAGAACAGAGCTACAGAGCCAAGGGCACTACCAGTCTAGGGAATATACCTTGGGAAAACTGAAAATCAATAAGACAGAGCCACCCCAAAACTTAGGGCTGCACTGCATACAAGGACCTCAACTTGGATACACCTTAAGTATCCCAGAAAATATAAACATGGTTCAAAAAATTGTGGTACTTACGTACGATGGAATATCCCTCAGCCATGAAATCAATGTCATAAGACCAGTAGCAGCAAAATGGGTGGATTCAGGTACGATGATTCTAAGTGAAATAAGTCACACAGAAAAAGAAACTTATCATAAGATATCACTTATGAAGATCCTGTAAACATGGCTACACTTGAACTGAGTTAGGAAAGAGAACAGTGTCTCACATTTAGAAAACACTCTTATACCTGCTTAAGGGGGAAGGAGAGGTGGGGTGATGCATAAAACCAGAGTTTGATATAAGCACAGGTACCGTTCCAAAAACCAACTATGGAATAGACAAGACCTACACCTTCCTCAGTGAAAGGGACTCAAAACCCCATATTTCCCGCAGAGGAAAATATCTGACTAGTAAGAATCTTAAAACCTATGTATTGATATGTCTCCGTAAGGGAATCAAGTGGGTCTAGACTGGCATAAACATGGCAGCGAGAATCAGCTCAAACCCACTATAAAAAGGAATTTCAAAAACAAAACAAAAAAACTGGGAAATTCTTTACAATTCCTTCAGTGTCTCTGATGAAAGCTGGAATGACCCTATCTACAACGACAGCTGGATGTGGCATAAGGAGGGACACTTGGGACTGAGACGATTGGTGAGATTGGGTGAGCAAATGCAGACCCTTTAAAGCAATAATGCATGGCACCCATTCCATGGGTCCGAACTCTCCAGGTTGAAGGGAATATTACTACAGCTATAACATGTGCGGGAAACCTAGAGAACGGACACACTGTGAATACGAAAGGTTTCTAAAACTCAACGAATAAACCCTCTCCTGGTGCTCCGGATTGACTTTCCGGCTGCTTTACTATCAACCTCCCAACTTGGAGAGACAGCCCCTTTAACCTCTTGGTTCGCACAGGTTGCCAATTTGGCAGAGGATGAAAGGGAAGAGGGAGAACCAATGAGAGAGTAGCTGTTAGGCATTTGGACGGCACATATCACTGTAATTTCCCGGCAGGAAGAAGAATTAACCAAATTCTCAGACACCCACCGGGAACCAGTATAGGTCCTGAACCAAAATTTTGGACTTGCGGTCAGCTCACCAAAAACGAGTTGAAAAATGGAGCTCAGGGGCACAGCAATTCACAAACTGGCCGAGTAATAAAGGACAACTATCGTCCAAAAATCTGTTGAGGGAAGGCAACGAGGCGGACTTGAAAGCGAGGCAGAATAGCAGGAAACAGATTTCAAGAGGTACGTTGGAATCGCCTTTAAAGCACAGGAAGAGGGGCACAACTTCGACAATGATGCACTTGGCCAAAAAGGGCGTATGCGTTTTCTCCTGAATATATTCAGGAGAAAACGCATACGCCCTTTTTGGCCAAGCAAGCAAGCGGGCAATGCAAATCTGCACTACAAAGAAGTATCACTTCCCAACAGTCAAAGGGGACATCCACAAAATGTGTAAGAACAAGAAAGGCAAGACAGGCCCAGGAGAACAGGGAGCCTTGTTATGCTGATGGGCGGGATGTAAATTGCCAACTGCCTCTCTGGAGGAGTGCATTCTGTTCCCTAAAACAAGTAAAGAACAGAGCTACAGAGCCAAGGGCACTACCAGTCTAGGGAATATACCTTGGGAAAACTGAAAATCAATAAGACAGAGCCACCCCAAAATTTAGGGCTGCACTGCATACAAGGATCTCAACTTGGATACACCTTAAGTATCCCAGAAAATATAAACATGGTTCAAAAAATTGTGGTACTTACGTATGATGGAATATCCCTCAGCCATGAAATCAATGTCATAAGACCAGTAGCAGCAAAATGGGTGGATTCAGGTACGATGATTCTAAGTGAAATAAGTCACACAGAAAAAGAAACTTATCATAAGATATCACTTATGAAGATCCTGTAAACATGGCTACACTTGAACTGAGTTAGGAAAGAGAACAGTGTCTCACATTTAGAAAACACTCTTATACCTGCTTAAGAGGGAAGGAGAGGTGGGGTGATGCATAAAACCAGAGTTTGATATAAGCACAGGTACCGTTCCAAAAACCAACTATGGAATAGACAAGACCTACACCATCCTCAGTGAAAGGGACTCAAAACCCCATATTTCCCGCAGAGGAAAATATCTGACTAGTAAGAATCTTAAAACCTATGTATTGATATGTCTCCGTAAGGGAATCAAGTGTGTCTAGACTGGCATAAACATGGCAGCGAGAATCAGCTCAAACCCACTATAAAAAGGAATTTCAAAAACAAAACAAAAAAACTGGGAAATTCTTTACAATTCCTTCAGGGTCTCTGATGAAAGGTGGAATGACCCTACCTACAACGACAGCTGGAAGTGGCATAAGGAGGGACACTTGGGACTGAGACGATTGGTGAGATTGGGTGAGCAAATGCAGACCCTTTAAAGCAATAATGCATGGCACCCATTCCATGGGTCCGAACTCTCCAGGTTGAAGGGAATATTACTACAGCTATAACATGTGCGGGAAACCTAGAGAACGGACACACTGTGAATACGAAAGGTTTCTAAAACTCAACGAATAAACCCTCTCCTGGTGCTCCGGATTGACTTTCCAGCTGCTTTACTATCAACCTCCCAACTTGGAGAGACAGCCCCTTTAACCTCTTGGTTCGCACAGGTTGCCAATTTGGCAGAGGATGAAAGGGAAGAGGGAGAACCAAAGAGAGAGTAGCTGTTAGGCATTTGGACGGGCACATATCACTGTAATTTCCCGGCAGGAAGAAGAATTAACCAAATTCTCAGACACCCACCGGGAACCAGTATAGGTCCTGAACCAAAATTTTGGACTTGCGGTCAGCTCTCCAAAAACGAGTTGAAAAATGGAGCTCAGGGACACAGCAATTCACAAACTGGCCGAGTAATAAAGGACAACTATCGTCCAAAAATCTGTTGAGGGAAGGCAACGAGGCGGACTTGAAAGCGAGGCAGAATAGCAGGAAACAGATTTCAAGAGGTACGTTGGAATCGCCTTTAAAGCACAGGAAGAGGGGCACAACTTCGATAATGATGCACTTGGCCAAAAAGGGCGTATGCGTTTTCTCCTGAATATATTCAGGAGAAAACGCATACGCCCTTTTTGGCCAAGCAAGCAAGCGGGCAATGCAAATCTGCACTACAAAGAAGTATCACTTCCCACCGGTCAAAAGGGACATCCACAAAATGTGTAAGAACAAGAAAGGCAAGACAGGCCCTGGAGAACAGGGAGCCTTGTTATGCTGATGGGCGGGATGTAAATTGCCAACTGCCTCTCTGGAGGAGTGCATTCTGTTCCCTAAAACAAGTAAAGAACAGAGCTACAGAGCCAGGGGCACTACCAGTCTAGGGAATATACCTTGGGAAAACTGAAAATCAATAAGACAGAGCCACCCCAAAATTTAGGGCTGCACTGCATACAAGGACCTCAACTTGGATACACCTTAAGTATCCCAGAAAATATAAACATGGTTCAAAAAATTGTGGTACTTACGTACGATGGAATATCCCTCAGCCATGAAATCAATGTCATAAGACCAGTAGCAGCAAAATGGGTGGATTCAGGTACGATGATTCTAAGTGAAATAAGTCACACAGAAAAAGAAACTTATCATAAGATATCACTTATGAAGATCCTGTAAACATGGCTACACTTGAACTGAGTTAGGAAAGAGAACAGTGTCTCACATTTAGAAAACACTCTTATACCTGCTTAAGGGGGAAGGAGAGGTGGGGTGATGCATAAAACCAGAGTTTGATATAAGCACAGGTACCGTTCCAAAAACCAACTATGGAATAGACAAGACCTACACCGTCCTCAGTGAAAGGGACTCAAAACCCCATATTTCCCGCAGAGGAAAGTATCTGACTAGTAAGAATCTTAAAACCTATGTATTGATATGTCTCCGTAAGGGAATCAAGTGTGTCTAGACTGGCATAAACATGGCAGCGAGAATCAGCTCAAACCCACTATAAAAAGGAATTTCAAAAACAAAACAAAAAAACTGGGAAATTCTTTACAATTCCTTCAGGGTCTCTGATGAAAGCTGGAATGACCCTATCTACAACGACAGCTGGATGTGGCATAAGGAGGGACACTTGGGACTGAGACGATTGGTGAGATTGGGTGAGCAAATGCAGACCCTTTAAAGCAATAATGCATGGCACCCATTTCATGGGTCCGAACTCTCCAGGTTGAAGGGAATATTACTACAGCTATAACATGTGCGGGAAACCTAGGGAACGGACACACTGTGAATACGAAAGGTTTCTAAAACTCAACGCATAGTCCCTCTCCTGGTGCTCCGGTTTGACTTTCCGTCTGCTTTACTATCAACCTCCCAACTTGGAGAGACAGCCCCTTTAACCTCTTGGTTCGCACAGGTTGCCAATTTGGCAGAGGATGAAAGGGAAGAGGGAGAACCAATGAGAGAGTAGCTGTTAGGAATTTGGACGGGCACATATCACTGTAATTTCCCGGCAGGAAAAAGAATTAACCAAATTATCAGCCACCCACCGGGAACCAGTATAGGTCCTGAAGCAAAATTTTGGACTTGCGGTCAGCTCACCAAAAACGAGTTGAAAAATGGAGCTCAGGGGCACAGCAATTCACAAACTGGCCGAGTAATAAAGGACAACTATCGTCCAAAAATCTGTTGAGGGAAGGCAACGAGGCGGACTTGAAAGCGAGGCAGAATAGCAGGAAACAGATTTCAAGAGGTACGTTGGAATCGCCTTTAAAGCACAGGAAGAGGGGCACAACTTCGACAATGATGCACTTGGCCAAAAAGGGCGTATGCGTTTTCTCCTGAATATATTCAGGAGAAAACGCATACGCCCTTTTTGGCCAAGCAAGCAAGCGGGCAATGCAAATCTGCACTACAAAGAAGTATCACTTCCCACCGGTCAAAAGGGACATCCACAAAATGTGTAAGAACAAGAAAGGCAAGACAGGCCCTGGAGAACAGGGAGCCTTGTTATGCTGATGGGCGGGATGTAAATTGCCAACTGCCTCTCTGGAGGAGTGCATTCTGTTCCCTAAAACAAGTAAAGAACAGAGCTACAGAGCCAAGGGCACTACCAGTCTAGGGAATATACCTTGGGAAAACTGAAAATCAATAAGACAGAGCCACCCCAAAATTTAGGGCTGCACTGCATACAAGGACCTCAACTTGGATACACCTTAAGTATCCCAGAAAATATAAACATGGTTCAAAAAATTGTGGTACTTACGTACGATGGAATATCCCTCAGCCATGAAATCAATGTCATAAGACCAGTAGCAGCAAAATGGGTGGATTCAGGTACGATGATTCTAAGTGAAATAAGTCACACAGAAAAAGAAACTTATCATAAGATATCACTTATGAAGATCCTGTAAACATGGCTACACTTGAACTGAGTTAGGAAAGAGAACAGTGTCTCACATTTAGAAAACACTCTTATACCTGCTTAAGGGGGAAGGAGAGGTGGGGTGATGCATAAAACCAGAGTTTGATATAAGCACAGGTACCGTTCCAAAAACCAACTATGGAATAGACAAGACCTACACCGTCCTCAGTGAAAGGGACTCAAAACCCCATATTTCCCGCAGAGGAAAGTATCTGACTAGTAAGAATCTTAAAACCTATGTATTGATATGTCTCCGTAAGGGAATCAAGTGTGTCTAGACTGGTATAAACATGGCAGCGAGAATCAGCTCAAACCCACTATAAAAAGGAATTTCAAAAACAAAACAAAAAAACTGGGAAATTCTTTACAATTCCTTCAGGGTCTCTGATGAAAGCTGGAATGACCCTATCTACAACGACAACTGGATGTGGCATAAGGAGGGACACTTGGGACTGAGACGATTGGTGAGATTGGGTGAGCAAATGCAGATCCTTTAAAGCAATAATGCATGGCACCCATTCCATGGGTCCGAACTCTCCAGGTTGAAGGGAATATTACTACAGCTATAACATGTGCGGGAAACCTAGAGAACGGACACACTGTGAATACGAAAGGTTTCTAAAACTCAACGAATAGTCCCTCTCCTGGTGCTCCGGTTTGACTTTCCGTCTGCTTTACTATCAATCTCCCAACTTGGAGAGACAGCCCCTTTAACCTCTTGGTTCGCACAGGTTGCCAATTTGGCAGAGGATGAAAGGGAAGAGGGAGAACCAATGAGAGAGTAGCTGTTAGGCATTTGGACGGGCACATATCACTGTAATTTCCCGGCAGGAAGAAGAATTAACCAAATTCTCAGCCACCCACTGGGAACCAGTACAGGTCCTGAACCAAAATTTTGGACTTGCGGTCAGCTCTCCAAAAACGAGTTGAAAAATGGAGCTCAGCGACACAGCAATTCACAAACTGGCTGAGTAATAAAGGACACCTATCGTCCAAAAATCTGTTGACGGAAGGCAACGAGGCGGACTTGAAAGCGAGGCAGAATAGCAGGAAACAGATTTCAAGAGGTACGTTGGAATCGCCTTTAAAGCACAGGAAGAGGGGCACAACTTCGACAATGATGCACTTGGCCAAAAAGGGCGTATGCGTTTTCTCCTGAATATATTCAGGAGAAAATGCATACGCCCTTTTTGGCCAAGCAAGCAAGCGGGCAATGCAAATCTGCACTACAAAGAAGTATCACTTCCCACCGGTCAAAAGGGACATCCACAAAATGTGTAAGAACAAGAAAGGCAAGACTGGCCCTGGAGAACAGGGAGCCTTGTTATGCTGATGGGCGGGATGTAAATTGCCAACTGCCTCTCTCGAGGAGTGCATTCTGTTCCCTAAAACAAGTAAAGAACAGAGCTACAGAGCCAAGGGCACTACCAGTCTAGGGAATATACCTTTGGAAAACTGAAAATCAATAAGACAGAGCCACCCCAAAATTTAGGGCTGCACTGCATACAAGGACCTCAACTTGGATACACCTTAAGTATCCCAGAAAATATAAACATGGTTCAAAAAATTGTGGTACTTACGTACGATGGAATATCCCTCAGCCATGAAATCAATGTCATAAGACCAGTAGCAGCAAAATGGGTGGATTCAGGTACGATGATTCTAAGTGAAATAAGTCACACAGAAAAAGAAACTTATCATAAGATATCACTTATGAAGATCCTGTAAACATGGCTACACTTGAACTGAGTTAGGAAAGAGAACAGTGTCTCACATTTAGAAAACACTCTTATACCTGCTTAAGGGGGAAGGAGAGGTGGGGTGATGCATAAAACCAGAGTTTGATATAAGCACAGGTACCGTTCCAAAAACCAACTATGGAATAGACAAGACCTACACCGTCCTCAGTGAAAGGGACTCAAAACCCCATATTTCCCGCAGAGGAAAATATCTGACTAGTAAGAATCTTAAAACCTATGTATTGATATGTCTCCATAAGGGAATCAAGTGTGTCTAGACTGGCATAAACATGGCAGCGAGAATCAGCTCAAACCCACTATAAAAAGGAATTTCAAAAACAAAACAAAAAAACTGGGAAATTCTTTACAATTCCTTCAGGGTCTCTGATGAAAGCTGGAATGACCCTATCTACAACGACAGCTGGATGTGGCATAAGGAGGGACACTTGGGACTGAGACGATTGGTGAGATTGGGTGAGCAAATGCAGATCCTTTAAAGCAATAATGCATGGCACCCATTCCATGGGTCCGAACTCTCCAGGTTGAAGGGAATATTACTACAGCTATAACATGTGCGGGAAACCTAGAGAACGGACACACTGTGAATACGAAAGGTTTCTAAAACTCAAAGAATAAACCCTCTCCTGGTGCTCCGGTTTGACTTTCCGTCTGCTTTACTATCAACCTCCCAACTTGGAGAGACAGCCCCTTTAACCTCTTGGTTCGCACAGGTTGCCAATTTGGCAGAGGATGAAAGGGAAGAGGGAGAACCAATGAGAGAGTAGCTGTTAGGCATTTGGACGGGCACATATCACTGTAATTTCCCGGCAGGAAGAAGAATTAACCAAATTCTCAGCCACCCACCGGGAACCAGTATAGGTCCTGAACCAAAATTTTGGACTTGCGATCAGCTCTCCAAAAACGAGTTGAAAAATGGAGCTCAGGGACACAGCAATTCACAAACTGGCCGAGTAATAAAGGACAACTATCGTCCAAAAATCTGTTGAGGGAAGGCAACGAGGCAGACTTGAAAGCGAGGCAGAATAGCAGGAAACAGATTTCAAGAGGTACGTTGGAATCGCCTTTAAAGCACAGGAAGAGGGGCACAACTTCGACAATGACGCACTTGGCCAAAAAGGGCGTATGCGTTTTCTCCTGAATATATTCAGGAGAAAACGCATACGCCCTTTTTGGCCAAGCAAGCAAGCGGGCAATGCAAATCTGCACTACAAAGAAGTATCACTTCCCACCGGTCAAAAGGGACATCCACAAAATGTGTAAGAACAAGAAAGGCAAGACAGGCCCTGGAGAACAGGGAGCCTTGTTATGCTGATGGGCGGGATGTAAATTGCCAACTGCCTCTCTGGAGGAGTGCATTCTGTTCCCTAAAACAAGTAAAGAACAGAGCTACAGAGCCAAGGGCACTACCAGTCTAGGGAATATACCTTGGGAAAACTGAAAATCAATAAGACAGAGCCACCCCAAAACTTAGGGCTGCACTGTATACAAGGACCTCAACTTGGATACACCTTAAGTATCCCAGAAAATATAAACATGGTTCAAAAAATTGTGGTACTTACGTACGATGGAATATCCCTCAGCCAGGAAATCAATGTCATAAGACCAGTAGCAGCAAAATGGGTGGATTCAGGTACGATGATTCTAAGTGAAATAAGTCACACAGAAAAAGAAACTTATCATAAGATATCACTTATGAAGATCCTGTAAACATGGCTACACTTTAACTGAGTTAGGAAAGAGAACAGTGTCTCACATTTAGAAAACACTCTTATACCTGCTTAAGGGGGAAGGAGAGGTGGGGTGATGCATAAAACCAGAGTTTGATATAAGCACAGGTACCGTTCCAAAAACCAACTATGGAATAGACAAGACCTACACCTTCCTCAGTGAAAGGGACTCAAAACCCCATATTTCCCGCAGAGGAAAATATCTGACTAGTAAGAATCTTAAAACCTATGTATTGATATGTCTCCGTAAGGGAATCAAGTGGGTCTAGACTGGCATAAACATGGCAGCGAGAATCAGCTCAAACCCACTATAAAAAGGAATTTCAAAAACAAAACAAAAAAACTGGGAAATTCTTTACAATTCCTTCAGGGTCTCTGATGAAAGCTGGAATGACCCTATCTACAACGACAGCTGGATGTGGCATAAGGAGGGACACTTGGGACTGAGACGATTGGTGAGATTGGGTGAGCAAATGCAGACGCTTTAAAGCAATAATGCATGGCACCCATTCCATGGGTCCGAACTCTCCAGGTTGAAGGGAATATTACTACAGCTATAACATGTGCGGGAAACCTAGAGAACGGACACACTGTGAATACGAAAGGTTTCTAAAACTCAAAGAATAAACCCTCTCCTGGTGCTCCGGTTTGACTTTCCGTCTGCTTTACTATCAACCTCCCAACTTGGAGAGACAGCCCCTTTAACCTCTTGGTTCGCACAGGTTGCCAATTTGGCAGAGGATGAAAGGGAAGAGGGAGAACCAATGAGAGAGTAGCTGTTAGGCATTTGGACGGGCACATATCACTGTAATTTCCCGGCAGGAAGAAGAATTAACCAAATTCTCAGCCACCCACCGGGAACCAGTATAGGTCCTGAACCAAAATTTTGGACTTGCGGTCAGCTCTCCAAAAACGAGTTGAAAAATGGAGCTCAGGGACACAGCAATTCACAAACTGGCCGAGTAATAAAGGACAACTATCGTCCAAAAATCTGTTGAGGGAAGGCAACGAGGCAGACTTGAAAGCGAGGCAGAATAGCAGGAAACAGATTTCAAGAGGTACGTTGGAATCGCCTTTAAAGCACAGGAAGAGGGGCACAACTTCGACAATGACGCACTTGGCCAAAAAGGGCGTATGCGTTTTCTCCTGAATATATTCAGGAGAAAACGCATACGCCCTTTTTGGCCAAGCAAGCAAGCGGGCAATGCAAATCTGCACTACAAAGAAGTATCACTTCCCACCGGTCAAAAGGGACATCCACAAAATGTGTAAGAACAAGAAAGGCAAGACAGGCCCTGGAGAACAGGGAGCCTTGTTATGCTGATGGGCGGGATGTAAATTGCCAACTGCCTCTCTGGAGGAGTGCATTCTGTTCCCTAAAACAAGTAAAGAACAGAGCTACAGAGCCAAGGGCACTACCAGTCTAGGGAATATACCTTGGGAAAACTGAAAATCAATAAGACAGAGCCACCCCAAAACTTAGGGCTGCACTGCATACAAGGACCTCAACTTGGATACACCTTAAGTATCCCAGAAAATATAAACATGGTTCAAAAAATTGTGGTACTTACGTACGATGGAATATCCCTCAGCCAGGAAATCAATGTCATAAGACCAGTAGCAGCAAAATGGGTGGATTCAGGTACGATGATTCTAAGTGAAATAAGTCACACAGAAAAAGAAACTTATCATAAGATATCACTTATGAAGATCCTGTAAACATGGCTACACTTGAACTGAGTTAGGAAAGAGAACAGTGTCTCACATTTAGAAAACACTCTTATACCTGCTTAAGGGGGAAGGAGAGGTGGGGTGATGCATAAAACCAGAGTTTGATATAAGCACAGGTACCGTTCCAAAAACCAACTATGGAATAGACAAGACCTACACCTTCCTCAGTGAAAGGGACTCAAAACCCCATATTTCCCGCAGAGGAAAATATCTGACTAGTAAGAATCTTAAAACCTATGTATTGATATGTCTCCGTAAGGGAATCAAGTGGGTCTAGACTGGCATAAACATGGCAGCGAGAATCAGCTCAAACCCACTATAAAAAGGAATTTCAAAAACAAAACAAAAAAACTGGGAAATTCTTTACAATTCCTTCAGGGTCTCTGATGAAAGCTGGAATGACCCTATCTACAACGACAGCTGGATGTGGCATAAGGAGGGACACTTGGGACTGAGACGATTGGTGAGATTGGGTGAGCAAATGCAGACGCTTTAAAGCAATAATGCATGGCACCCATTCCATGGGTCCGAACTCTCCAGGTTGAAGGGAATATTACTACAGCTATAACATGTGCGGGAAACCTAGAGAACGGACACACTGTGAATACGAAAGGTTTCTAAAACTCAAAGAATAAACCCTCTCCTGGTGCTCCGGTTTGACTTTCCGTCTGCTTTACTATCATCCTCCCAACTTGGAGAGACAGCCCCTTTAACCTCTTGGTTCGCACAGGTTGCCAATTTGGCAGAGGATGAAAGGGAAGAGGGAGAACCAATGAGAGAGTAGCTGTTAGGCATTTGGACGGGCACATATCACTGTAATTTCCCGGCAGGAAGAAGAATTAACCAAATTCTCAGCCACCCACCGGGAACCAGTATAGGTCCTGAACCAAAATTTTGGACTTGCGGTCAGCTCTCCAAAAACGAGTTGAAAAATGGAGCTCAGGGACACAGCAATTCACAAACTGGCCGAGTAATAAAGGACAACTATCGTCCAAAAATCTGTTGAGGGAAGGCAACGAGGCGGACTTGAAAGCGAGGCAGAATAGCAGGAAACAGATTTCAAGAGGTACGTTGGAATCGCCTTTAAAGCACAGGAAGAGGGGCACAACTTCGACAATGATGCACTTGGCCCAAAAGGGCGTATGCGTTTTCTCCTGAATATATTCAGGAGAAAACGCATACGCCCTTTTTGGCCAAGCAAGCAAGCGGGCAATGCAAATCTGCACTACAAAGAAGTATCACTTCCCACCGGTCAAAAGGGACATCCACAAAATGTGTAAGAACAAGAAAGGCAAGACAGGCCCTGGAGAACAGGGAGCCTTGTTATGCTGATGGGCGGGATGTAAATTGCCAACTGCCTCTCTGGAGGAGTGCATTCTGTTCCCTAAAACAAGTAAAGAACAGAGCTACAGAGCCAAGGGCACTACCAGTCTAGGGAATATACCTTGGGAAAACTGAAAATCAATAAGACAGAGCCACCCCAAAATTTAGGGCTGCACTGCATACAAGGACCTCAACTTGGATACACCTTAAGTATCCCAGAAAATATAAACATGGTTCAAAAAATTGTGGTACTTACGTACGATGGAATATCCCTCAGCCATGAAATCAATGTCATAAGACCAGTAGCAGCAAAATGGGTGGATTCAGGTACGATGATTCTAAGTGAAATAAGTCACACAGAAAAAGAAACTTATCATAAGATATCACTTATGAAGATCCTGTAAACATGGCTACACTTGAACTGAGTTAGGAAAGAGAACAGTGTCTCACATTTAGAAAACACTCTTATACCTGCTTAAGGGGGAAGGAGAGGTGGGGTGATGCATAAAACCAGAGTTTGATATAAGCACAGGTACCGTTCCAAAAACCAACTATGGAATAGACAAGACCTACACCGTCCTCAGCGAAAGGGACTCAAAACCCCATATTTCCCGCAGAGGAAAATATCTGACTAGTAAGAATCTTAAAACCTATGTATTGATATGTCTCCATAAGGGAATCAAGTGTGTCTAGACTGGCATAAACATGGCAGCGAGAATCAGCTCAAACCCACTATAAAAAGGAATTTCAAAAACAAAACAAAAAAACTGGGAAATTCTTTACAATTCCTTCAGGGTCTCTGATGAAAGCTGGAATGACCCTATCTACAACGACAGCTGGATGTGGCATAAGGAGGGACACTTGGGACTGAGACGATTGGTGAGATTGGGTGAGCAAATGCAGACCCTTTAAAGCAATAATGCATGGCACCCATTCCATGGGTCCGAACTCTCCAGGTTGAAGGGAATATTACTACAGCTATAACATGTGCGGGAAACCTAGAGAACGGACACACTGTGAATACGAAAGGTTTCTAAAACTCAAAGAATAAACCCTCTCCTGGTGCTCCGGTTTGACTTTCCGTCTGCTTTACTATCAAGCTCCCAACTTGGAGAGACAGCCCCTTTAACCTCTTGGTTCGCACAGGTTGCCAATTTGGCAGAGGATGAAAGGGAAGAGGGAGAACCAATGAGAGAGTAGCTGTTAGGCATTTGGACGGGCACATATCACTGTAATTTCCCGGCAGGAAGAAGTATTAACCAAATTCTCAGCCACCCACCGGGAACCAGTATAGGCCCTGAACCAAAATTTTGGACTTGCGGTCAGCTCACCAAAAACGAGTTGAAAAATGGAGCTCAGGGGCACAGCAATTCACAAACTGGCCGAGTAATAAAGGACAACTATCGACCAAAAATCTGTTGAGGGAAGGCAACGAGGCGGACTTGAAAGCGAGGCAGAATAGCAGGAAACAGATTTCAAGAGGTACGTTGGAATCGCCTTTAAAGCACAGGAAGAGGGGCATAACTTCGACAATGATGCACTTAGCCAAAAAGGGCGTATGCGTTTTCTCCTGAATATATTCAGGAGAAAACGCATACGCCCTTTTTGGCCAAGCAAGCAAGCGGGCAATGCAAATCTGCACTACAAAGAAGTATCACTTCCCACCGGTCAAAAGGGACATCCACAAAATGTGTAAGAACAAGAAAGGCAAGACAGGCCCTGGAGAACAGGGAGCCTTGTTATGCTGATGGGCGGGATGTAAATTGCCAACTGCCTCTCTGGAGGAGTGCATTCTGTTCCCTAAAACAAGTAAAGAACAGAGCTACAGAGCCAAGGGCACTACCAGTCTAGGGAATATACCTTGGGAAAACTGAAAATCAATAAGACAGAGCCACCCCAAAATTTAGGGCTGCACTGCATACAAGGACCTCAACTTGGATACACCTTAAGTATCCCAGAAAATATAAACATGGTTCAAAAAATTGTGGTACTTACGTACGATGGAATATCCCTCAGCCATGAAATCAATGTCATAAGACCAGTAGCAGCAAAATGGGTGGATTCAGGTACGATGATTCTAAGTGAAATAAGTCACACAGAAAAAGAAACTTATCATAAGATATCACTTATGAAGATCCTGTAAACATGGCTACACTTGAACTGAGTTAGGAAAGAGAACAGTGTCTCACATTTAGAAAACACTCTTATACCTGCTTAAGGTTGAAGGAGAGGTGGGGTGATGCATAAAACCAGAGTTTGATATAAGCACAGGTACCGTTCCAAAAACCAACTATGGAATAGACAAGACCTACACCGTCCTCAGTGAAAGGGACTCAAAACCCCATATTTCCCGCAGAGGAAAATATCTGACTAGTAAGAATCTTAAAACATATGTATTGATATGTCTCCATAAGGGAATCAAGTGTGTCTAGACTAGCATAAACATGGCAGCGAGAATCAGCTCAAACCCACTATAAAAAGGAATTTCAAAAACAAAACAAAAAAACTGGGAAATTCTTTACAATTCCTTCAGGGTCTCTGATGAAAGCTGGAATGACCCTATCTACAACGACAGCTGGATGTGG
This sequence comes from Hyperoodon ampullatus, assembly GCF_949752795.1. Lineage (NCBI taxonomy): Eukaryota > Metazoa > Chordata > Mammalia > Artiodactyla > Ziphiidae > Hyperoodon > Hyperoodon ampullatus. The sequence goes on from NW_027641022.1 coordinate 673,501, forward strand.
CATAAGGAGGGACACTTGGGACTGAGACGAATGGTGAGATTGGGTGAGCAAATGCAGACGCTTTAAAGCAATAATGCATGGCACCCATTCCATGGGTCCGAACTCTCCAGGTTGAAGGGAATATTACTACAGCTATAACATGGGCGGGAAACCTAGAGAACGGACACACTGTGAATACGAAAGGTTTCTAAAACTCAAAGAATAAACCCTCTCCTGGTGCTCCGGTTTGACTTTCCGGCTGCTTTACTATCAACCTCCCAACTTGGAGAGACAGCCCCTTTAACCTCTTGGTTCGCACAGGTTGCTAATTTGGCAGAGGATGAAAGGGAAGAGGGAGAACCAATGAGAGAGTAGCTGTTAGGCATTTGGACAGGCACATATCACTGTAATTTCCTGGCAGGAAGAAGAATTAACCAAATTCTCAGCCACCCACCGGGAACCAGTATAGGTCCTGAAGCAAAATTTTGGACTTGCGGTCAGCTCTCCAAAAACGAGTTGAAAAATGGAGCTCAGGGACACAGCAATTCACAAACTGGCCGAGTAATAAAGGACAACCATCGTCCAAAAATCTGTTGAGGGAAGGCAACGAGGCAGACTTGAAAGTGAGACAGAATAGCAGGAAACAGATTTCAAGAGGTACGTTGGAATCGCCTTTAAAGCACAGGAAGAGGGGCACAACTTCGACAATGACGCACTTGGCCAAAAAGGGCGTATGCGTTTTCTCCTGAATATATTCAGGAGAAAACGCATACGCCCTTTTTGGCCAAGCATGCAAGCGGGCAATGCAAATCTGCACTACAAAGAAGTATCACTTCCCACCGGTCAAAAGGGACATCCACAAAATGTGTAAGAACAAGAAAGGCAAGACAGGCCCTGGAGAACAGGGAGCCTTGTTATGCTGATGGGCGGGATGTAAATTGCCAACTGCCTCTCTGGAGGAGTGCATTCTGTTCCCTAAAACAAGTAAAGAACAGAGCTACAGAGCCAAGGGCACTACCAGTCTAGGGAATATACCTTGGGAAAACTGAAAATCAATAAGACAGAGCCACCCCAAAACTTAAGGCTGCACTGCATACAAGGACCTCAACTTGGATACACCTTAAGTATCCCAGAAAATATAAACATGGTTCAAAAAATTGTGGTACTTACGTACGTTGGAATATCCCTCAGCCAGGAAATCAATGTCATAAGACCAGTAGCAGCAAAATGGGTGGATTCAGGTACGATGATTCTAAGTGAAATAAGTCACACAGAAAAAGAAACTTATCATAAGATATCACTTATGAAGATCCTGTAAACATGGCTACACTTGAACTGAGTTAGGAAAGAGAACAGTGTCTCACATTTAGAAAACACTCTTATACCTGCTTAAGGGGGAAGGAGAGGTGGGGTGATGCATAAAACCAGAGTTTGATATAAGCACAGGTACCGTTCCAAAAACCAACTATGGAATAGACAAGACCTACACCATCCTCAGTGAAAGGGACTCAAAACCCCATATTTCCCGCAGAGGAAAATATCTGACTAGTAAGAATCTTAAAACCTATGTATTGATATGTCTCCGTAAGGGAATCAAGTGTGTCTAGACTGGCATAAACATGGCAGCGAGAATCAGCTCAAACCCACTATAAAAAGGAATTTCAAAAACAAAACAAAAAAACTGGGAAATTCTTTACAATTCCTTCAGGGTCTCTGATGAAAGCTGGAATGACCCTATCTACAACGACAGCTGGATGTGGCATAAGGAGGGACACTTGGGACTGAGACGATTGGTGAGATTGGGTGAGCAAATGCAGACCCTTTAAAGCAATAATGCATGGCACCCATTCCATGGGTCCGAACTCTCCAGGTTGAAGGGAATATTACTACAGCTATAACATGTGCGGGAAACCTAGAGAACGGACACACTGTGAATACGAAAGGTTTCTAAAACTCAACGAATAGTCCCTCTCCTGGTGCTCCGGTTTGACTTTCCGTCTGCTTTACTATCAACCTCCCAACTTGGAGAGACAGCCCCTTTAACCTCTTGGTTCGCACAGGTTGCCAATTTGGCAGAGGATGAAAGGGAAGAGGGAGAACCAATGAGAGAGTAGCTGTTAGGCATTTGGACGGGCACATATCACTGTAATTTCCCGGCAGGAAGAAGAATTAACCAAATTCTCAGCCACCCACCGGGAACCAGTATAGGTCCTGAACCAAAATTTTGGACTTGCGTTCAGCTCACCAAAAACGAGTTGAAAAATGGAGCTCAGGGGCACAGCAATTCACAAACTGGCCGAGTAATAAAGGACAACTATCGTCCAAAAATCTGTTGAGGGAAGGCAACGAGGCGGACTTGAAAGCGAGGCAGAAGAGCAGGAAACAGATTTCAAGAGGTACGTTGGAATCGCCTTTAAAGCACAGGAAGAGGGGCACAACTTCGACAATGACGCACTTGGCCAAAAAGGGCCTATGCGATTTCTCCTGAATATATTCAGGAGAAAACGCATACGCCCTTTTTGGCCAAGCAAGCAAGCGGGCAATGCAAATCTGCACTACAAAGAAGTATCACTTCCCACCAGTCAAAAGGGACATCCACAAAATGTGTAAGAACAAGAAAGGCAAGTCAGGCCCTCCAGAACAGGGAGCCTTGTTATGCTGATGGGCGGGATGTAAATTGCCAACTGCCTCTCTGGAGGAGTGCATTCTGTTCCCTAAAACAAGTAAAGAACAGAGCTACAGAGCCAAGGGCACTACCAGTCTAGGGAATATACCTTGGGAAAACTGAAAATCAATAAGACAGAGCCACCCCAAAATTTAGGGCTGCACTGCATACAAGGACCTCAACTTGGATACACCTTAAGTATCCCAGAAAATATAAACATGGTTCAAAAAATTGTGGTACTTACGTACGATGGAATATCCCTCAGCCATGAAATCAATGTCATAAGACCAGTAGCAGCAAAATGGGTGGATTCAGGTACGATGATTCTAAGTGAAATAAGTCACACAGAAAAAGAAACTTATCATAAGATATCACTTATGAAGATCCTGTAAACATGGCTACACTTGAACTGAGTTAGGAAAGAGAACAGTGTCTCACATTTAGAAAACACTCTTATACCTGCTTAAGGGGGAAGGAGAGGTGGGGTGATGCATAAAACCAGAGTTTGATATAAGCACAGGTACCGTTCCAAAAACCAACTATGGAATAGACAAGACCTACACCGTCCTCAGTGAAAGGGACTCAAAACCCCATATTTCCCGCAGAGGAAAATATCTGACTAGTAAGAATCTTAAAACATATGTATTGATATGTCTCCATAAGGGAATCAAGTGTGTCTAGACTAGCATAAACATGGCAGCGAGAATCAGCTCAAACCCACTATAAAAAGGAATTTCAAAAACAAAACAAAAAAACTGGGAAATTCTTTACAATTCCTTCAGGGTCTCTGATGAAAGCTGGAATGACCCTATCTACAACGACAGCTGGATGTGGCATAAGGAGGGACACTTGGGACTGAGACGAATGGTGAGATTGGGTGAGCAAATGCAGACGCTTTAAAGCAATAATGCATGGCACCCATTCCATGGGTCCGAACTCTCCAGGTTGAAGGGAATATTACTACAGCTATAACATGGGCGGGAAACCTAGAGAACGGACACACTGTGAATACGAAAGGTTTCTAAAACTCAAAGAATAAACCCTCTCCTGGTGCTCCGGTTTGACTTTCCGGCTGCTTTACTATCAACCTCCCAACTTGGAGAGACAGCCCCTTTAACCTCTTGGTTCGCACAGGTTGCTAATTTGGCAGAGGATGAAAGGGAAGAGGGAGAACCAATGAGAGAGTAGCTGTTAGGCATTTGGACGGGCACATATCACTGTAATTTCCTGGCAGGAAGAAGAATTAACCAAATTCTCAGCCACCCACCGGGAACCAGTATAGGTCCTGAAGCAAAATTTTGGACTTGCGGTCAGCTCTCCAAAAACGAGTTGAAAAATGGAGCTCAGGGACACAGCAATTCACAAACTGGCCGAGTAATAAAGGACAACCATCGTCCAAAAATCTGTTGAGGGAAGGCAACGAGGCAGACTTGAAAGTGAGGCAGAATAGCAGGAAACAGATTTCAAGAGGTACGTTGGAATCGCCTTTAAAGCACAGGAAGAGGGGCACAACTTCGACAATGACGCACTTGGCCAAAAAGGGCGTATGCGTTTTCTCCTGAATATATTCAGGAGAAAACGCATACGCCCTTTTTGGCCAAGCATGCAAGCGGGCAATGCAAATCTGCACTACAAAGAAGTATCACTTCCCACCAGTCAAAAGGGACATCCACAAAATGTGTAAGAACAAGAAAGGCAAGACAGGCCCTGGAGAACAGGGAGCCTTGTTATGCTGATGGGCGGGATGTAAATTGCCAACTGCCTCTCTGGAGGAGTGCATTCTGTTCCCTAAAACAAGTAAAGAACAGAGCTACAGAGCCAAGGGCACTACCAGTCTAGGGAATATACCTTGGGAAAACTGAAAATCAATAAGACAGAGCCACCCCAAAACTTAAGGCTGCACTGCATACAAGGACCTCAACTTGGATACACCTTAAGTATCCCAGAAAATATAAACATGGTTCAAAAAATTGTGGTACTTACGTACGTTGGAATATGCCTCAGCCAGGAAATCAATGTCATAAGACCAGTAGCAGCAAAATGGGTGGATTCAGGTACGATGATTCTAAGTGAAATAAGTCACACAGAAAAAGAAACTTATCATAAGATATCACTTATGAAGATCCTGTAAACATGGCTACACTTGAACTGAGTTAGGAAAGAGAACAGTGTCTCACATTTAGAAAACACTCTTATACCTGCTTAAGGGGGAAGGAGAGGTGGGGTGATGCATAAAACCAGAGTTTGATATAAGCACAGGTACCGTTCCAAAAACCAACTATGGAATAGACAAGACCTACACCATCCTCAGTGAAAGGGACTCAAAACCCCATATTTCCCGCAGAGGAAAATATCTGACTAGTAAGAATCTTAAAACCTATGTATTGATATGTCTCCGTAAGGGAATCAAGTGTGTCTAGACTGGCATAAACATGGCAGCGAGAATCAGCTCAAACCCACTATAAAAAGGAATTTCAAAAACAAAACAAAAAAACTGGGAAATTCTTTACAATTCCTTCAGGGTCTCTGATGAAAGCTGGAATGACCCTATCTACAACGACAGCTGGATGTGGCATAAGGAGGGACACTTGGGACTGAGACGATTGGTGAGATTGGGTGAGCAAATGCAGACCCTTTAAAGCAATAATGCATGGCACCCATTCCATGGGTCCGAACTCGCCAGGTTGAAGGGAATATTACTACAGCTATAACATGTGCGGGAAACCTAGAGAACGGACACACTGTGAATACGAAAGGTTTCTAAAACTCAACGCATAGTCCCTCTCCTGGTGCTCCGGTTTGACTTTCCGTCTGCTTTACTATCAACCTCCCAACTTGGAGAGACAGCGCCTTTAACCTCTTGGTTCGCACAGGTTGCCAATTTGGCAGAGGATGAAAGGGAAGAGGGAGAACCAATGAGAGAGTAGCTGTTAGGCATTTGGACGGGCACATATCACTGTAATTTCCCGGCAGGAAAAAGAATTAACCAAATTATCAGCCACCCACCGGGAACCAGTATAGGTCCTGAAGCAAAATTTTGGACTTGCGGTCAGCTCACCAAAAACGAGTTGAAAAATGGAGCTCAGGGGCACAGCAATTCACAAACTGTCCGAGTAATAAAGGACAACTATCGTCCAAAAATCTGTTGAGGGAAGGCAACGAGGCGGACTTGAAAGCGAGGCAGAATAGCAGGAAACAGATTTCAAGAGGTACGTTGGAATCGCCTTTAAAGCACAGGAAGAGGGGCACAACTTCGACAATGATGCACTTGGCCAAAAAGGGCGTATGCGTTTTCTCCTGAATATATTCAGGAGAAAACGCATATGCCCTTTTTGGCCAAGCAAGCAAGCGGGCAATGCAAATCTGCACTACAAAGAAGTATCACTTCCCACCGGTCAAAAGGGACATCCACAAAATGTGTAAGAACAAGAAAGGCAAGACAGGCCCTGGAGAACAGGGAGCCTTGTTATGCTGATGGGCGGGATGTAAATTGCCAACTGCCTCTCTGGAGGAGTGCATTCTGTTCCCTAAAACAAGTAAAGAACAGAGCTACAGAGCCAAGGGCACTACCAGTCTAGGGAATATACCTTGGGAAAACTGAAAATCAATAAGACAGAGCCAACCCAAAATTTAGGGCTGCACTGCATACAAGGACCTCAACTTGGATACACCTTAAGTATCCCAGAAAATATAAACATGGTTCAAAAAATTGTGGTACTTACGTACGATGGAATATCCCTCAGCCATGAAATCAATGTCATAAGACCAGTAGCAGCAAAATGGGTGGATTCAGGTACGATGATTCTAAGTGAAATAAGTCACACAGAAAAAGAAACTTATCATAAGATATCACTTATGAAGATCCTGTAAACATGGCTACACTTGAACTGAGTTAGGAAAGAGAACAGTGTCTCACATTTAGAAAACACTCTTATACCTGCTTAAGGGGGAAGGAGAGGTGGGGTGATGCATAAAACCAGAGTTTGATATAAGCACAGGTACCGTTCCAAAAACCAACTATGGAATAGACAAGACCTACACCGTCCTCAGTGAAAGGGACTCAAAACCCCATATTTCCCGCAGAGGAAAGTATCTGACTAGTAAGAATCTTAAAACCTATGTATTGATATGTCTCCGTAAGGGAATCAAGTGTGTCTAGACTGGCATAAACATGGCAGCGAGAATCAGCTCAAACCCACTATAAAAAGCAATTTCAAAAACAAAACAAAAAAACTGGGAAATTCTTTACAATTCCTTCAGGGTCTCTGATGAAAGCTGGAATGACCCTATCTACAACGACAGCTGGATGTGGCATAAGGAGGGACACTTGGGACTGAGACGATTGGTGAGATTGGGTGAGCAAATGCAGATCCTTTAAAGCAATAATGCATGGCACCCATTCCATCGGTCCGAACTCTCCAGGTTGAAGGGAATATTACTACAGCTATAACATGTGCGGGAAACCTAGAGAACGGACACACTGTGAATACGAAAGGTTTCTAAAACTCAACGAATAGTCCCTCTCCTGGTGCTCCGGTTTGACTTTCCGTCTGCTTTACTATCAATCTCCCAACTTGGAGAGACAGCCCCTTTAACCTCTTGGTTCGCACAGGTTGCCAATTTGGCAGAGGATGAAAGGGAAGAGGGAGAACCAATGAGAGAGTAGCTGTTAGGCATTTGGACGGGCACATATCACTGTAATTTCCCGGCAGGAAGAAGAATTAACCAAATTCTCAGCCACCCACTGGGAACCAGTATAGGTCCTGAACCAAAATTTTGGACTTGCGGTCAGCTCTCCAAAAACGAGTTGAAAAATGGAGCTCAGTGACACAGCAATTCACAAACTGGCTGAGTAATAAAGGACACCTATCGTCCAAAAATCTGTTGACGGAAGGCAACGAGGCGGACTTGAAAGCGAGGCAGAATAGCAGGAAACAGATTTCAAGAGGTACGTTGGAATCGCCTTTAAAGCACAGGAAGAGGGGCACAACTTCGACAATGATGCACTTGGCCAAAAAGGGCGTATGCGTTTTCTCCTGAATATATTCAGGAGAAAATGCATACGCCCTTTTTGGCCAAGCAAGCAAGCGGGCAATGCAAATCTGCACTACAAAGAAGTATCACTTCCCACCGGTCAAAAGGGACATCCACAAAATGTGTAAGAACAAGAAAGGCAAGACTGGCCCTGGAGAACAGGGAGCCTTGTTATGCTGATGGGCGGGATGTAAATTGCCAACTGCCTCTCTCGAGGAGTGCATTCTGTTCCCTAAAACAAGTAAAGAACAGAGCTACAGAGCCAAGGGCACTACCAGTCTAGGGAATATACCTTGGGAAAACTGAAAATCAATAAGACAGAGCCACCCCAAAATTTAGGGCTGCACTGCATACAAGGACCTCAACTTGGATACACCTTAAGTATCCCAGAAAATATAAACATGGTTCAAAAAATTGTGGTACTTACGTACGATGGAATATCCCTCAGCCATGAAATCAATGTCATAAGACCAGTAGCAGCAAAATGGGTGGATTCAGGTACGATGATTCTAAGTGAAATAAGTCACACAGAAAAAGAAACTTATCATAAGATATCACTTATGAAGATCCTGTAAACATGGCTACACTTGAACTGAGTTAGGAAAGAGAACAGTGTCTCACATTTAGAAAACACTCTTATACCTGCTTAAGGGGGAAGGAGAGGTGGGGTGATGCATAAAACCAGAGTTTGATATAAGCACAGGTACCGTTCCAAAAACCAACTATGGAATAGACAAGACCTACACCGTCCTCAGTGAAAGGGACTCAAAACCCCATATTTCCCGCAGAGGAAAATATCTGACTAGTAAGAATCTTAAAACCTATGTATTGATATGTCTCCATAAGGGAATCAAGTGTGTCTAGACTGGCATAAACATGGCAGCGAGAATCAGCTCAAACCCACTATAAAAAGGAATTTCAAAAACAAAACAAAAAAACTGGGAAATTCTTTACAATTCCTTCAGGGTCTCTGATGAAAGCTGGAATGACCCTATCTACAACGACAGCTGGATGTGGCATAAGGAGGGACACTTGGGACTGAGACGATTGGTGAGATTGGGTGAGCAAATGCAGATCCTTTAAAGCAATAATGCATGGCACCCATTCCATGGGTCCGAACTCTCCAGGTTGAAGGGAATATTACTACAGCTATAACATGTGCGGGAAACCTAGAGAACGGACACACTGTGAATACGAAAGGTTTCTAAAACTCAAAGAATAAACCCTCTCCTGGTGCTCCGGTTTGACTTTCCGTCTGCTTTACTATCAACCTCCCAACTTGGAGAGACAGCCCCTTTAACCTCTTGGTTCGCACAGGTTGCCAATTTGGCAGAGGATGAAAGGGAAGAGGGAGAACCAATGAGAGAGTAGCTGTTAGGCATTTGGACGGGCACATATCACTGTAATTTCCCGGCAGGAAGAAGAATTAACCAAATTCTCAGCCACCCACCGGGAACCAGTATAGGTCCTGAACCAAAATTTTGGACTTGCGGTCAGCTCTCCAAAAACGAGTTGAAAAATGGAGCTCAGGGACACAGCAATTCACAAACTGGCCGAGTAATAAAGGACAACTATCGTCCAAAAATCTGTTGAGGGAAGGCAACGAGGCAGACTTGAAAGCGAGGCAGAATAGCAGGAAACAGATTTCAAGAGGTACGTTGGAATCGCCTTTAAAGCACAGGAAGAGGGGCACAACTTCGACAATGACGCACTTGGCCAAAAAGGGCGTATGCGTTTTCTCCTGAATATATTCAGGAGAAAACGCATACGCCCTTTTTGGCCAAGCAAGCAAGCGGGCAATGCAAATCTGCACTACAAAGAAGTATCACTTCCCACCGGTCAAAAGGGACATCCACAAAATGTGTAAGAACAAGAAAGGCAAGACAGGCCCTGGAGAACAGGGAGCCTTGTTATGCTGATGGGCGGGATGTAAATTGCCAACTGCCTCTCTGGAGGAGTGCATTCTGTTCCCTAAAACAAGTAAAGAACAGAGCTACAGAGCCAAGGGCACTACCAGTCTAGGGAATATACCTTGGGAAAACTGAAAATCAATAAGACAGAGCCACCCCAAAACTTAGGGCTGCACTGCATACAAGGACCTCAACTTGGATACACCTTAAGTATCCCAGAAAATATAAACATGGTTCAAAAAATTGTGGTACTTACGTACGATGGAATATCCCTCAGCCAGGAAATCAATGTCATAAGACCAGTAGCAGCAAAATGGGTGGATTCAGGTACGATGATTCTAAGTGAAATAAGTCACACAGAAAAAGAAACTTATCATAAGATATCACTTATGAAGATCCTGTAAACATGGCTACACTTGAACTGAGTTAGGAAAGAGAACAGTGTCTCACATTTAGAAAACACTCTTATACCTGCTTAAGGGGGAAGGAGAGGTGGGGTGATGCATAAAACCAGAGTTTGATATAAGCACAGGTACCGTTCCAAAAACCAACTATGGAATAGACAAGACCTACACCTTCCTCAGTGAAAGGGACTCAAAACCCCATATTTCCCGCAGAGGAAAATATCTGACTAGTAAGAATCTTAAAACCTATGTATTGATATGTCTCCGTAAGGGAATCAAGTGGGTCTAGACTGGCATAAACATGGCAGCGAGAATCAGCTCAAACCCACTATAAAAAGGAATTTCAAAAACAAAACAAAAAAACTGGGAAATTCTTTACAATTCCTTCAGGGTCTCTGATGAAAGCTGGAATGACCCTATCTACAACGACAGCTGGATGTGGCATAAGGAGGGACACTTGGGACTGAGACGATTGGTGAGATTGGGTGAGCAAATGCAGACGCTTTAAAGCAATAATGCATGGCACCCATTCCATGGGTCCGAACTCTCCAGGTTGAAGGGAATATTACTACAGCTATAACATGTGCGGGAAACCTAGAGAACGGACACACTGTGAATACGAAAGGTTTCTAAAACTCAAAGAATAAACCCTCTCCTGGTGCTCCGGTTTGACTTTCCGTCTGCTTTACTATCAACCTCCCAACTTGGAGAGACAGCCCCTTTAACCTCTTGGTTCGCACAGGTTGCCAATTTGGCAGAGGATGAAAGGGAAGAGGGAGAACCAATGAGAGAGTAGCTGTTAGGCATTTGGACGGGCACATATCACTGTAATTTCCCGGCAGGAAGAAGAATTAACCAAATTCTCAGCCACCCACCGGGAACCAGTATAGGTCCTGAACCAAAATTTTGGACTTGCGGTCAGCTCTCCAAAAACGAGTTGAAAAATGGAGCTCAGGGACACAGCAATTCACAAACTGGCCGAGTAATAAAGGACAACTATCGTCCAAAAATCTGTTGAGGGAAGGCAACGAGGCAGACTTGAAAGCGAGGCAGAATAGCAGGAAACAGATTTCAAGAGGTACGTTGGAATCGCCTTTAAAGCACAGGAAGAGGGGCACAACTTCGACAATGACGCACTTGGCCAAAAAGGGCGTATGCGTTTTCTCCTGAATATATTCAGGAGAAAACGCATACGCCCTTTTTGGCCAAGCAAGCAAGCGGGCAATGCAAATCTGCACTACAAAGAAGTATCACTTCCCACCGGTCAAAAGGGACATCCACAAAATGTGTAAGAACAAGAAAGGCAAGACAGGCCCTGGAGAACAGGGAGCCTTGTTATGCTGATGGGCGGGATGTAAATTGCCAACTGCCTCTCTGGAGGAGTGCATTCTGTTCCCTAAAACAAGTAAAGAACAGAGCTACAGAGCCAAGGGCACTACCAGTCTAGGGAATATACCTTGGGAAAACTGAAAATCAATAAGACAGAGCCACCCCAAAACTTAAGGCTGCACTGCATACAAGGACCTCAACTTGGATACACCTTAAGTATCCCAGAAAATATAAACATGGTTCAAAAAATTGTGGTACTTACGTACGATGGAATATCCCTCAGCCATGAAATCAATGTCATAAGACCAGTAGCAGCAAAATGGGTGGATTCAGGTACGATGATTCTAAGTGAAATAAGTCACACAGAAAAAGAAACTTATCATAAGATATCACTTATGAAGATCCTGTAAACATGGCTACACTTGAACTGAGTTAGGAAAGAGAACAGTGTCTCACATTTAGAAAACACTCTTATACCTGCTTAAGGGGGAAGGAGAGGTGGGGTGATGCATAAAACCAGAGTTTGATATAAGCACAGGTACCGTTCCAAAAACCAACTATGGAATAGACAAGACCTACACCTTCCTCAGTGAAAGGGACTCAAAACCCCATATTTCCCGCAGAGGAAAATATCTGACTAGTAAGAATCTTAAAACCTATGTATTGATATGTCTCCGTAAGGGAATCAAGTGGGTCTAGACTGGCATAAACATGGCAGCGAGAATCAGCTCAAACCCACTATAAAAAGGAATTTCAAAAACAAAACAAAAAAACTGGGAAATTCTTTACAATTCCTTCAGTGTCTCTGATGAAAGCTGGAATGACCCTATCTACAACGACAGCTGGATGTGGCATAAGGAGGGACACTTGGGACTGAGACGATTGGTGAGATTGGGTGAGCAAATGCAGACCCTTTAAAGCAATAATGCATGGCACCCATTCCATGGGTCCGAACTCTCCAGGTTGAAGGGAATATTACTACAGCTATAACATGTGCGGGAAACCTAGAGAACGGACACACTGTGAATACGAAAGGTTTCTAAAACTCAACGAATAAACCCTCTCCTGGTGCTCCGGATTGACTTTCCGGCTGCTTTACTATCAACCTCCCAACTTGGAGAGACAGCCCCTTTAACCTCTTGGTTCGCACAGGTTGCCAATTTGGCAGAGGATGAAAGGGAAGAGGGAGAACCAATGAGAGAGTAGCTGTTAGGCATTTGGACGGCACATATCACTGTAATTTCCCGGCAGGAAGAAGAATTAACCAAATTCTCAGACACCCACCGGGAACCAGTATAGGTCCTGAACCAAAATTTTGGACTTGCGGTCAGCTCACCAAAAACGAGTTGAAAAATGGAGCTCAGGGGCACAGCAATTCACAAACTGGCCGAGTAATAAAGGACAACTATCGTCCAAAAATCTGTTGAGGGAAGGCAACGAGGCGGACTTGAAAGCGAGGCAGAATAGCAGGAAACAGATTTCAAGAGGTACGTTGGAATCGCCTTTAAAGCACAGGAAGAGGGGCACAACTTCGACAATGATGCACTTGGCCAAAAAGGGCGTATGCGTTTTCTCCTGAATATATTCAGGAGAAAACGCATACGCCCTTTTTGGCCAAGCAAGCAAGCGGGCAATGCAAATCTGCACTACAAAGAAGTATCACTTCCCAACAGTCAAAGGGGACATCCACAAAATGTGTAAGAACAAGAAAGGCAAGACAGGCCCAGGAGAACAGGGAGCCTTGTTATGCTGATGGGCGGGATGTAAATTGCCAACTGCCTCTCTGGAGGAGTGCATTCTGTTCCCTAAAACAAGTAAAGAACAGAGCTACAGAGCCAAGGGCACTACCAGTCTAGGGAATATACCTTGGGAAAACTGAAAATCAATAAGACAGAGCCACCCCAAAATTTAGGGCTGCACTGCATACAAGGATCTCAACTTGGATACACCTTAAGTATCCCAGAAAATATAAACATGGTTCAAAAAATTGTGGTACTTACGTATGATGGAATATCCCTCAGCCATGAAATCAATGTCATAAGACCAGTAGCAGCAAAATGGGTGGATTCAGGTACGATGATTCTAAGTGAAATAAGTCACACAGAAAAAGAAACTTATCATAAGATATCACTTATGAAGATCCTGTAAACATGGCTACACTTGAACTGAGTTAGGAAAGAGAACAGTGTCTCACATTTAGAAAACACTCTTATACCTGCTTAAGAGGGAAGGAGAGGTGGGGTGATGCATAAAACCAGAGTTTGATATAAGCACAGGTACCGTTCCAAAAACCAACTATGGAATAGACAAGACCTACACCATCCTCAGTGAAAGGGACTCAAAACCCCATATTTCCCGCAGAGGAAAATATCTGACTAGTAAGAATCTTAAAACCTATGTATTGATATGTCTCCGTAAGGGAATCAAGTGTGTCTAGACTGGCATAAACATGGCAGCGAGAATCAGCTCAAACCCACTATAAAAAGGAATTTCAAAAACAAAACAAAAAAACTGGGAAATTCTTTACAATTCCTTCAGGGTCTCTGATGAAAGGTGGAATGACCCTATCTACAACGACAGCTGGATGTGGCATAAGGAGGGACACTTGGGACTGAGACGATTGGTGAGATTGGGTGAGCAAATGCAGACCCTTTAAAGCAATAATGCATGGCACCCATTCCATGGGTCCGAACTCTCCAGGTTGAAGGGAATATTACTACAGCTATAACATGTGCGGGAAACCTAGAGAACGGACACACTGTGAATACGAAAGGTTTCTAAAACTCAACGAATAAACCCTCTCCTGGTGCTCCGGATTGACTTTCCAGCTGCTTTACTATCAACCTCCCAACTTGGAGAGACAGCCCCTTTAACCTCTTGGTTCGCACAGGTTGCCAATTTGGCAGAGGATGAAAGGGAAGAGGGAGAACCAAAGAGAGAGTAGCTGTTAGGCATTTGGACGGGCACATATCACTGTAATTTCCCGGCAGGAAGAAGAATTAACCAAATTCTCAGACACCCACCGGGAACCAGTATAGGTCCTGAACCAAAATTTTGGACTTGCGGTCAGCTCTCCAAAAACGAGTTGAAAAATGGAGCTCAGGGACACAGCAATTCACAAACTGGCCGAGTAATAAAGGACAACTATCGTCCAAAAATCTGTTGAGGGAAGGCAACGAGGCGGACTTGAAAGCGAGGCAGAATAGCAGGAAACAGATTTCAAGAGGTACGTTGGAATCGCCTTTAAAGCACAGGAAGAGGGGCACAACTTCGATAATGATGCACTTGGCCAAAAAGGGCGTATGCGTTTTCTCCTGAATATATTCAGGAGAAAACGCATACGCCCTTTTTGGCCAAGCAAGCAAGCGGGCAATGCAAATCTGCACTACAAAGAAGTATCACTTCCCACCGGTCAAAAGGGACATCCACAAAATGTGTAAGAACAAGAAAGGCAAGACAGGCCCTGGAGAACAGGGAGCCTTGTTATGCTGATGGGCGGGATGTAAATTGCCAACTGCCTCTCTGGAGGAGTGCATTCTGTTCCCTAAAACAAGTAAAGAACAGAGCTACAGAGCCAGGGGCACTACCAGTCTAGGGAATATACCTTGGGAAAACTGAAAATCAATAAGACAGAGCCACCCCAAAATTTAGGGCTGCACTGCATACAAGGACCTCAACTTGGATACACCTTAAGTATCCCAGAAAATATAAACATGGTTCAAAAAATTGTGGTACTTACGTACGATGGAATATCCCTCAGCCATGAAATCAATGTCATAAGACCAGTAGCAGCAAAATGGGTGGATTCAGGTACGATGATTCTAAGTGAAATAAGTCACACAGAAAAAGAAACTTATCATAAGATATCACTTATGAAGATCCTGTAAACATGGCTACACTTGAACTGAGTTAGGAAAGAGAACAGTGTCTCACATTTAGAAAACACTCTTATACCTGCTTAAGGGGGAAGGAGAGGTGGGGTGATGCATAAAACCAGAGTTTGATATAAGCACAGGTACCGTTCCAAAAACCAACTATGGAATAGACAAGACCTACACCGTCCTCAGTGAAAGGGACTCAAAACCCCATATTTCCCGCAGAGGAAAGTATCTGACTAGTAAGAATCTTAAAACCTATGTATTGATATGTCTCCGTAAGGGAATCAAGTGTGTCTAGACTGGCATAAACATGGCAGCGAGAATCAGCTCAAACCCACTATAAAAAGGAATTTCAAAAACAAAACAAAAAAACTGGGAAATTCTTTACAATTCCTTCAGGGTCTCTGATGAAAGCTGGAATGACCCTATCTACAACGACAGCTGGATGTGGCATAAGGAGGGACACTTGGGACTGAGACGATTGGTGAGATTGGGTGAGCAAATGCAGACCCTTTAAAGCAATAATGCATGGCACCCATTTCATGGGTCCGAACTCTCCAGGTTGAAGGGAATATTACTACAGCTATAACATGTGCGGGAAACCTAGGGAACGGACACACTGTGAATACGAAAGGTTTCTAAAACTCAACGCATAGTCCCTCCCCTGGTGCTCCGGTTTGACTTTCCGTCTGCTTTACTATCAACCTCCCAACTTGGAGAGACAGCCCCTTTAACCTCTTGGTTCGCACAGGTTGCCAATTTGGCAGAGGATGAAAGGGAAGAGGGAGAACCAATGAGAGAGTAGCTGTTAGGAATTTGGACGGGCACATATCACTGTAATTTCCCGGCAGGAAAAAGAATTAACCAAATTATCAGCCACCCACCGGGAACCAGTATAGGTCCTGAAGCAAAATTTTGGACTTGCGGTCAGCTCACCAAAAACGAGTTGAAAAATGGAGCTCAGGGGCACAGCAATTCACAAACTGGCCGAGTAATAAAGGACAACTATCGTCCAAAAATCTGTTGAGGGAAGGCAACGAGGCGGACTTGAAAGCGAGGCAGAATAGCAGGAAACAGATTTCAAGAGGTACGTTGGAATCGCCTTTAAAGCACAGGAAGAGGGGCACAACTTCGACAATGATGCACTTGGCCAAAAAGGGCGTATGCGTTTTCTCCTGAATATATTCAGGAGAAAACGCATACGCCCTTTTTGGCCAAGCAAGCAAGCGGGCAATGCAAATCTGCACTACAAAGAAGTATCACTTCCCACCGGTCAAAAGGGACATCCACAAAATGTGTAAGAACAAGAAAGGCAAGACAGGCCCTGGAGAACAGGGAGCCTTGTTATGCTGATGGGCGGGATGTAAATTGCCAACTGCCTCTCTGGAGGAGTGCATTCTGTTCCCTAAAACAAGTAAAGAACAGAGCTACAGAGCCAAGGGCACTACCAGTCTAGGGAATATACCTTGGGAAAACTGAAAATCAATAAGACAGAGCCACCCCAAAATTTAGGGCTGCACTGCATACAAGGACCTCAACTTGGATACACCTTAAGTATCCCAGAAAATATAAACATGGTTCAAAAAATTGTGGTACTTACGTACGATGGAATATCCCTCAGCCATGAAATCAATGTCATAAGACCAGTAGCAGCAAAATGGGTGGATTCAGGTACGATGATTCTAAGTGAAATAAGTCACACAGAAAAAGAAACTTATCATAAGATATCACTTATGAAGATCCTGTAAACATGGCTACACTTGAACTGAGTTAGGAAAGAGAACAGTGTCTCACATTTAGAAAACACTCTTATACCTGCTTAAGGGGGAAGGAGAGGTGGGGTGATGCATAAAACCAGAGTTTGATATAAGCACAGGTACCGTTCCAAAAACCAACTATGGAATAGACAAGACCTACACCGTCCTCAGTGAAAGGGACTCAAAACCCCATATTTCCCGCAGAGGAAAGTATCTGACTAGTAAGAATCTTAAAACCTATGTATTGATATGTCTCCGTAAGGGAATCAAGTGTGTCTAGACTGGCATAAACATGGCAGCGAGAATCAGCTCAAACCCACTATAAAAAGGAATTTCAAAAACAAAACAAAAAAACTGGGAAATTCTTTACAATTCCTTCAGGGTCTCTGATGAAAGCTGGAATGACCCTATCTACAACGACAACTGGATGTGGCATAAGGAGGGACACTTGGGACTGAGACGATTGGTGAGATTGGGTGAGCAAATGCAGATCCTTTAAAGCAATAATGCATGGCACCCATTCCATGGGTCCGAACTCTCCAGGTTGAAGGGAATATTACTACAGCTATAACATGTGCGGGAAACCTAGAGAACGGACACACTGTGAATACGAAAGGTTTCTAAAACTCAACGAATAGTCCCTCTCCTGGTGCTCCGGTTTGACTTTCCGTCTGCTTTACTATCAATCTCCCAACTTGGAGAGACAGCCCCTTTAACCTCTTGGTTCGCACAGGTTGCCAATTTGGCAGAGGATGAAAGGGAAGAGGGAGAACCAATGAGAGAGTAGCTGTTAGGCATTTGGACGGGCACATATCACTGTAATTTCCCGGCAGGAAGAAGAATTAACCAAATTCTCAGCCACCCACTGGGAACCAGTACAGGTCCTGAACCAAAATTTTGGACTTGCGGTCAGCTCTCCAAAAACGAGTTGAAAAATGGAGCTCAGCGACACAGCAATTCACAAACTGGCTGAGTAATAAAGGACACCTATCGTCCAAAAATCTGTTGACGGAAGGCAACGAGGCGGACTTGAAAGCGAGGCAGAATAGCAGGAAACAGATTTCAAGAGGTACGTTGGAATCGCCTTTAAAGCACAGGAAGAGGGGCACAACTTCGACAATGATGCACTTGGCCAAAAAGGGCGTATGCGTTTTCTCCTGAATATATTCAGGAGAAAATGCATACGCCCTTTTTGGCCAAGCAAGCAAGCGGGCAATGCAAATCTGCACTACAAAGAAGTATCACTTCCCACCGGTCAAAAGGGACATCCACAAAATGTGTAAGAACAAGAAAGGCAAGACTGGCCCTGGAGAACAGGGAGCCTTGTTATGCTGATGGGCGGGATGTAAATTGCCAACTGCCTCTCTCGAGGAGTGCATTCTGTTCCCTAAAACAAGTAAAGAACAGAGCTACAGAGCCAAGGGCACTACCAGTCTAGGGAATATACCTTTGGAAAACTGAAAATCAATAAGACAGAGCCACCCCAAAATTTAGGGCTGCACTGCATACAAGGACCTCAACTTGGATACACCTTAAGTATCCCAGAAAATATAAACATGGTTCAAAAAATTGTGGTACTTACGTACGATGGAATATCCCTCAGCCATGAAATCAATGTCATAAGACCAGTAGCAGCAAAATGGGTGGATTCAGGTACGATGATTCTAAGTGAAATAAGTCACACAGAAAAAGAAACTTATCATAAGATATCACTTATGAAGATCCTGTAAACATGGCTACACTTGAACTGAGTTAGGAAAGAGAACAGTGTCTCACATTTAGAAAACACTCTTATACCTGCTTAAGGGGGAAGGAGAGGTGGGGTGATGCATAAAACCAGAGTTTGATATAAGCACAGGTACCGTTCCAAAAACCAACTATGGAATAGACAAGACCTACACCGTCCTCAGTGAAAGGGACTCAAAACCCCATATTTCCCGCAGAGGAAAATATCTGACTAGTAAGAATCTTAAAACCTATGTATTGATATGTCTCCATAAGGGAATCAAGTGTGTCTAGACTGGCATAAACATGGCAGCGAGAATCAGCTCAAACCCACTATAAAAAGGAATTTCAAAAACAAAACAAAAAAACTGGGAAATTCTTTACAATTCCTTCAGGGTCTCTGATGAAAGCTGGAATGACCCTATCTACAACGACAGCTGGATGTGGCATAAGGAGGGACACTTGGGACTGAGACGATTGGTGAGATTGGGTGAGCAAATGCAGATCCTTTAAAGCAATAATGCATCTCACCCATTCCATGGGTCCGAACTCTCCAGGTTGAAGGGAATATTACTACAGCTATAACATGTGCGGGAAACCTAGAGAACGGACACACTGTGAATACGAAAGGTTTCTAAAACTCAAAGAATAAACCCTCTCCTGGTGCTCCGGTTTGACTTTCCGTCTGCTTTACTATCAACCTCCCAACTTGGAGAGACAGCCCCTTTAACCTCTTGGTTCGCACAGGTTGCCAATTTGGCAGAGGATGAAAGGGAAGAGGGAGAACCAATGAGAGAGTAGCTGTCAGGCATTTGGACGGGCACATATCACTGTAATTTCCCGGCAGGAAGAAGAATTAACCAAATTCTCAGCCACCCACCGGGAACCAGTATAGGTCCTGAACCAAAATTTTGGACTTGCGGTCAGCTCTCCAAAAACGAGTTGAAAAATGGAGCTCAGGGACACAGCAATTCACAAACTGGCCGAGTAATAAAGGACAACTATCGTCCAAAAATCTGTTGAGGGAAGGCAACGAGGCAGACTTGAAAGCGAGGCAGAATAGCAGGAAACAGATTTCAAGAGGTACGTTGGAATCGCCTTTAAAGCACAGGAAGAGGGGCACAACTTCGACAATGACGCACTTGGCCAAAAAGGGCGTATGCGTTTTCTCCTGAATATATTCAGGAGAAAACGCATACGCCCTTTTTGGCCAAGCAAGCAAGCGGGCAATGCAAATCTGCACTACAAAGAAGTATCACTTCCCACCGGTCAAAAGGGACATCCACAAAATGTGTAAGAACAAGAAAGGCAAGACAGGCCCTGGAGAACAGGGAGCCTTGTTATGCTGATGGGCGGGATGTAAATTGCCAACTGCCTCTCTGGAGGAGTGCATTCTGTTCCCTAAAACAAGTAAAGAACAGAGCTACAGAGCCAAGGGCACTACCAGTCTAGGGAATATACCTTGGGAAAACTGAAAATCAATAAGACAGAGCCACCCCAAAACTTAGGGCTGCACTGTATACAAGGACCTCAACTTGGATACACCTTAAGTATCCCAGAAAATATAAACATGGTTCAAAAAATTGTGGTACTTACGTACGATGGAATATCCCTCAGCCAGGAAATCAATGTCATAAGACCAGTAGCAGCAAAATGGGTGGATTCAGGTACGATGATTCTAAGTGAAATAAGTCACACAGAAAAAGAAACTTATCATAAGATATCACTTATGAAGATCCTGTAAACATGGCTACACTTTAACTGAGTTAGGAAAGAGAACAGTGTCTCACATTTAGAAAACACTCTTATACCTGCTTAAGGGGGAAGGAGAGGTGGGGTGATGCATAAAACCAGAGTTTGATATAAGCACAGGTACCGTTCCAAAAACCAACTATGGAATAGACAAGACCTACACCTTCCTCAGTGAAAGGGACTCAAAACCCCATATTTCCCGCAGAGGAAAATATCTGACTAGTAAGAATCTTAAAACCTATGTATTGATATGTCTCCGTAAGGGAATCAAGTGGGTCTAGACTGGCATAAACATGGCAGCGAGAATCAGCTCAAACCCACTATAAAAAGGAATTTCAAAAACAAAACAAAAAAACTGGGAAATTCTTTACAATTCCTTCAGGGTCTCTGATGAAAGCTGGAATGACCCTATCTACAACGACAGCTGGATGTGGCATAAGGAGGGACACTTGGGACTGAGACGATTGGTGAGATTGGGTGAGCAAATGCAGACGCTTTAAAGCAATAATGCATGGCACCCATTCCATGGGTCCGAACTCTCCAGGTTGAAGGGAATATTACTACAGCTATAACATGTGCGGGAAACCTAGAGAACGGACACACTGTGAATACGAAAGGTTTCTAAAACTCAAAGAATAAACCCTCTCCTGGTGCTCCGGTTTGACTTTCCGTCTGCTTTACTATCAACCTCCCAACTTGGAGAGACAGCCCCTTTAACCTCTTGGTTCGCACAGGTTGCCAATTTGGCAGAGGATGAAAGGGAAGAGGGAGAACCAATGAGAGAGTAGCTGTTAGGCATTTGGACGGGCACATATCACTGTAATTTCCCGGCAGGAAGAAGAATTAACCAAATTCTCAGCCACCCACCGGGAACCAGTATAGGTCCTGAACCAAAATTTTGGACTTGCGGTCAGCTCTCCAAAAACGAGTTGAAAAATGGAGCTCAGGGACACAGCAATTCACAAACTGGCCGAGTAATAAAGGACAACTATCGTCCAAAAATCTGTTGAGGGAAGGCAACGAGGCAGACTTGAAAGCGAGGCAGAATAGCAGGAAACAGATTTCAAGAGGTACGTTGGAATCGCCTTTAAAGCACAGGAAGAGGGGCACAACTTCGACAATGACGCACTTGGCCAAAAAGGGCGTATGCGTTTTCTCCTGAATATATTCAGGAGAAAACGCATACGCCCTTTTTGGCCAAGCAAGCAAGCGGGCAATGCAAATCTGCACTACAAAGAAGTATCACTTCCCACCGGTCAAAAGGGACATCCACAAAATGTGTAAGAACAAGAAAGGCAAGACAGGCCCTGGAGAACAGGGAGCCTTGTTATGCTGATGGGCGGGATGTAAATTGCCAACTGCCTCTCTGGAGGAGTGCATTCTGTTCCCTAAAACAAGTAAAGAACAGAGCTACAGAGCCAAGGGCACTACCAGTCTAGGGAATATACCTTGGGAAAACTGAAAATCAATAAGACAGAGCCACCCCAAAACTTAGGGCTGCACTGCATACAAGGACCTCAACTTGGATACACCTTAAGTATCCCAGAAAATATAAACATGGTTCAAAAAATTGTGGTACTTACGTACGATGGAATATCCCTCAGCCAGGAAATCAATGTCATAAGACCAGTAGCAGCAAAATGGGTGGATTCAGGTACGATGATTCTAAGTGAAATAAGTCACACAGAAAAAGAAACTTATCATAAGATATCACTTATGAAGATCCTGTAAACATGGCTACACTTGAACTGAGTTAGGAAAGAGAACAGTGTCTCACATTTAGAAAACACTCTTATACCTGCTTAAGGGGGAAGGAGAGGTGGGGTGATGCATAAAACCAGAGTTTGATATAAGCACAGGTACCGTTCCAAAAACCAACTATGGAATAGACAAGACCTACACCTTCCTCAGTGAAAGGGACTCAAAACCCCATATTTCCCGCAGAGGAAAATATCTGACTAGTAAGAATCTTAAAACCTATGTATTGATATGTCTCCGTAAGGGAATCAAGTGGGTCTAGACTGGCATAAACATGGCAGCGAGAATCAGCTCAAACCCACTATAAAAAGGAATTTCAAAAACAAAACAAAAAAACTGGGAAATTCTTTACAATTCCTTCAGGGTCTCTGATGAAAGCTGGAATGACCCTATCTACAACGACAGCTGGATGTGGCATAAGGAGGGACACTTGGGACTGAGACGATTGGTGAGATTGGGTGAGCAAATGCATACGCTTTAAAGCAATAATGCATGGCACCCATTCCATGGGTCCGAACTCTCCAGGTTGAAGGGAATATTACTACAGCTATAACATGTGCGGGAAACCTAGAGAACGGACACACTGTGAATACGAAAGGTTTCTAAAACTCAAAGAATAAACCCTCTCCTGGTGCTCCGGTTTGACTTTCCGTCTGCTTTACTATCAACCTCCCAACTTGGAGAGACAGCCCCTTTAACCTCTTGGTTCGCACAGGTTGCCAATTTGGCAGAGGATGAAAGGGAAGAGGGAGAACCAATGAGAGAGTAGCTGTTAGGCATTTGGACGGGCACATATCACTGTAATTTCCCGGCAGGAAGAAGAATTAACCAAATTCTCAGCCACCCACCGGGAACCAGTATAGGTCCTGAACCAAAATTTTGGACTTGCGGTCAGCTCTACAAAAACGAGTTGAAAAATGGAGCTCAGGGACACAGCAATTCACAAACTGGCCGAGTAATAAAGGACAACTATCGTCCAAAAATCTGTTGAGGGAAGGCAACGAGGCAGACTTGAAAGCGAGGCAGAATAGCAGGAAACAGATTTCAAGAGGTACGTTGGAATCGCCTTTAAAGCACAGGAAGAGGGGCACAACTTCGACAATGACGCACTTGGCCAAAAAGGGCGTATGCGTTTTCTCCTGAATATATTCAGGAGAAAACGCATACGCCCTTTTTGGCCAAGCAAGCAAGCGGGCAATGCAAATCTGCACTACAAAGAAGTATCACTTCCCACCGGTCAAAAGGGACATCCACAAAATGTGTAAGAACAAGAAAGGCAAGACAGGCCCTGGAGAACAGGGAGCCTTGTTATGCTGATGGGCGGGATGTAAATTGCCAACTGCCTCTCTGGAGGAGTGCATTCTGTTCCCTAAAACAAGTAAAGAACAGAGCTACAGAGCCAAGGGCACTACCAGTCTAGGGAATATACCTTGGGAAAACTGAAAATCAATAAGACAGAGCCACCCCAAAACTTAGGGCTGCACTGCATACAAGGACCTCAACTTGGATACACCTTAAGTATCCCAGAAAATATAAACATGGTTCAAAAAATTGTGGTACTTACGTACGATGGAATATCCCTCAGCCAGGAAATCAATGTCATAAGACCAGTAGCAGCAAAATGGGTGGATTCAGGTACGATGATTCTAAGTGAAATAAGTCACACAGAAAAAGAAACTTATCATAAGATATCACTTATGAAGATCCTGTAAACATGGCTACACTTGAACTGAGTTAGGAAAGAGAACAGTGTCTCACATTTAGAAAACACTCTTATACCTGCTTAAGGGGGAAGGAGAGGTGGGGTGATGCATAAAACCAGAGTTTGATATAAGCACAGGTACCGTTCCAAAAACCAACTATGGAATAGACAAGACCTACACCTTCCTCAGTGAAAGGGACTCAAAACCCCATATTTCCCGCAGAGGAAAATATCTGACTAGTAAGAATCTTAAAACCTATGTATTGATATGTCTCCGTAAGGGAATCAAGTGGGTCTAGACTGGCATAAACATGGCAGCGAGAATCAGCTCAAACCCACTATAAAAAGGAATTTCAAAAACAAAACAAAAAAACTGGGAAATTCTTTACAATTCCTTCAGGGTCTCTGATGAAAGCTGGAATGACCCTATCTACAACGACAGCTGGATGTGGCATAAGGAGGGACACTTGGGACTGAGACGATTGGTGAGATTGGGTGAGCAAATGCAGACGCTTTAAAGCAATAATGCAGGGCACCCATTCCATGGGTCCGAACTCTCCAGGTTGAAGGGAATATTACTACAGCTATAACATGTGCGGGAAACCTAGAGAACGGACACACTGTGAATACGAAAGGTTTCTAAAACTCAAAGAATAAACCCTCTCCTGGTGCTCCGGTTTGACTTTCCGTCTGCTTTACTATCATCCTCCCAACTTGGAGAGACAGCCCCTTTAACCTCTTGGTTCGCACAGGTTGCCAATTTGGCAGAGGATGAAAGGGAAGAGGGAGAACCAATGAGAGAGTAGCTGTTAGGCATTTGGACGGGCACATATCACTGTAATTTCCCGGCAGGAAGAAGAATTAACCAAATTCTCAGCCACCCACCGGGAACCAGTATAGGTCCTGAACCAAAATTTTGGACTTGCGGTCAGCTCTCCAAAAACGAGTTGAAAAATGGAGCTCAGGGACACAGCAATTCACAAACTGGCCGAGTAATAAAGGACAACTATCGTCCAAAAATCTGTTGAGGGAAGGCAACGAGGCGGACTTGAAAGCGAGGCAGAATAGCAGGAAACAGATTTCAAGAGGTACGTTGGAATCGCCTTTAAAGCACGGAAGAGGGGCACAACTTCGACAATGATGCACTTGGCCAAAAAGGGCGTATGCGTTTTCTCCTGAATATATTCAGGAGAAAACGCATACGCCCTTTTTGGCCAAGCAAGCAAGCGGGCAATGCAAATCTGCACTACAAAGAAGTATCACTTCCCACCGGTCAAAAGGGACATCCACAAAATGTGTAAGAACAAGAAAGGCAAGACAGGCCCTGGAGAACAGGGAGCCTTGTTATGCTGATGGGCGGGATGTAAATTGCCAACTGCCTCTCTGGAGGAGTGCATTCTGTTCCCTAAAACAAGTAAAGAACAGAGCTACAGAGCCAAGGGCACTACCAGTCTAGGGAATATACCTTGGGAAAACTGAAAATCAATAAGACAGAGCCACCCCAAAATTTAGGGCTGCACTGCATACAAGGACCTCAACTTGGATACACCTTAAGTATCACAGAAAATATAAACATGGTTCAAAAAATTGTGGTACTTACGTACGATGGAATATCCCTCAGCCATGAAATCAATGTCATAAGACCAGTAGCAGCAAAATGGGTGGATTCAGGTACGATGATTCTAAGTGAAATAAGTCACACAGAAAAAGAAACTTATCATAAGATATCACTTATGAAGATCCTGTAAACATGGCTACACTTGAACTGAGTTAGGAAAGAGAACAGTGTCTCACATTTAGAAAACACTCTTATACCTGCTTAAGGTTGAAGGAGAGGTGGGGTGATGCATAAAACCAGAGTTTGATATAAGCACAGGTACCGTTCCAAAAACCAACTATGGAATAGACAAGACCTACACCGTCCTCAGTGAAAGGGACTCAAAACCCCATATTTCCCGCAGAGGAAAATATCTGACTAGTAAGAATCTTAAAACATATGTATTGATATGTCTCCATAAGGGAATCAAGTGTGTCTAGACTAGCATAAACATGGCAGCGAGAATCAGCTCAAACCCACTATAAAAAGGAATTTCAAAAACAAAACAAAAAAACTGGGAAATTCTTTACAATTCCTTCAGGGTCTCTGATGAAAGCTGGAATGACCCTATCTACAACGACAGCTGGATGTGGCATAAGGAGGGACACTTGGGACTGAGACGAATGGTGAGATTGGGTGAGCAAATGCAGACGCTTTAAAGCAATAATGCATGGCACCCATTCCATGGGTCCGAACTCTCCAGGTTGAAGGGAATATTACTACAGCTATAACATGGGCGGGAAACCTAGAGAACGGACACACTGTGAATACGAAAGGTTTCTAAAACTCAAAGAATAAACCCTCTCCTGGTGCTCCGGTTTGACTTTCCGGCTGCTTTACTATCAACCTCCCAACTTGGAGAGACAGCCCCTTTAACCTCTTGGTTCGCACAGGTTGCTAATTTGGCAGAGGATGAAAGGGAAGAGGGAGAACCAATGAGAGAGTAGCTGTTAGGCATTTGGACGGGCACATATCACTGTAATTTCCTGGCAGGAAGAAGAATTAACCAAATTCTCAGCCACCCACCGGGAACCAGTATAGGTCCTGAAGCAAAATTTTGGACTTGCGGTCAGCTCTCCAAAAACGAGTTGAAAAATGGAGCTCAGGGACACAGCAATTCACAAACTGGCCGAGTAATAAAGGACAACCATCGTCCAAAAATCTGTTGAGGGAAGGCAACGAGGCAGACTTGAAAGTGAGACAGAATAGCAGGAAACAGATTTCAAGAGGTACGTTGGAATCGCCTTTAAAGCACAGGAAGAGGGGCACAACTTCGACAATGACGCACTTGGCCAAAAAGGGCGTATGCGTTTTCTCCTGAATATATTCAGGAGAAAACGCATACGCCCTTTTTGGCCAAGCATGCAAGCGGGCAATGCAAATCTGCACTACAAAGAAGTATCACTTCCCACCGGTCAAAAGGGACATCCACAAAATGTGTAAGAACAAGAAAGGCAAGACAGGCCCTGGAGAACAGGTAGCCTTGTTATGCTGATGGGCGGGATGTAAATTGCCAACTGCCTCTCTGGAGGAGTGCATTCTGTTCCCTAAAACAAGTAAAGAACAGAGCTACAGAGCCAAGGGCACTACCAGTCTAGGGAATATACCTTGGGAAAACTGAAAATCAATAAGACAGAGCCACCCCAAAACTTAAGGCTGCACTGCATACAAGGACCTCAACTTGGATACACCTTAAGTATCCCAGAAAATATAAACATGGTTCAAAAAATTGTGGTACTTACGTACGTTGGAATATCCCTCAGCCAGGAAATCAATGTCATAAGACCAGTAGCAGCAAAATGGGTGGATTCAGGTACGATGATTCTAAGTGAAATAAGTCACACAGAAAAAGAAACTTATCATAAGATATCACTTATGAAGATCCTGTAAACATGGCTACACTTGAACTGAGTTAGGAAAGAGAACAGTGTCTCACATTTAGAAAACACTCTTATACCTGCTTAAGGGGGAAGGAGAGGTGGGGTGATGCATAAAACCAGAGTTTGATATAAGCACAGGTACCGTTCCAAAAACCAACTATGGAATAGACAAGACCTACACCATCCTCAGTGAAAGGGACTCAAAACCCCATATTTCCCGCAGAGGAAAATATCTGACTAGTAAGAATCTTAAAACCTATGTATTGATATGTCTCCGTAAGGGAATCAAGTGTGTCTAGACTGGCATAAACATGGCAGCGAGAATCAGCTCAAACCCACTATAAAAAGGAATTTCAAAAACAAAACAAAAAAACTGGGAAATTCTTTACAATTCCTTCAGGGTCTCTGATGAAAGCTGGAATGACCCTATCTACAACGACAGCTGGATGTGGCATAAGGAGGGACACTTGGGACTGAGACGATTGGTGAGATTGGGTGAGCAAATGCAGACCCTTTAAAGCAATAATGCATGGCACCCATTCCATGGGTCCGAACTCTCCAGGTTGAAGGGAATATTACTACAGCTATAACATGTGCGGGAAACCTAGAGAACGGACACACTGTGAATACGAAAGGTTTCTAAAACTCAACGAATAGTCCCTCTCCTGGTGCTCCGGTTTGACTTTCCGTCTGCTTTACTATCAACCTCCCAACTTGGAGAGACAGCCCCTTTAACCTCTTGGTTCGCACAGGTTGCCAATTTGGCAGAGGATGAAAGGGAAGAGGGAGAACCAATGAGAGAGTAGCTGTTAGGCATTTGGACGGGCACATATCACTGTAATTTCCCGGCAGGAAGAAGAATTAACCAAATTCTCAGCCACCCACCGGGAACCAGTATAGGTCCTGAACCAAAATTTTGGACTTGCGGTCAGCTCTCCAAAAACGAGTTGAAAAATGGAGCTCAGGGACACAGCAATTCACAAACTGGCCGAGTAATAAAGGACAACTATCGTCCAAAAATCTGTTGAGGGAAGGCAACGAGGCAGACTTGAAAGCGAGGCAGAATAGCAGGAAACAGATTTCAAGAGGTACGTTGGAATCGCCTTTAAAGCACAGGAAGAGGGGCACAACTTCGACAATGACGCACTTGGCCAAAAAGGGCGTATGCGTTTTCTCCTGAATATATTCAGGAGAAAACGCATACGCCCTTTTTGGCCAAGCAAGCAAGCGGGCAATGCAAATCTGCACTACAAAGAAGTATCACTTCCCACCGGTCAAAAGGGACATCCACAAAATGTGTAAGAACAAGAAAGGCAAGACAGGCCCTGGAGAACAGGGAGCCTTGTTATGCTGATGGGCGGGATGTAAATTGCCAACTGCCTCTCTGGAGGAGTGCATTCTGTTCCCTAAAACAAGTAAAGAACAGAGCTACAGAGCCAAGGGCACTACCAGTCTAGGGAATATACCTTGGGAAAACTGAAAATCAATAAGACAGAGCCACCCCAAAACTTAGGGCTGCACTGCATACAAGGACCTCAACTTGGATACACCTTAAGTATCCCAGAAAATATAAACATGGTTCAAAAAATTGTGGTACTTACGTACGATGGAATATCCCTCAGCCAGGAAATCAATGTCATAAGACCAGTAGCAGCAAAATGGGTGGATTCAGGTACGATGATTCTAAGTGAAATAAGTCACACAGAAAAAGAAACTTATCATAAGATATCACTTATGAAGATCCTGTAAACATGGCTACACTTGAACTGAGTTAGGAAAGAGAACAGTGTCTCACATTTAGAAAACACTCTTATACCTGCTTAAGGGGGAAGGAGAGGTGGGGTGATGCATAAAACCAGAGTTTGATATAAGCACAGGTACCGTTCCAAAAACCAACTATGGAATAGACAAGACCTACACCTTCCTCAGTGAAAGGGACTCAAAACCCCATATTTCCCGCAGAGGAAAATATCTGACTAGTAAGAATCTTAAAACCTATGTATTGATATGTCTCCGTAAGGGAATCAAGTGGGTCTAGACTGGCATAAACATGGCAGCGAGAATCAGCTCAAACCCACTATAAAAAGGAATTTCAAAAACAAAACAAAAAAACTGGGAAATTCTTTACAATTCCTTCAGGGTCTCTGATGAAAGCTGGAATGACCCTATCTACAACGACAGCTGGATGTGGCATAAGGAGGGACACTTGGGACTGAGACGATTGGTGAGATTGGGTGAGCAAATGCAGACGCTTTAAAGCAATAATGCATGGCACCCATTCCATGGGTCCGAACTCTCCAGGTTGAAGGGAATATTACTACAGCTATAACATGTGCGGGAAACCTAGAGAACGGACACACTGTGAATACGAAAGGTTTCTAAAACTCAAAGAATAAACCCTCTCCTGGTGCTCCGGTTTGACTTTCCGTCTGCTTTACTATCATCCTCCCAACTTGGAGAGACAGCCCCTTTAACCTCTTGGTTCGCACAGGTTGCCAATTTGGCAGAGGATGAAAGGGAAGAGGGAGAACCAATGAGAGAGTAGCTGTTAGGCATTTGGACGGGCACATATCACTGTAATTTCCCGGCAGGAAGAAGAATTAACCAAATTCTCAGCCACCCACCGGGAACCAGTATAGGTCCTGAACCAAAATTTTGGACTTGCGGTCAGCTCTCCAAAAACGAGTTGAAAAATGGAGCTCAGGGACACAGCAATTCACAAACTGGCCGAGTAATAAAGGACAACTATCGTCCAAAAATCTGTTGAGGGAAGGCAACGAGGCGGACTTGAAAGCGAGGCAGAATAGCAGGAAACAGATTTCAAGAGGTACGTTGGAATCGCCTTTAAAGCACGGAAGAGGGGCACAACTTCGACAATGATGCACTTGGCCAAAAAGGGCGTATGCGTTTTCTCCTGAATATATTCAGGAGAAAACGCATACGCCCTTTTTGGCCAAGCAAGCAAGCGGGCAATGCAAATCTGCACTACAAAGAAGTATCACTTCCCACCGGTCAAAAGGGACATCCACAAAATGTGTAAGAACAAGAAAGGCAAGACAGGCCCTGGAGAACAGGGAGCCTTGTTATGCTGATGGGCGGGATGTAAATTGCCAACTGCCTCTCTGGAGGAGTGCATTCTGTTCCCTAAAACAAGTAAAGAACAGAGCTACAGAGCCAAGGGCACTACCAGTCTAGGGAATATACCTTGGGAAAACTGAAAATCAATAAGACAGAGCCACCCCAAAATTTAGGGCTGCACTGCATACAAGGACCTCAACTTGGATACACCTTAAGTATCACAGAAAATATAAACATGGTTCAAAAAATTGTGGTACTTACGTACGATGGAATATCCCTCAGCCATGAAATCAATGTCATAAGACCAGTAGCAGCAAAATGGGTGGATTCAGGTACGATGATTCTAAGTGAAATAAGTCACACAGAAAAAGAAACTTATCATAAGATATCACTTATGAAGATCCTGTAAACATGGCTACACTTGAACTGAGTTAGGAAAGAGAACAGTGTCTCACATTTAGAAAACACTCTTATACCTGCTTAAGGTTGAAGGAGAGGTGGGGTGATGCATAAAACCAGAGTTTGATATAAGCACAGGTACCGTTCCAAAAACCAACTATGGAATAGACAAGACCTACACCGTCCTCAGTGAAAGGGACTCAAAACCCCATATTTCCCGCAGAGGAAAATATCTGACTAGTAAGAATCTTAAAACATATGTATTGATATGTCTCCATAAGGGAATCAAGTGTGTCTAGACTAGCATAAACATGGCAGCGAGAATCAGCTCAAACCCACTATAAAAAGGAATTTCAAAAACAAAACAAAAAAACTGGGAAATTCTTTACAATTCCTTCAGGGTCTCTGATGAAAGCTGGAATGACCCTATCTACAACGACAGCTGGATGTGGCATAAGGAGGGACACTTGGGACTGAGACGAATGGTGAGATTGGGTGAGCAAATGCAGACGCTTTAAAGCAATAATGCATGGCACCCATTCCATGGGTCCGAACTCTCCAGGTTGAAGGGAATATTACTACAGCTATAACATGGGCGGGAAACCTAGAGAACGGACACACTGTGAATACGAAAGGTTTCTAAAACTCAAAGAATAAACCCTCTCCTGGTGCTCCGGTTTGACTTTCCGGCTGCTTTACTATCAACCTCCCAACTTGGAGAGACAGCCCCTTTAACCTCTTGGTTCGCACAGGTTGCTAATTTGGCAGAGGATGAAAGGGAAGAGGGAGAACCAATGAGAGAGTAGCTGTTAGGCATTTGGACGGGCACATATCACTGTAATTTCCTGGCAGGAAGAAGAATTAACCAAATTCTCAGCCACCCACCGGGAACCAGTATAGGTCCTGAAGCAAAATTTTGGACTTGCGGTCAGCTATCCAAAAACGAGTTGAAAAATGGAGCTCAGGGACACAGCAATTCACAAACTGGCCGAGTAATAAAGGACAACCATCGTCCAAAAATCTGTTGAGGGAAGGCAACGAGGCAGACTTGAAAGTGAGACAGAATAGCAGGAAACAGATTTCAAGAGGTACGTTGGAATCGCCTTTAAAGCACAGGAAGAGGGGCACAACTTCGACAATGACGCACTTGGCCAAAAAGGGCGTATGCGTTTTCTCCTGAATATATTCAGGAGAAAACGCATACGCCCTTTTTGGCCAAGCATGCAAGCGGGCAATGCAAATCTGCACTACAAAGAAGTATCACTTCCCACCGGTCAAAAGGGACATCCACAAAATGTGTAAGAACAAGAAAGGCAAGACAGGCCCTGGAGAACAGGTTGCCTTGTTATGCTGATGGGCGGGATGTAAATTGCCAACTGCCTCTCTGGAGGAGTGCATTCTGTTCCCTAAAACAAGTAAAGAACAGAGCTACAGAGCCAAGGGCACTACCAGTCTAGGGAATATACCTTGGGAAAACTGAAAATCAATAAGACAGAGCCACCCCAAAACTTAAGGCTGCACTGCATACAAGGACCTCAACTTGGATACACCTTAAGTATCCCAGAAAATATAAACATGGTTCAAAAAATTGTGGTACTTACGTACGTTGGAATATCCCTCAGCCAGGAAATCAATGTCATAAGACCAGTAGCAGCAAAATGGGTGGATTCAGGTACGATGATTCTAAGTGAAATAAGTCACACAGAAAAAGAAACTTATCATAAGATATCACTTATGAAGATCCTGTAAACATGGCTACACTTGAACTGAGTTAGGAAAGAGAACAGTGTCTCACATTTAGAAAACACTCTTATACCTGCTTAAGGGGGAAGGAGAGGTGGGGTGATGCATAAAACCAGAGTTTGATATAAGCACAGGTACCGTTCCAAAAACCAACTATGGAATAGACAAGACCTACACCATCCTCAGTGAAAGGGACTCAAAACCCCATATTTCCCGCAGAGGAAAATATCTGACTAGTAAGAATCTTAAAACCTATGTATTGATATGTCTCCGTAAGGGAATCAAGTGTGTCTAGACTGGCATAAACATGGCAGCGAGAATCAGCTCAAACCCACTATAAAAAGGAATTTCAAAAACAAAACAAAAAAACTGGGAAATTCTTTACAATTCCTTCAGGGTCTCTGATGAAAGCTGGAATGACCCTATCTACAACGACAGCTGGATGTGGCATAAGGAGGGACACTTGGGACTGAGACGATTGGTGAGATTGGGTGAGCAAATGCAGACCCTTTAAAGCAATAATGCATGGCACCCATTCCATGGGTCCGAACTCTCCAGGTTGAAGGGAATATTACTACAGCTATAACATGTGCGGGAAACCTAGAGAACGGACACACTGTGAATACGAAAGGTTTCTAAAACTCAACGAATAGTCCCTCTCCTGGTGCTCCGGTTTGACTTTCCGTCTGCTTTACTATCAACCTCCCAACTTGGAGAGACAGCCCCTTTAACCTCTTGGTTCGCACAGGTTGCCAATTTGGCAGAGGATGAAAGGGAAGAGGGAGAACCAATGAGAGAGTAGCTGTTAGGCATTTGGACGGGCACATATCACTGTAATTTCCCGGCAGGAAGAAGAATTAACCAAATTCTCAGCCACCCACCGGGAACCAGTATAGGTCCTGAACCAAAATTTTGGACTTGCGTTCAGCTCACCAAAAACGAGTTGAAAAATGGAGCTCAGGGGCACAGCAATTCACAAACTGGCCGAGTAATAAAGGACAACTATCGTCCAAAAATCTGTTGAGGGAAGGCAATGAGGCGGACTTGAAAGCGAGGCAGAAGAGCAGGAAACAGATTTCAAGAGGTACGTTGGAATCGCCTTTAAAGCACAGGAAGAGGGGCACAACTTCGACAATGACGCACTTGGCCAAAAAGGGCCTATGCGATTTCTCCTGAATATATTCAGGAGAAAACGCATACGCCCTTTTTGGCCAAGCAAGCAAGCGGGCAATGCAAATCTGCACTACAAAGAAGTATCACTTCCCACCGGTCAAAAGGGACATCCACAAAATGTGTAAGAACAAGAAAGGCAAGTCAGGCCCTCGAGAACAGGGAGCCTTGTTATGCTGATGGGCGGGATGTAAATTGCCAACTGCCTCTCTGGAGGAGTGCATTCTGTTCCCTAAAACAAGTAAAGAACAGAGCTACAGAGCCAAGGGCACTACCAGTCTAGGGAATATACCTTGGGAAAACTGAAAATCAATAAGACAGAGCCACCCCAAAATTTAGGGCTGCACTGCATACAAGGACCTCAACTTGGATACACCTTAAGTATCCCAGAAAATATAAACATGGTTCAAAAAATTGTGGTACTTACGTACGATGGAATATCCCTCAGCCATGAAATCAATGTCATAAGACCAGTAGCAGCAAAATGGGTGGATTCAGGTACGATGATTCTAAGTGAAATAAGTCACACAGAAAAAGAAACTTATCATAAGATATCACTTATGAAGATCCTGTAAACATGGCTACACTTGAACTGAGTTAGGAAAGAGAACAGTGTCTCACATTTAGAAAACACTCTTATACCTGCTTAAGGGGGAAGGAGAGGTGGGGTGATGCATAAAACCAGAGTTTGATATAAGCACAGGTACCGTTCCAAAAACCAACTATGGAATAGACAAGACCTACACCATCCTCAGTGAAAGGGACTCAAAACCCCATATTTCCCGCAGAGGAAAATATCTGACTAGTAAGAATCTTAAAACATATGTATTGATATGTCTCCATAAGGGAATCAAGTGTGTCTAGACTAGCATAAACATGGCAGCGAGAATCAGCTCAAACCCACTATAAAAAGGAATTTCAAAAACAAAACAAAAAAACTGGGAAATTCTTTACAATTCCTTCAGGGTCTCTGATGAAAGCTGGAATGACCCTATCTACAACGACAGCTGGATGTGGCATAAGGAGGGACACTTGGGACTGAGACGAATGGTGAGATTGGGTGAGCAAATGCAGACGCTTTAAAGCAATAATGCATGGCACCCATTCCATGGGTCCGAACTCTCCAGGTTGAAGGGAATATTACTACAGCTATAACATGGGCGGGAAACCTAGAGAACGGACACACTGTGAATACGAAAGGTTTCTAAAACTCAAAGAATAAACCCTCTCCTGGTGCTCCGGTTTGACTTTCCGGCTGCTTTACTATCAACCTCCCAACTTGGAGAGACAGCCCCTTTAACCTCTTGGTTCGCACAGGTTGCTAATTTGGCAGAGGATGAAAGGGAAGAGGGAGAACCAATGAGAGAGTAGCTGTTAGGCATTTGGACGGGCACATATCACTGTAATTTCCTGGCAGGAAGAAGAATTAACCAAATTCTCAGCCACCCACCGGGAACCAGTATAGGTCCTGAAGCAAAATTTTGGACTTGCGGTCAGCTCTCCAAAAACGAGTTGAAAAATGGAGCTCAGGGACACAGCAATTCACAAACTGGCCGAGTAATAAAGGACAACCATCGTCCAAAAATCTGTTGAGGGAAGGCAACGAGGCAGACTTGAAAGTGAGGCAGAATAGCAGGAAACAGATTTCAAGAGGTATGTTGGAATCGCCTTTAAAGCACAGGAAGAGGGGCACAACTTCGACAATGACGCACTTGGCCAAAAAGGGCGTATGCGTTTTCTCCTGAATATATTCAGGAGAAAACGCATACGCCCTTTTTGGCCAAGCATGCAAGCGGGCAATGCAAATCTGCACTACAAAGAAGTATCACTTCCCACCGGTCAAAAGGGACATCCACAAAATATGTAAGAACAAGAAAGGCAAGACAGGCCCTGGAGAACAGGGAGCCTTGTTATGCTGATGGGCGGGATGTAAATTGCCAACTGCCTCTCTGGAGGAGTGCATTCTGTTCCCTAAAACAAGTAAAGAACAGAGCTACAGAGCCAAGGGCACTACCAGTCTAGGGAATATACCTTGGGAAAACTGAAAATCAATAAGACAGAGCCACCCCAAAACTTAAGGCTGCACTGCATACAAGGACCTCAACTTGGATACACCTTAAGTATCCCAGAAAATATAAACATGGTTCAAAAAATTGTGGTACTTACGTACGTTGGAATATCCCTCAGCCAGGAAATCAATGTCATAAGACCAGTAGCAGCAAAATGGGTGGATTCAGGTACGATGATTCTAAGTGAAATAAGTCACACAGAAAAAGAAACTTATCATAAGATATCACTTATGAAGATCCTGTAAACATGGCTACACTTGAACTGAGTTAGGAAAGAGAACAGTGTCTCACATTTAGAAAACACTCTTATACCTGCTTAAGGGGGAAGGAGAGGTGGGGTGATGCATAAAACCACAGTTTGATATAAGCACAGGTACCGTTCCAAAAACCAACTATGGAATAGACAAGACCTACACCATCCTCAGTGAAAGGGACTCAAAACCCCATATTTCCCGCAGAGGAAAATATCTGACTAGTAAGAATCTTAAAACCTATGTATTGATATGTCTCCGTAAGGGAATCAAGTGTGTCTAGACTGGCATAAACATGGCAGCGAGAATCAGCTCAAACCCACTATAAAAAGGAATTTCAAAAACAAAACAAAAAAACTGGGAAATTCTTTACAATTCCTTCAGGGTCTCTGATGAAAGCTGGAATGACCCTATCTACAACGACAGCTGGATGTGGCATAAGGAGGGACACTTGGGACTGAGACGATTGGTGAGATTGGGTGAGCAAATGCAGACCCTTTAAAGCAATAATGCATGGCACCCATTCCATGGGTCCGAACTCGCCAGGTTGAAGGGAATATTACTACAGCTATAACATGTGCGGGAAACCTAGAGAACGGACACACTGTGAATACGAAAGGTTTCTAAAACTCAACGCATAGTCCCTCTCCTGGTGCTCCGGTTTGACTTTCCGTCTGCTTTACTATCAACCTCCCAACTTGGAGAGACAGCGCCTTTAACCTCTTGGTTCGCACAGGTTGCCAATTTGGCAGAGGATGAAAGGGAAGAGGGAGAACCAATGAGAGAGTAGCTGTTAGGCATTTGGACGGGCACATATCACTGTAATTTCCCGGCAGGAAAAAGAATTAACCAAATTATCAGCCACCCACCGGGAACCAGTATAGGTCCTGAAGCAAAATTTTGGACTTGCGGTCAGCTCACCAAAAACGAGTTGAAAAATGGAGCTCAGGGGCACAGCAATTCACAAACTGTCCGAGTAATAAAGGACAACTATCGTCCAAAAATCTGTTGAGGGAAGGCAACGAGGCGGACTTGAAAGCGAGGCAGAATAGCAGGAAACAGATTTCAAGAGGTACGTTGGAATCGCCTTTAAAGCACAGGAAGAGGGGCACAACTTCGACAATGATGCACTTGGCCAAAAAGGGCGTATGCGTTTTCTCCTGAATATATTCAGGAGAAAACGCATATGCCCTTTTTGGCCAAGCAAGCAAGCGGGCAATGCAAATCTGCACTACAAAGAAGTATCACTTCCCACCGGTCAAAAGGGACATCCACAAAATGTGTAAGAACAAGAAAGGCAAGACAGGCCCTGGAGAACAGGGAGCCTTGTTATGCTGATGGGCGGGATGTAAATTGCCAACTGCCTCTCTGGAGGAGTGCATTCTGTTCCCTAAAACAAGTAAAGAACAGAGCTACAGAGCCAAGGGCACTACCAGTCTAGGGAATATACCTTGGGAAAACTGAAAATCAATAAGACAGAGCCAACCCAAAATTTAGGGCTGCACTGCATACAAGGACCTCAACTTGGATACACCTTAAGTATCCCAGAAAATATAAACATGGTTCAAAAAATTGTGGTACTTACGTACGATGGAATATCCCTCAGCCATGAAATCAATGTCATAAGACCAGTAGCAGCAAAATGGGTGGATTCAGGTACGATGATTCTAAGTGAAATAAGTCACACAGAAAAAGAAACTTATCATAAGATATCACTTATGAAGATCCTGTAAACATGGCTACACTTGAACTGAGTTAGGAAAGAGAACAGTGTCTCACATTTAGAAAACACTCTTATACCTGCTTAAGGGGGAAGGAGAGGTGGGGTGATGCATAAAACCAGAGTTTGATATAAGCACAGGTACCGTTCCAAAAACCAACTATGGAATAGACAAGACCTACACCGTCCTCAGTGAAAGGGACTCAAAACCCCATATTTCCCGCAGAGGAAAGTATCTGACTAGTAAGAATCTTAAAACCTATGTATTGATATGTCTCCGTAAGGGAATCAAGTGTGTCTAGACTGGCATAAACATGGCAGCGAGAATCAGCTCAAACCCACTATAAAAAGCAATTTCAAAAACAAAACAAAAAAACTGGGAAATTCTTTACAATTCCTTCAGGGTCTCTGATGAAAGCTGGAATGACCCTATCTACAACGACAGCTGGATGTGGCATAAGGAGGGACACTTGGGACTGAGACGATTGGTGAGATTGGGTGAGCAAATGCAGATCCTTTAAAGCAATAATGCATGGCACCCATTCCATCGGTCCGAACTCTCCAGGTTGAAGGGAATATTACTACAGCTATAACATGTGCGGGAAACCTAGAGAACGGACACACTGTGAATACGAAAGGTTTCTAAAACTCAACGAATAGTCCCTCTCCTGGTGCTCCGGTTTGACTTTCCGTCTGCTTTACTATCAATCTCCCAACTTGGAGAGACAGCCCCTTTAACCTCTTGGTTCGCACAGGTTGCCAATTTGGCAGAGGATGAAAGGGAAGAGGGAGAACCAATGAGAGAGTAGCTGTTAGGCATTTGGACGGGCACATATCACTGTAATTTCCCGGCAGGAAGAAGAATTAACCAAATTCTCAGCCACCCACTGGGAACCAGTATAGGTCCTGAACCAAAATTTTGGACTTGCGGTCAGCTCTCCAAAAACGAGTTGAAAAATGGAGCTCAGTGACACAGCAATTCACAAACTGGCTGAGTAATAAAGGACACCTATCGTCCAAAAATCTGTTGACGGAAGGCAACGAGGCGGACTTGAAAGCGAGGCAGAATAGCAGGAAACAGATTTCAAGAGGTACGTTGGAATCGCCTTTAAAGCACAGGAAGAGGGGCACAACTTCGACAATGATGCACTTGGCCAAAAAGGGCGTATGCGTTTTCTCCTGAATATATTCAGGAGAAAATGCATACGCCCTTTTTGGCCAAGCAAGCAAGCGGGCAATGCAAATCTGCACTACAAAGAAGTATCACTTCCCACCGGTCAAAAGGGACATCCACAAAATGTGTAAGAACAAGAAAGGCAAGACTGGCCCTGGAGAACAGGGAGCCTTGTTATGCTGATGGGCGGGATGTAAATTGCCAACTGCCTCTCTCGAGGAGTGCATTCTGTTCCCTAAAACAAGTAAAGAACAGAGCTACAGAGCCAAGGGCACTACCAGTCTAGGGAATATACCTTGGGAAAACTGAAAATCAATAAGACAGAGCCACCCCAAAATTTAGGGCTGCACTGCATACAAGGACCTCAACTTGGATACACCTTAAGTATCCCAGAAAATATAAACATGGTTCAAAAAATTGTGGTACTTACGTACGATGGAATATCCCTCAGCCATGAAATCAATGTCATAAGACCAGTAGCAGCAAAATGGGTGGATTCAGGTACGATGATTCTAAGTGAAATAAGTCACACAGAAAAAGAAACTTATCATAAGATATCACTTATGAAGATCCTGTAAACATGGCTACACTTGAACTGAGTTAGGAAAGAGAACAGTGTCTCACATTTAGAAAACACTCTTATACCTGCTTAAGGGGGAAGGAGAGGTGGGGTGATGCATAAAACCAGAGTTTGATATAAGCACAGGTACCGTTCCAAAAACCAACTATGGAATAGACAAGACCTACACCGTCCTCAGTGAAAGGGACTCAAAACCCCATATTTCCCGCAGAGGAAAATATCTGACTAGTAAGAATCTTAAAACCTATGTATTGATATGTCTCCATAAGGGAATCAAGTGTGTCTAGACTGGCATAAACATGGCAGCGAGAATCAGCTCAAACCCACTATAAAAAGGAATTTCAAAAACAAAACAAAAAAACTGGGAAATTCTTTACAATTCCTTCAGGGTCTCTGATGAAAGCTGGAATGACCCTATCTACAACGACAGCTGGATGTGGCATAAGGAGGGACACTTGGGACTGAGACGATTGGTGAGATTGGGTGAGCAAATGCAGATCCTTTAAAGCAATAATGCATCTCACCCATTCCATGGGTCCGAACTCTCCAGGTTGAAGGGAATATTACTACAGCTATAACATGTGCGGGAAACCTAGAGAACGGACACACTGTGAATACGAAAGGTTTCTAAAACTCAAAGAATAAACCCTCTCCTGGTGCTCCGGTTTGACTTTCCGTCTGCTTTACTATCAACCTCCCAACTTGGAGAGACAGCCCCTTTAACCTCTTGGTTCGCACAGGTTGCCAATTTGGCAGAGGATGAAAGGGAAGAGGGAGAACCAATGAGAGAGTAGCTGTTAGGCATTTGGACGGGCACATATCACTGTAATTTCCCGGCAGGAAGAAGAATTAACCAAATTCTCAGCCACCCACCGGGAACCAGTATAGGTCCTGAACCAAAATTTTGGACTTGCAGTCAGCTCTCCAAAAACGAGTTGAAAAATGGAGCTCAGGGACACAGCAATTCACAAACTGGCCGAGTAATAAAGGACAACTATCGTCCAAAAATCTGTTGAGGGAAGGCAACGAGGCAGACTTGAAAGCGAGGCAGAATAGCAGGAAACAGATTTCAAGAGGTACGTTGGAATCGCCTTTAAAGCACAGGAAGAGGGGCACAACTTCGACAATGACGCACTTGGCCAAAAAGGGCGTATGCGTTTTCTCCTGAATATATTCAGGAGAAAACGCATACGCCCTTTTTGGCCAAGCAAGCAAGCGGGCAATGCAAATCTGCACTACAAAGAAGTATCACTTCCCACCGGTCAAAAGGGACATCCACAAAATGTGTAAGAACAAGAAAGGCAAGACAGGCCCTGGAGAACAGGGAGCCTTGTTATGCTGATGGGCGGGATGTAAATTGCCAACTGCCTCTCTGGAGGAGTGCATTCTGTTCCCTAAAACAAGTAAAGAACAGAGCTACAGAGCCAAGGGCACTACCAGTCTAGGGAATATACCTTGGGAAAACTGAAAATCAATAAGACAGAGCCACCCCAAAACTTAGGGCTGCACTGCATACAAGGACCTCAACTTGGATACACCTTAAGTATCCCAGAAAATATAAACATGGTTCAAAAAATTGTGGTACTTACGTACGATGGAATATCCCTCAGCCAGGAAATCAATGTCATAAGACCAGTAGCAGCAAAATGGGTGGATTCAGGTACGATGATTCTAAGTGAAATAAGTCACACAGAAAAAGAAACTTATCATAAGATATCACTTATGAAGATCCTGTAAACATGGCTACACTTGAACTGAGTTAGGAAAGAGAACAGTGTCTCACATTTAGAAAACACTCTTATACCTGCTTAAGGGGGAAGGAGAGGTGGGGTGATGCATAAAACCAGAGTTTGATATAAGCACAGGTACCGTTCCAAAAACCAACTATGGAATAGACAAGACCTACACCTTCCTCAGTGAAAGGGACTCAAAACCCCATATTTCCCGCAGAGGAAAATATCTGACTAGTAAGAATCTTAAAACCTATGTATTGATATGTCTCCGTAAGGGAATCAAGTGGGTCTAGACTGGCATAACCATGGCAGCGAGAATCAGCTCAAACCCACTATAAAAAGGAATTTCAAAAACAAAACAAAAAAACTGGGAAATTCTTTACAATTCCTTCAGGGTCTCTGATGAAAGCTGGAATGACCCTATCTACAACGACAGCTGGATGTGGCATAAGGAGGGACACTTGGGACTGAGACGATTGGTGAGATTGGGTGAGCAAATGCAGACGCTTTAAAGCAATAATGCATGGCACCCATTGCATGGGTCCCAACTCTCCAGGTTGAAGGGAATATTACTACAGCTATAACATGTGCGGGAAACCTAGAGAACGGACACACTGTGAATACGAAAGGTTTCTAAAACACAAAGAATAAACCCTCTCCTGGTGCTCCGGTTTGACTTTCCGTCTGCTTTACTATCAACCTCCCAACTTGGAGAGACAGCCCCTTTAACCTCTTGGTTCGCACAGGTTGCCAATTTGGCAGAGGATGAAAGGGAAGAGGGAGAACCAAAGAGAGAGTAGCTGTTAGGCATTTGGACGGGCACATATCACTGTAATTTCCCGGCAGGAAGAAGAATTAACCAAATTCTCAGCCACCCACCGGGAACCAGTATAGGTCCTGAACCAAAATTTTGGACTTGCGGTCAGCTCTCCAAAAACGAGTTGAAAAATGGAGCTCAGGGACACAGCAATTCACAAACTGGCCGAGTAATAAAGGACAACTATCGTCCAAAAATCTGTTGAGGGAAGGCAACGAGGCAGACTTGACAGCGAGGCAGAATAGCAGGAAACAGATTTCAAGAGGTACGTTGGAATCGCCTTTAAAGCACAGGAAGAGGGGCACAACTTCGACAATGACGCACTTGGCCAAAAAGGGCGTATGCGTTTTCTCCTGAATATATTCAGGAGAAAACGCATACGCCCTTTTTGGCCAAGCAAGCAAGCGGGCAATGCAAATCTGCACTACAAAGAAGTATCACTTCCCACCGGTCAAAAGGGACATCCACAAAATGTGTAAGAACAAGAAAGGCAAGACAGGCCCTGGAGAACAGGGAGCCTTGTTATGCTGATGGGCGGGATGTAAATTGCCAACTGCCTCTCTGGAGGAGTGCATTCTGTTCCCTAAAACAAGTAAAGAACAGAGCTACAGAGCCAAGGGCACTACCAGTCTAGGGAATATACCTTGGGAAAACTGAAAATCAATAAGACAGAGCCACCCCAAAACTTAGGGCTGCACTGCATACAAGGACCTCAACTTGGATACACCTTAAGTATCCCAGAAAATATAAACATGGTTCAAAAAATTGTGGTACTTACGTACGATGGAATATCCCTCAGCCATGAAATCAATGTCATAAGACCAGTAGCAGCAAAATGGGTGGATTCAGGTACGATGATTCTAAGTGAAATAAGTCACACAGAAAAAGAAACTTATCATAAGATATCACTTATGAAGATCCTGTAAACATGGCTACACTTGAACTGAGTTAGGAAAGAGAACAGTGTCTCACATTTAGAAAACACTCTTATACCTGCTTAAGGGGGAAGGAGAGGTGGGGTGATGCATAAAACCAGAGTTTGATATAAGCACAGGTACCGTTCCAAAAACCAACTATGGAATAGACAAGACCTACACCTTCCTCAGTGAAAGGGACTCAAAACCCCATATTTCCCGCAGAGGAAAATATCTGACTAGTAAGAATCTTAAAACCTATGTATTGATATGTCTCCGTAAGGGAATCAAGTGGGTCTAGACTGGCATAAACATGGCAGCGAGAATCAGCTCAAACCCACTATAAAAAGGAATTTCAAAAACAAAACAAAAAAACTGGGAAATTCTTTACAATTCCTTCAGGGTCTCTGATGAAAGCTGGAATGACCCTATCTACAACGACAGCTGGATGTGGCATAAGGAGGGACACTTGGGACTGAGACGATTGGTGAGATTGGGTGAGCAAATGCAGACGCTTTAAAGCAATAATGCATGGCACCCATTCCATGGGTCCGAACTCTCCAGGTTGAAGGGAATATTACTACAGCTATAACATGTGCGGGAAACCTAGAGAACGGACACACTGTGAATACGAAAGGTTTCTAAAACTCAAAGAATAAACCCTCTCCTGGTGCTCCGGTTTGACTTTCCGTCTGCTTTACTATCATCCTCCCAACTTGGAGAGACAGCCCCTTTAACCTCTTGGTTCGCACAGGTTGCCAATTTGGCAGAGGATGAAAGGGAAGAGGGAGAACCAATGAGAGAGTAGCTGTTAGGCATTTGGACGGGCACATATCACTGTAATTTCCCGGCAGGAAGAAGAATTAACCAAATTCTCAGCCACCCACCGGGAACCAGTATAGGTCCTGAACCAAAATTTTGGACTTTAGGTCAGCTCTCCAAAAACGAGTTGAAAAATGGAGCTCAGGGACACAGCAATTCACAAACTGGCCGAGTAATAAAGGACAACTATCGTCCAAAAATCTGTTGAGGGAAGGCAACGAGGCGGACTTGAAAGCGAGGCAGAATAGCAGGAAACAGATTTCAAGAGGTACGTTGGAATCGCCTTTAAAGCACAGGAAGAGGGGCACAACTTCGACAATGATGCACTTGGCCAAAAAGGGCGTATGCGTTTTCTCCTGAATATATTCAGGAGAAAACGCATACGCCCTTTTTGGCCAAGCAAGCAAGCGGGCAATGCAAATCTGCACTACAAAGAAGTATCACTTCCCACCGGTCAAAAGGGACATCCACAAAATGTGTAAGAACAAGAAAGGCAAGACAGGCCCTGGAGAACAGGGAGCCTTGTTATGCTGATGGGCGGGATGTAAATTGCCAACTGCCTCTCTGGAGGAGTGCATTCTGTTCCCTAAAACAAGTAAAGAACAGAGCTACAGAGCCAAGGGCACTACCAGTCTAGGGAATATACCTTGGGAAAACTGAAAATCAATAAGACAGAGCCACCCCAAAATTTAGGGCTGCACTGCATACAAGGACCTCAACTTGGATACACCTTAAGTA
This sequence comes from Hyperoodon ampullatus, assembly GCF_949752795.1. Lineage (NCBI taxonomy): Eukaryota > Metazoa > Chordata > Mammalia > Artiodactyla > Ziphiidae > Hyperoodon > Hyperoodon ampullatus. The sequence continues at coordinate 718,079 of NW_027641022.1, forward strand.
TCCCAGAAAATATAAACATGGTTCAAAAAATTGTGGTACTTACGTACGATGGAATATCCCTCAGCCATGAAATCAATGTCATAAGACCAGTAGCAGCAAAATGGGTGGATTCAGGTACGATGATTCTAAGTGAAATAAGTCACACAGAAAAAGAAACTTATCATAAGATATCACTTATGAAGATCCTGTAAACATGGCTACACTTGAACTGAGTTAGGAAAGAGAACAGTGTCTCACATTTAGAAAACACTCTTATACCTGCTTAAGGGGGAAGGAGAGGTGGGGTGATGCATAAAACCAGAGTTTGATATAAGCACAGGTACCGTTCCAAAAACCAACTATGGAATAGACAAGACCTACACCGTCCTCAGCGAAAGGGACTCAAAACCCCATATTTCCCGCAGAGGAAAATATCTGACTAGTAAGAATCTTAAAACCTATGTATTGATATGTCTCCGTAAGGGAATCAAGTGTGTCTAGACTGGCATAAACATGGCAGCGAGAATCAGCTCAAACCCACTATAAAAAGGAATTTCAAAAACAAAACAAAAAAACTGGGAAATTCTTTACAATTCCTTCAGGGTCTCTGATGAAAGCTGGAATGACCCTATCTACAACGACAGCTGGATGTGGCATAAGGAGGGACACTTGGGACTGAGACGATTGGTGAGATTGGGTGAGCAAATGCAGACCCTTTAAAGCAATAATGCATGGCACCCATTCCATGGGTCCGAACTCTCCAGGTTGAAGGGAATATTACTACAGCTATAACATGTGCGGGAAACCTAGAGAACGGACACACTGTGAATACGAAAGGTTTCTAAAACTCAAAGAATAAACCCTCTCCTGGTGCTCCGGTTTGACTTTCCGTCTGCTTTACTATCAAGCTCCCAACTTGGAGAGACAGCCCCTTTAACCTCTTGGTTCGCACAGGTTGCCAATTTGGCAGAGGATGAAAGGGAAGAGGGAGAACCAATGAGAGAGTAGCTGTTAGGCATTTGGACGGGCACATATCACTGTAATTTCCCGGCAGGAAGAAGTATTAACCAAATTCTCAGCCACCCACCGGGAACCAGTATAGGTCCTGAACCAAAATTTTGGACTTGCGGTCAGCTCACCAAAAACGAGTTGAAAAATGGAGCTCAGGGGCACAGCAATTCACAAACTGGCCGAGTAATAAAGGACAACTATCGACCAAAAATCTGTTGAGGGAAGGCAACGAGGCGGACTTGAAAGCGAGGCAGAATAGCAGGAAACAGATTTCAAGAGGTACGTTGGAATCGCCTTTAAAGCACAGGAAGAGGGGCATAACTTCGACAATGATGCACTTAGCCAAAAAGGGCGTATGCGTTTTCTCCTGAATATATTCAGGAGAAAACGCATACGCCCTTTTTGGCCAAGCAAGCAAGCGGGCAATGCAAATCTGCACTACAAAGAAGTATCACTTCCCACCGGTCAAAAGGGACATCCACAAAATGTGTAAGAACAAGAAACGCAAGACAGGCCCTGGAGAACAGGGAGCCTTGTTATGCTGATGGGCGGGATGTAAATTGCCAACTGCCTCTCTGGAGGAGTGCATTCTGTTCCCTAAAACAAGTAAAGAACAGAGCTACAGAGCCAAGGGCACTACCAGTCTAGGGAATATACCTTGGGAAAACTGAAAATCAATAAGACAGAGCCACCCCAAAATTTAGGGCTGCACTGCATACAAGGACCTCAACTTGGATACACCTTAAGTATCCCAGAAAATATAAACATGGTTCAAAAAATTGTGGTACTTACGTACGATGGAATATCCCTCAGCCATGAAATCAATGTCATAAGACCAGTAGCAGCAAAATGGGTGGATTCAGGTACGATGATTCTAAGTGAAATAAGTCACACAGAAAAAGAAACTTATCATAAGATATCACTTATGAAGATCCTGTAAACATGGCTACACTTGAACTGAGTTAGGAAAGAGAACAGTGTCTCACATTTAGAAAACACTCTTATACCTGCTTAAGGTTGAAGGAGAGGTGGGGTGATGCATAAAACCAGAGTTTGATATAAGCACAGGTACCGTTCCAAAAACCAACTATGGAATAGACAAGACCTACACCGTCCTCAGTGAAAGGGACTCAAAACCCCATATTTCCCGCAGAGGAAAATATCTGACTAGTAAGAATCTTAAAACATATGTATTGATATGTCTCCATAAGGGAATCAAGTGTGTCTAGACTAGCATAAACATGGCAGCGAGAATCAGCTCAAACCCACTATAAAAAGGAATTTCAAAAACAAAACAAAAAAACTGGGAAATTCTTTACAATTCCTTCAGGGTCTCTGATGAAAGCTGGAATGACCCTATCTACAACGACAGCTGGATGTGGCATAAGGAGGGACACTTGGGACTGAGACGAATGGTGAGATTGGGTGAGCAAATGCAGACGCTTTAAAGCAATAATGCATGGCACCCATTCCATGGGTCCGAACTCTCCAGGTTGAAGGGAATATTACTACAGCTATAACATGGGCGGGAAACCTAGAGAACGGACACACTGTGAATACGAAAGGTTTCTAAAACTCAAAGAATAAACCCTCTCCTGGTGCTCCGGTTTGACTTTCCGGCTGCTTTACTATCAACCTCCCACCTTGGAGAGACAGCCCCTTTAACCTCTTGGTTCGCACAGGTTGCTAATTTGGCAGAGGATGAAAGGGAAGAGGGAGAACCAATGAGAGAGTAGCTGTTAGGCATTTGGACGGGCACATATCACTGTAATTTCCCGGCAGGAAGAAGAATTAACCAAATTCTCAGCCACCCACCGGGAACCAGTATAGGTCCTGAAGCAAAATTTTGGACTTGCGGTCAGCTCTCCAAAAACGAGTTGAAAAATGGAGCTCAGGGACACAGCAATTCACAAACTGGCCGAGTAATAAAGGACAACCATCGTCCAAAAATCTGTTGAGGGAAGGCAACGAGGCAGACTTGAAAGTGAGGCAGAATAGCAGGAAACAGATTTCAAGAGGTACGTTGGAATCGCCTTTAAAGCACAGGAAGAGGGGCACAACTTCGACAATGACGCACTTGGCCAAAAAGGGCGTATGCGTTTTCTCCTGAATATATTCAGGAGAAAACGCATACGCCCTTTTTGGCCAAGCATGCAAGCGGGCAATGCAAATCTGCACTACAAAGAAGTATCACTTCCCACCGGTCAAAAGGGACATCCACAAAATGTGTAAGAACAAGAAAGGCAAGACAGGCCCTGGAGAACAGGGAGCCTTGTTATGCTGATGGGCGGGATGTAAATTGCCAACTGCCTCTCTGGAGGAGTGCATTCTGTTCCCTAAAACAAGTAAAGAACAGAGCTACAGAGCCAAGGGCACTACCAGTCTAGGGAATATACCTTGGGAAAACTGAAAATCAATAAGACAGAGCCACCCCAAAACTTAAGGCTGCACTGCATACAAGGACCTCAACTTGGATACACCTTAAGTATCCCAGAAAATATAAACATGGTTCAAAAAATTGTGGTACTTACGTACGTTGGAATATCCCTCAGCCAGGAAATCAATGTCATAAGACCAGTAGCAGCAAAATGGGTGGATTCAGGTACGATGATTCTAAGTGAAATAAGTCACACAGAAAAAGAAACTTATCATAAGATATCACTTATGAAGATCCTGTAAACATGGCTACACTTGAACTGAGTTAGGAAAGAGAACAGTGTCTCACATTTAGAAAACACTCTTATACCTGCTTAAGGGGGAAGGAGAGGTGGGGTGATGCATAAAACCAGAGTTTGATATAAGCACAGGTACCGTTCCAAAAACCAACTATGGAATAGAGAAGACCTACACCATCCTCAGTGAAAGGGACTCAAAACCCCATATTTCCCGCAGAGGAAAATATCTGACTAGTAAGAATCTTAAAACCTATGTATTGATATGTCTCCGTAAGGGAATCAAGTGTGTCTAGACTGGCATAAACATGGCAGCGAGAATCAGCTCAAACCCACTATAAAAAGGAATTTCAAAAACAAAACAAAAAAACTGGGAAATTCTTTACAATTCCTTCAGGGTCTCTGATGAAAGCTGGAATGACCCTATCTACAACGACAGCTGGATGTGGCATAAGGAGGGACACTTGGGACTGAGACGATTGGTGAGATTGGGTGAGCAAATGCAGACCCTTTAAAGCAATAAGGCATGGCACCCATTCCATGGGTCCGAACACTCCAGGTTGAAGGGAATATTACTACAGCTATAACATGTGCGGGAAACCTAGAGAACGGACACACTGTGAATACGAAAGGTTTCTAAAACTCAACGAATAGTCCCTCTCCTGGTGCTCCGGTTTGACTTTCCGTCTGCTTTACTATCAACCTCCCAACTTGGAGAGACAGCCCCTTTAACCTCTTGGTTCGCACAGGTTGCCAATTTGGCAGAGGATGAAAGGGAAGAGGGAGAACCAATGAGAGAGTAGCTGTTAGGCATTTGGACGGGCACATATCACTGTAATTTCCCGGCAGGAAGAAGAATTAACCAAATTCTCAGCCACCCACCGGGAACCAGTATAGGTCCTGAACCAAAATTTTGGACTTGCGTTCAGCTCACCAAAAACGAGTTGAAAAATGGAGCTCAGGGGCACAGCAATTCACAAACTGGCCGAGTAATAAAGGACAACTATCGTCCAAAAATCTGTTGAGGGAAGGCAACGAGGCGGACTTGAAAGCGAGGCAGAAGAGCAGGAAACAGATTTCAAGAGGTACGTTGGAATCGCCTTTAAAGCACAGGAAGAGGGGCACAACTTCGACAATGACGCACTTGGCCAAAAAGGGCCTATGCGATTTCTCCTGAATATATTCAGGAGAAAACGCATACGCCCTTTTTGGCCAAGCAAGCAAGCGGGCAATGCAAATCTGCACTACAAAGAAGTATCACTTCCCACCGGTCAAAAGGGACATCCACAAAATGTGTAAGAACAAGAAAGGCAAGTCAGGCCCTCGAGAACAGGGAGCCTTGTTATGCTGATGGGCGGGATGTAAATTGCCAACTGCCTCTCTGGAGGAGTGCATTCTGTTCCCTAAAACAAGTAAAGAACAGAGCTACAGAGCCAAGGGCACTACCAGTCTAGGGAATATACCTTGGGAAAACTGAAAATCAATAAGACAGAGCCACCCCAAAATTTAGGGCTGCACTGCATACAAGGACCTCAACTTGGATACACCTTAAGTATCCCAGAAAATATAAACATGGTTCAAAAAATTGTGGTACTTACGTACGATGGAATATCCCTCAGCCATGAAATCAATGTCATAAGACCAGTAGCAGCAAAATGGGTGGATTCAGGTACGATGATTCTAAGTGAAATAAGTCACACAGAAAAAGAAACTTATCATAAGATATCACTTATGAAGATCCTGTAAACATGGCTACACTTGAACTGAGTTAGGAAAGAGAACAGTGTCTCACATTTAGAAAACACTCTTATACCTGCTTAAGGTTGAAGGAGAGGTGGGGTGATGCATAAAACCAGAGTTTGATATAAGCACAGGTACCGTTCCAAAAACCAACTATGGAATAGACAAGACCTACACCGTCCTCAGTGAAAGGGACTCAAAACCCCATATTTCCCGCAGAGGAAAATATCTGAATAGTAAGAATCTTAAAACATATGTATTGATATGTCTCCATAAGGGAATCAAGTGTGTCTAGACTAGCATAAACATGGCAGCGAGAATCAGCTCAAACCCACTATAAAAAGGAATTTCAAAAACAAAACAAAAAAACTGGGAAATTCTTTACAATTCCTTCAGGGTCTCTGATGAAAGCTGGAATGACCCTATCTACAACGACAGCTGGATGTGGCATAAGGAGGGACACTTGGGACTGAGACGAATGGTGAGATTGGGTGAGCAAATGCAGACGCTTTAAAGCAATAATGCATGGCACCCATTCCATGGGTCCGAACTCTCCAGGTTGAAGGGAATATTACTACAGCTATAACATGGGCGGGAAACCTAGAGAACGGACACACTGTGAATACGAAAGGTTTCTAAAACTCAAAGAATAAACCCTCTCCTGGTGCTCCGGTTTGACTTTCCGGCTGCTTTACTATCAACCTCCCAACTTGGAGAGACAGCCCCTTTAACCTCTTGGTTCGCACAGGTTGCTAATTTGGCAGAGGATGAAAGGGAAGAGGGAGAACCAATGAGAGAGTAGCTGTTAGGCATTTGGACGGGCACATATCACTGTAATTTCCCGGCAGGAAGAAGAATTAACCAAATTCTCAGCCACCCACCGGGAACCAGTATAGGTCCTGAAGCAAAATTTTGGACTTGCGGTCAGCTCTCCAAAAACGAGTTGAAAAATGGAGCTCAGGGACACAGCAATTCACAAACTGGCCGAGTAATAAAGGACAACCATCGTCCAAAAATCTGTTGAGGGAAGGCAACGAGGCAGACTTGAAAGTGAGGCAGAATAGCAGGAAACAGATTTCAAGAGGTACGTTGGAATCGCCTTTAAAGCACAGGAAGAGGGGCACAACTTCGACAATGATGCACTTGGCCAAAAAGGGCGTATGCGTTTTCTCCTGAATATATTCAGGAGAAAACGCATACGCCCTTTTTGGCCAAGCAAGCAAGCGGGCAATGCAAATCTCCACTACAAAGAAGTATCACTTCCCACCGGTCAAAAGGGACATCCACAAAATGTGTAAGAACAAGAAAGGCAAGACAGGCCCTGGAGAACAGGGAGCCTTGTTATGCTGATGGGCGGGATGTAAATTGCCAACTGCCTCTCTGGAGGAGTGCATTCTGTTCCCTAAAACAAGTAAAGAACAGAGCTACAGAGCCAAGGGCACTACCAGTCTAGGGAATATACCTTGGGAAAACTGAAAATCAATAAGACAGAGCCACCCCAAAATTTAGGGCTGCACTGCATACAAGGACCTGAACTTGGATACACCTTAAGTATCCCAGAAAATATAAACATGGTTCAAAAAATTGTGGTACTTACGTACGATGGAATATCCCTCAGCCATGAAATCAATGTCATAAGACCAGTAGCAGCAAAATGGGTGGATTCAGGTACGATGATTCTAAGTGAAATAAGTCACACAGAAAAAGAAACTTATCATAAGATATCACTTATGAAGATCCTGTAAACATGGCTACACTTGAACTGAGTTAGGAAAGAGAACAGTGTCTCACATTTAGAAAACACTCTTATACCTGCTTAAGGGGGAAGGAGAGGTGGGGTGATGCATAAAACCAGAGTTTGATATAAGCACAGGTACCGTTCCAAAAACCAACTATGGAATAGACAAGACCTACACCGTCCTCAGCGAAAGGGACTCAAAACCCCATATTTCCCGCAGAGGAAAATATCTGACTAGTAAGAATCTTAAAACCTATGTATTGATATGTCTCCATAAGGGAATCAAGTGTGTCTAGACTGGCATAAACATGGCAGCGAGAATCAGCTCAAACCCACTATAAAAAGGAATTTCAAAAACAAAACAAAAAAACTGGGAAATTCTTTACAATTCCTTCAGGGTCTCTGATGAAAGCTGGAATGACCCTATCTACAACGACAGCTGGATGTGGCATAAGGAGGGACACTTGGGACTGAGACGATTGGTGAGATTGGGTGAGCAAATGCAGACCCTTTAAAGCAATAATGCATGGCACCCATTCAATCGGTCCGAACTCTCCAGGTTGAAGGGAATATTACTACAGCTATAACATGTGCGGGAAACCTAGAGAACGGACACACTGTGAATACGAAAGGTTTCTAAAACTCAACGCATAGTCCCTCTCCTGGTGCTCCGGTTTGACTTTCCGTCTGCTTTACTATCAACCTCCCAACTTGGAGAGACAGCGCCTTTAACCTCTTGGTTCGCACAGGTTGCCAATTTGGCAGAGGATGAAAGGGAAGAGGGAGAACCAATGAGAGAGTAGCTGTTAGGCATTTGGAGGGGCACATATCACTGTAATTTCCCGGCAGGAAGAAGAATTAACCAAATTCTCAGCCACCCACCGGGAACCAGTATAGGTCCTGAACCAAAATTTTGGACTTGCGGTCAGCTCACCAAAAACGAGTTGAAAAATGGAGCTCAGGGGCACAGCAATTCACAAACTGGCCGAGTAATAAAGGACAACTATCGTCCAAAAATCTGTTGAGGGAAGGCAACGAGGCGGACTTGAAAGCGAGGCAGAATAGCAGGAAACAGATTTCAAGAGGTACGTTGGAATCGCCTTTAAAGCACAGGAAGAGGGGCACAACTTCGACAATGATGCACTTGGCCAAAAAGGGCGTATGCGTTTTCTCCTGAATATATTCAGGAGAAAACGCATACGCCCTTTTTGGCCAAGCAAGCAAGCGGGCAATGCAAATCTGCACTACAAAGAAGTATCACTTCCCACCGGTCAAAAGGGACATCCACAAAATGTGTAAGAACAAGAAAGGCAAGACAGGCCCTGGAGAACAGGGAGCCTTGTTATGCTGATGGGCGGGATGTAAATTGCCAACTGCCTCTCTGGAGGAGTGCATTCTGTTCCCTAAAACAAGTAAAGAACAGAGCTACAGAGCCAAGGGCACTACCAGTCTAGGGAATATACCTTGGGAAAACTGAAAATCAATAAGACAGAGCCACCCCAAAATTTAGGGCTGCACTGCATACAAGGACCTGAACTTGGATACACCTTAAGTATCCCAGAAAATATAAACATGGCTCAAAAAATTGTGGTACTTACATACGATGGAATATCCCTCAGCCATGAAATCAATGTCATAAGACCAGTAGCAGCAAAATGGGTGGATTCAGGTACGATGATTCTAAGTGAAATAAGTCACACAGAAAAAGAAACTTATCATAAGATATCACTTATGAAGATCCTGTAAACATGGCTACACTTGAACTGAGTTAGGAAAGAGAACAGTGTCTCACATTTAGAAAACACTCTTATACCTGCTTAAGGGAGAAGGAGAGGTGGGGTGATGCATAAAACCAGAGTTTGATATAAGCACAGGTACCGTTCCAAAAACCAACTATGGAATAGACAAGACCTACACCGTCCTCAGCGAAAGGGACTCAAAACCCCATATTTCCCGCAGAGGAAAATATCTGACTAGTAAGAATCTTAAAACCTATGTATTGATATGTCTCCATAAGGGAATCATGTGTGTCTAGACTGGCATAAACATGGCAGCGAGAATCAGCTCAAACCCACTATAAAAAGGAATTTCAAAAACAAAACAAAAAAACTGGGAAATTCTTTACAATTCCTTCAGGGTCTCTGATGAAAGCTGGAATGACCCTATCTACAACGACAGCTGGATGTGGCATAAGGAGGGACACTTGGGACTGAGACGATTGGTGAGATTGGGTGAGCAAATGCAGACCCTTTAAAGCAATAATGCATGGCACCCATTCCATGGGTCCGAACTCTCCAGGTTGAAGGGAATATTACTACAGCTATAACATGTGCGGGAAACCTAGAGAACGGACACACTGTGAATACGAAAGGTTTCTAAAACTCAACGCATAGTCCCTCTCCTGGTGCTCCGGTTTGACTTTCCGTCTGCTTTACTATCAACCTCCCAACTTGGAGAGACAGCGCCTTTAACCTCTTGGTTCGCACAGGTTGCCAATTTGGCAGAGGATGAAAGGGAAGAGGGAGAACCAATGAGAGAGTAGCTGTTAGGCATTTGGACGGGCACATATCACTGTAATTTCCCGGCAGGAAGAAGAATTAACCAAATTCTCAGCCACCCACCGGGCACCAGTATAGGTCCTGAACCAAAATTTTGGACTTGCGTTCAGCTCACCAAAAACGAGTTGAAAAATGGAGCTCAGGGGCACAGCAATTCACAAACTGGCCGAGTAATAAAGGACAACTATCGTCCAAAAATCTGTTGAGGGAAGGCAACGAGGCGGACTTGAAAGCGAGGCAGAATAGCAGGAAACAGATTTCAAGAGGTACGTTGGAATCGCCTTTAAAGCACAGGAAGAGGGGCACAACTTCGACAATGATGCACTTGGCCAAAAAGGGCGTATGCGTTTTCTCCTGAATATATTCAGGAGAAAACGCATACGCCCTTTTTGGCCAAGCAAGCAAGCGGGCAATGCAAATCTGCACTACAAAGAAGTATCACTTCCCACCGGTCAAAAGGGACATCCACAAAATGTGTAAGAACAAGAAAGGCAAGTCAGGCCCTCGAGAACAGGGAGCCTTGTTATGCTGATGGGCGGGATGTAAATTGCCAACTGCCTCTCTGGAGGAGTGCATTCTGTTCCCTAAAACAAGTAAAGAACAGAGCTACAGAGCCAAGGGCACTACCAGTCTAGGGAATATACCTTGGGAAAACTGAAAATCAATAAGACAGAGCCACCCCAAAATTTAGGGCTGCACTGCATACAAGGACCTCAACTTGGATACACCTTAAGTATCCCAGAAAATATAAACATGGTTCAAAAAATTGTGGTACTTACGTACGATGGAATATCCCTCAGCCATGAAATCAATGTCATAAGACCAGTAGCAGCAAAATGGGTGGATTCAGGTACGATGATTCTAAGTGAAATAAGTCACACAGAAAAAGAAACTTATCATAAGATATCACTTATGAAGATCCTGTAAACATGGCTACACTTGAACTGAGTTAGGAAAGAGAACAGTGTCTCACATTTAGAAAACACTCTTATACCTGCTTAAGGTTGAAGGAGAGGTGGGGTGATGCATAAAACCAGAGTTTGATATAAGCACAGGTACCGTTCCAAAAACCAACTATGGAATAGACAAGACCTACACCGTCCTCAGTGAAAGGGACTCAAAACCCCATATTTCCCGCAGAGGAAAATATCTGAATAGTAAGAATCTTAAAACATATGTATTGATATGTCTCCATAAGGGAATCAAGTGTGTCTAGACTAGCATAAACATGGCAGCGAGAATCAGCTCAAACCCACTATAAAAAGGAATTTCAAAAACAAAACAAAAAAACTGGGAAATTCTTTACAATTCCTTCAGGGTCTCTGATGAAAGCTGGAATGACCCTATCTACAACGACAGCTGGATGTGGCATAAGGAGGGACACTTGGGACTGAGACGAATGGTGAGATTGGGTGAGCAAATGCAGACGCTTTAAAGCAATAATGCATGGCACCCATTCCATGGGTCCGAACTCTCCAGGTTGAAGGGAATATTACTACAGCTATAACATGGGCGGGAAACCTAGAGAACGGACACACTGTGAATACGAAAGGTTTCTAAAACTCAAAGAATAAACCCTCTCCTGGTGCTCCGGTTTGACTTTCCGGCTGCTTTACTATCAACCTCCCAACTTGGAGAGACAGCCCCTTTAACCTCTTGGTTCGCACAGGTTGCTAATTTGGCAGAGGATGAAAGGGAAGAGGGAGAACCAATGAGAGAGTAGCTGTTAGGCATTTGGACGGGCACATATCACTGTAATTTCCCGGCAGGAAGAAGAATTAACCAAATTCTCAGCCACCCACCGGGAACCAGTATAGGTCCTGAAGCAAAATTTTGGACTTGCGGTCAGCTCTCCAAAAACGAGTTGAAAAATGGAGCTCAGGGACACAGCAATTCACAAACTGGCCGAGTAATAAAGGACAACCATCGTCCAAAAATCTGTTGAGGGAAGGCAACGAGGCAGACTTGAAAGTGAGGCAGAATAGCAGGAAACAGATTTCAAGAGGTACGTTGGAATCGCCTTTAAAGCACAGGAAGAGGGGCACAACTTCGACAATGATGCACTTGGCCAAAAAGGGCGTATGCGTTTTCTCCTGAATATATTCAGGAGAAAACGCATACGCCCTTTTTGGCCAAGCAAGCAAGCGGGCAATGCAAATCTGCACTACAAAGAAGTATCACTTCCCACCGGTCAAAAGGGACATCCACAAAATGTGTAAGAACAAGAAAGGCAAGACAGGCCCTCGAGAACAGGGAGCCTTGTTATGCTGATGGGCGGGATGTAAATTGCCAACTGCCTCTCTGGAGGAGTGCATTCTGTTCCCTAAAACAAGTAAAGAACAGAGCTACAGAGCCAAGGGCACTACCAGTCTAGGGAATATACCCTGGGAAAACTGAAAATCAATAAGACAGAGCCACCCCAAAATTTAGGGCTGCACTGCATACAAGGACCTCAACTTGGATACACCTTAAGTATCCCAGAAAATATAAACATGGTTCAAAAAATTGTGGTACTTACGTACGATGGAATATCCCTCAGCCATGAAATCAATGTCATAAGACCAGTAGCAGCAAAATGGGTGGATTCAGGTACGATGATTCTAAGTGAAATAAGTCACACAGAAAAAGAAACTTATCATAAGATATCACTTATGAAGATCCTGTAAACATGGCTACACTTGAACTGAGTTAGGAAAGAGAACAGTGTCTCACATTTAGAAAACACTCTTATACCTGCTTAAGGGGGAAGGAGAGGTGGGGTGATGCATAAAACCAGAGTTTGATATAAGCACAGGTACCGTTCCAAAAACCAACTATGGAATAGACAAGACCTACACCGTCCTCAGTGAAAGGGACTCAAAACCCCATATTTCCCGCAGAGGAAAGTATCTGACTAGTAAGAATCTTAAAACCTATGTATTGATATGTCTCCGTAAGGGAATCAAGTGTGTCTAGACTGGCATAAACATGGCAGCGAGAATCAGCTCAAACCCACTATAAAAAGGAATTTCAAAAACAAAACAAAAAAACTGGGAAATTCTTTACAATTCCTTCAGGGTCTCTGATGAAAGCTGGAATGACCCTATCTACAACGACAGCTGGATGTGGCATAAGGAGGGACACTTGGGACTGAGACGATTGGTGAGATTGGGTGAGCAAATGCAGACCCTTTAAAGCAATAATGCATGGCACCCATTCCATGGGTCCGAACTCTCCAGTTTGAAGGGAATATTACTACAGCTATAACATGTGCTGGAAACCTAGGGAACGGACACACTGTGAATACGAAAGGTTTCTAAAACTCCACGCATAGTCCCTCTCCTGGTGCTCCGGTTTGACTTTCCGTCTGCTTTACTATCAACCTCCCAACTTGGAGAGACAGCCCCTTTAACATCTTGGTTCGCACAGGTTGCCAATTTGGCAGAGGATGAAAGGGAAGAGGGAGAACCAATGAGAGAGTAGCTGTTAGGCATTTGGACGGGCACATATCACTGTAATTTCCCGGCAGGAAGAAGAATTAACCAAATTCTCAGCCACCCACCGGGAACCAGTATAGGTCCTGAACCAAAATTTTGGACTTGCGGTCAGCTCACCAAAAACGAGTTGAAAAATGGAGCTCAGGGGCACAGCAATTCACAAATTGGCCGAGTAATAAAGGACAACTATCGTCCAAAAATCTGTTGAGGGAAGGCAACGAGGCGGACTTGAAAGCGAGGCAGAATAGCAGGAAACAGATTTCAAGAGGTACGTTGGAATCACCTTTAAAGCACAGGAAGAGGGGCACAACTTCGACAATGATGCACTTGGCCAAAAAGGGCGTATGCGTTTTCTCCTGAATATATTCAGGAGAAAACGCATACGCCCTTTTTGGCCAAGCAAGCAAGCGGGCAATGCAAATCTGCACTACAAAGAAGTATCACTTCCCACCGGTCAAAAGGGACATCCACAAAATGTGTAAGAACAAGAAAGGCAAGACAGGCCCTGGAGAACAGGGAGCCTTGTTATGCTGATGGGCGGGATGTAAATTGCCAACTGCCTCTCTGGAGGAGTGCATTCTGTTCCCTAAAACAAGTAAAGAACAGAGCTACAGAGCCAAGGGCACTACCAGTCTAGGGAATATACCTTGGGAAAACTGAAAATCAATAAGACAGAGCCACCCCAAAATTTAGGGCTGCACTGCATACAAGGATCTCAACTTGGATACACCTTAAGTATCCCAGAAAATATAAACATGGTTCAAAAAATTGTGGTACTTACGTACGATGGAATATCCCTCAGCCATGAAATCAATGTCATAAGACCAGTAGCAGCAAAATGGGTGGATTCAGGTACGATGATTCTAAGTGAAATAAGTCACACAGAAAAAGAAACTTATCATAAGATATCACTTATGAAGATCCTGTAAACATGGCTACACTTGAACTGAGTTAGGAAAGAGAACAGTGTCTCACATTTAGAAAACACTCTTATACCTGCTTAAGGGGGAAGGAGAGGTGGGGTGATGCATAAAACCAGAGTTTGATATAAGCACAGGTACCGTTCCAAAAACCAACTATGGAATAGACAAGACCTACACCGTCCTCAGTGAAAGGGACTCAAAACCCCATATTTCCCGCAGAGGAAAATATCTGACTAGTAAGAATCATAAAACCTATGTATTGATATGTCTCCGTAAGGGAATCAAGTGTGTCTAGACTGGCATATACATGGCAGCGAGAATCAGCTCAAACCCACTATGAAAAGGAATTACAAAAACAAAACAAAAAAACTGGGAAATTCTTTACAATTCCTTCAGGGTCTCTGATGAAAGCTGGAATGACCCTATCTACAACGACAGCTGGATGTGGCATAAGGAGGGACACTTGGGACTGAGACGATTGGTGAGATTGGGTGAGGAAATGCAGACCCTTTAAAGCAATAATGCATGGCACCCATTCCATGGGTCCGAACTCTCCAGGTTGAAGGGAATATTACTACAGCTATAACATGTGCGGGAAACCTAGAGAACGGACACACTGTGAATACGAAAGGTTTCTAAAACTCAACGAATAAACCCTCTCCTGGTGCTCCGGATTGACTTTCCGGCTGCTTTACTATCAACCTCCCAACTTGGAGAGACAGCCCATTTAACCTCTTGGTTCGCACAGGTTGCCAATTTGGCAGAGGATGAAAGGGAAGAGGGAGAACCAATGAGAGAGTAGCTGTTAGGCATTTGGACGGGCACATATCACTGTAATTTCCCGGCAGGAAGAAGAATTAACCAAATTCTCAGACACCCACCGGGAACCAGTATAGGTCCTGAACCAAAATTTTGGACTTGCGGTCAGCTCTCCAAAAACGAGTTGAAAAATGGAGCTCAGGGACACAGCAATTCACAAACTGGCCGAGTAATAAAGGACAACTATCGTCCAAAAATCTGTTGAGGGAAGGCAACGAGGCGGACTTGAAAGCGAGGCAGAATAGCAGGAAACAGATTTCAAGAGGTACGTTGGAATCGCCTTTAAAGCACAGGAAGAGGGGCACAACTTCGACAATGATGCACTTGGCCAAAAAGGGCGTATGCGTTTTCTCCTGAATATATTCAGGAGAAAACGCATACGCCCTTTTTGGCCAAGCAAGCAAGGGGGCAATGCAAATCTGCACTACAAAGAAGTATCACTTCCCACCGGTCAAAAGGGACATCCACAAAATGTGTAAGAACAAGAAAGGCAAGACAGGCCCTGGAGAACAGGGAGCCTTGTTATGCTGATGGGCGGGATGTAAATTGCCAACTGCCTCTCTGGAGGAGTGCATTCTGTTCCCTAAAACAAGTAAAGAACAGAGCTACAGAGCCAGGGGCACTACCAGTCTAGGGAATATACCTTGGGAAAACTGAAAATCAATAAGACAGAGCCACCCCAAAATTTAGGGCTGCACTGCATACAAGGACCTCAACTTGGATACACCTTAAGTATCACAGAAAATATAAACATGGTTCAAAAAATTGTGGTACTTACGTACGATGGAATATCCCTCAGCCATGAAATCAATGTCATAAGACCAGTAGCAGCAAAATGGGTGGATTCAGGTACGATGATTCTAAGTGAAATAAGTCACACAGAAAAAGAAACTTATCATAAGATATCACTTATGAAGATCCTGTAAACATGGCTACACTTGAACTGAGTTAGGAAAGAGAACAGTGTCTCACATTTAGAAAACACTCTTATACCTGCTTAAGGGGGAAGGAGAGGTGGGGTGATGCATAAAACCAGAGTTTGATATAAGCACAGGTACCGTTCCAAAAACCAACTATGGAATAGACAAGACCTACACCGTCCTCAGTGAAAGGGACTCAAAACCCCATATTTCCCGCAGAGGAAAGTATCTGACTAGTAAGAATCTTAAAACCTATGTATTGATATGTCTCCGTAAGGGAATCAAGTGTGTCTAGACTGGCATAAACATGGCAGCGAGAATCAGCTCAAACCCACTATAAAAAGGAATTTCAAAAACAAAACAAAAAAACTGGGAAATTCTTTACAATTCCTTCAGGGTCTCTGATGAAAGCTGGAATGACCCTATCTACAACGACAGCTGGATATGGCATAAGAAGGGACACTTGGGACTGAGACGATTGGTGAGATTGGGTGAGCAAATGCAGACCCTTTAAAGCAATAATGCATGGCACCCATTCCATGGGTCCGAACTCTCCAGGTTGAAGGGAATATTACTACAGCTATAACATGTGCTGGAAACCTAGGGAACGGACACACTGTGAATACGAAAGGTTTCTAAAACTCCACGCATAGTCCCTCTCCTGGTGCTCCGGTTTGACTTTCCGTCTGCTTTACTATCAACCTCCCAACTTGGAGAGACAGCCCCTTTAACATCTTGGTTCGCACAGGTTGCCAATTTGGCAGAGGATGAAAGGGAAGAGGGAGAACCAATGAGAGAGTAGCTGTTAGGCATTTGGACGGGCACATATCACTGTAATTTCCCGGCAGGAAGAAGAATTAACCAAATTCTCAGCCACCCACCGGGAACCAGTATAGGTCCTGAACCAAAATTTTGGACTTGCGGTCAGCTCACCAAAAACGAGTTGAAAAATGGAGCTCAGGGGCACAGCAATTCACAAACTGGCCGAGTAATAAAGGACAACTATCGTCCAAAAATCTGTTGAGGGAAGGCAACGAGGCGGACTTGAAAGCGAGGCAGAATAGCAGGAAACAGATTTCAAGAGGTACGTTGGAATCGCCTTTAAAGCACAGGAAGAGGGGCACAACTTCGACAATGATGCACTTGGCCAAAAAGGGCGTATGCGTTTTCTCCTGAATATATTCAGGAGAAAACGCATACGCCCTTTTTGGCCAAGCAAGCAAGCGGGCAATGCAAATCTGCACTACAAAGAAGTATCACTTCCCAACAGTCAAAGGGGACATCCACAAAATGTGTAAGAACAAGAAAGGCAAGACAGGCCCTGGAGAACAGGGAGCCTTGTTATGCTGATGGGCGGGATGTAAATTGCCAACTGCCTCTCTGGAGGAGTGCATTCTGTTCCCTAAAACAAGTAAAGAACAGAGCTACAGAGCCAAGGGCACTACCAGTCTAGGGAATATACCTTGGGAAAACTGAAAATCAATAAGACAGAGCCACCCCAAAATTTAGGGCTGCACTGCATACAAGGATCTCAACGTGGATACACCTTAAGTATCCCAGAAAATATAAACATGGTTCAAAAAATTGTGGTACTTACGTACGATGGAATATCCCTCAGCCATGAAATCAATGTCATAAGACCAGTAGCAGCAAAATGGGTGGATTCAGGTACGATGATTCTAAGTGAAATAAGTCACACAGAAAAAGAAACTTATCATAAGATATCACTTATGAAGATCCTGTAAACATGGCTACACTTGAACTGAGTTAGGAAAGAGAACAGTGTCTCACATTTAGAAAACACTCTTATACCTGCTTAAGGGGGAAGGAGAGGTGGGGTGATGCATAAAACCACAGTTTGATATAAGCACAGGTACCGTTCCAAAAACCAACTATGGAATAGACAAGACCTACACCGTCCTCAGTGAAAGGGACTCAAAACCCCATATTTCCCGCAGAGGAAAATATCTGACTAGTAAGAATCTTAAAACCTATGTATTGATATGTCTCCGTAAGGGAATCAAGTGTGTCTAGACTGGCATAAACATGGCAGCGAGAATCAGCTCAAACCCACTATAAAAAGGAATTTCAAAAACAAAACAAAAGAACTGGGAAATTCTTTACAATTCCTTCAGGGTCTCTGATGAAAGCTGGAATGACCCTATCTACAACGACAGCTGGATGTGGCATAAGGAGGGACACTTGGGACTGAGACGATTGGTGAGATTGGGTGAGCAAATGCAGACCCTTTAAAGCAATAATGCATGGCACCCATTCCATGGGTCCGAACTCTCCAGGTTGAAGGGAATATTACTACAGCTATAACATGTGCGGGAAACCTAGAGAACGGACACACTGTGAATACGAAAGGTTTCTAAAACTCAACGAATAAACCCTCTCCTGGTGCTCCGGATTGACTTTCCGGCTGCTTTACTATCAACCTCCCAACTTGGAGAGACAGCCCATTTAACCTCTTGGTTCGCACAGGTTGCCAATTTGGCAGAGGATGAAAGGGAAGAGGGAGAACCAATGAGAGAGTAGCTGTTATGCATTTGGACGGGCACATATCACTGTAATTTCCCGGCAGGAAGAAGAATTAACCAAATTCTCAGACACCCACCGGGAACCAGTATAGGTCCTGAACCAAAATTTTGGACTTGCGGTCAGCTCTCCAAAAACGAGTTGAAAAATGGAGCTCAGGGACACAGCAATTCACAAACTGGCCGAGTAATAAAGGACAACTATCGTCCAAAAATCTGTTGAGGGAAGGCAACGAGGCGGACTTGAAAGCGAGGCAGAATAGCAGGAAACAGATTTCAAGAGGTACGTTGGAATCGCCTTTAAAGCACAGGAAGAGGGGCACAACTTCGACAATGATGCACTTGGCCAAAAAGGGCGTATGCGTTTTCTCCTGAATATATTCAGGAGAAAACGCATACGCCCTTTTTGGCCAAGCAAGCAAGCGGGCAATGCAAATCTGCACTACAAAGAAGTATCACTTCCCACCGGTCAAAAGGGACATCCACAAAATGTGTAAGAACAAGAAAGGCAAGACAGGCCCTGGAGAACAGGGAGCCTTGTTATGCTGATGGGCGGGATGTAAATTGCCAACTGCCTCTCTGGAGGAGTGCATTCTGTTCCCTAAAACAAGTAAAGAACAGAGCTACAGAGCCAGGGGCACTACCAGTCTAGGGAATATACCTTGGGAAAACTGAAAATCAATAAGACAGAGCCACCCCAAAATTTAGGGCTGCACTGCATACAAGGACCTCAACTTGGATACACCTTAAGTATCCCAGAAAATATAAACATGGTTCAAAAAATTGTGGTACTTACGTACGATGGAATATCCCTCAGCCATGAAATCAATGTCATAAGACCAGTAGCAGCAAAATGGGTGGATTCAGGTACGATGATTCTAAGTGAAATAAGTCACACAGAAAAAGAAACTTATCATAAGATATCACTTATGAAGATCCTGTAAACATGGCTACACTTGAACTGAGTTAGGAAAGAGGACAGTGTCTCACATTTAGAAAACACTCTTATACCTGCTTAAGGGGGAAGGAGAGGTGGGGTGATGCATAAAACCAGAGTTTGATATAAGCACAGGTACCGTTCCAAAAACCAACTATGGAATAGAGAAGACCTACACCGTCCTCAGTGAAAGGGACTCAAAACCCCATATTTCCCGCAGAGGAAAGTATCTGACTAGTAAGAATCTTAAAACCTATGTATTGATATGTCTCCGTAAGGGAATCAAGTGTGTCTAGACTGGCATAAACATGGCAGCGAGAATCAGCTCAAACCCACTATAAAAAGGAATTTCAAAAACAAAACAAAAAAACTGGGAAATTCTTTACAATTCCTTCAGGGTCTCTGATGAAAGCTGGAATGACCCTATCTACAACGACAGCTGGATATGGCATAAGAAGGGACACTTGGGACTGAGACGATTGGTGAGATTGGGTGAGCAAATGCAGACCCTTTAAAGCAATAATGCATGGCACCCATTCCATGGGTCCGAACTCTCCAGGTTGAAGGGAATATTACTACAGCTATAACATGTGCTGGAAACCTAGGGAACGGACACACTGTGAATACGAAAGGTTTCTAAAACTCCACGCATAGTCCCTCTCCTGGTGCTCCGGTTTGACTTTCCGTCTGCTTTACTATCAACCTCCCAACTTGGAGAGACAGCCCCTTTAACATCTTGGTTCGCACAGGTTGCCAATTTGGCAGAGGATGAAAGGGAAGAGGGAGAACCAATGAGAGAGTAGCTGTTAGGCATTTGGACGGGCACATATCACTGTAATTTCCCGGCAGGAAGAAGAATTAACCAAATTCTCAGCCACCCACCGGGAACCAGTATAGGTCCTGAACCAAAATTTTGGACTTGCGTTCAGCTCACCAAAAACGAGTTGAAAAATGGAGCTCAGGGGCACAGCAATTCACAAACTGGCCGAGTAATAAAGGACAACTATCGTCCAAAAATCTGTTGAGGGAAGGCAACGAGGCGGACTTGAAAGCGAGGCAGAATAGCAGGAAACAGATTTCAAGAGGTACGTTGGAATCGCCTTTAAAGCACAGGAAGAGGGGCACAACTTCGACAATGATGCACTTGGCCAAAAAGGGCGTATGCGTTTTCTCCTGAATATATTCAGGAGAAAACGCATACGCCCTTTTTGGCCAAGCAAGCAAGCAGGCAATGCAAATCTGCACTACAAAGAAGTATCACTTCCCACCGGTCAAAAGGGACATCCACAAAATGTGTAAAAACCAGAAAGGCAAGACAGGCCCTGGAGAACAGGGAGCCTTGTTATGCTGATGGGCGGGATGTAAATTGCCAACTGCCTCTCTGGAGGAGTGCATTCTGTTCCCTAAAACAAGTAAAGAACAGAGCTACAGAGCCAAGGGCACTACCAGTCTAGGGAATATACCTTGGGAAAACTGAAAATCAATAAGACAGAGCCACCCCAAAATTTAGGGCTGCACTGCATACAAGGACCTCAACTTGGATACACCTTAAGTATCCCAGAAAATATAAACATGGTTCAAAAAATTGTGGTACTTACGTACGATGGAATATCCCTCAGCCATGAAATCAATGTCATAAGACCAGTAGCAGCAAAATGGGTGGATTCAGGTACGATGATTCTAAGTGAAATAAGTCACACAGAAAAAGAAACTTATCATAAGATATCACTTATGAAGATCCTGTAAACATGGCTACACCTGAACTGAGTTAGGAAAGAGAACAGTGTCTCACATTTAGAAAACACTCTTATACCTGCTTAAGGGGGAAGGAGAGGTGGGGTGATGCATAAAACCAGAGTTTGATATAAGCACAGGTACCGTTCCAAAAACCAACTATGGAATAGACAAGACCTACACCGTCCTCAGTGAAAGGGACTCAAAACCCCATATTTCCCGCAGAGGAAAATATCTGACTAGTAAGAATCTTAAAACCTATGTATTGATATGTCTCCGTAAGGGAATCAAGTGTGTCTAGACTGGCATAAACATGGCAGCGAGAATCAGCTCAAACCCACTATAAAAAGGAATTTCAAAAACAAAACAAAAAAACTGGGAAATTCTTTACAATTCCTTCAGGGTCTCTGATGAAAGCTGGAATGACCCTATCTACAACGACAGCTGGATGTGGCATAAGGAGGGACACTTGGGACTGAGACGATTGGTGAGATTGGGTGAGCAAATGCAGACCCTTTAAAGCAATAATGCATGGCACCCATTCCATGGGTCCGAACTCTCCAGGTTGAAGGGAATATTACTACAGCTATAACATGTGCGGGAAACCTAGAGAACGGACAAACTGTGAATACGAAAGGTTTCTAAAACTCAACGAATAAACCCTCTCCTGGTGCTCCGGATTGACTTTCCGGCTGCTTTACTATCAACCTCTCAACTTGGAGAGACAGCCCCTTTAACCTCTTGGTTCGCACTGGTTGCCAATTTGGCAGAGGATGAAAGGGAAGAGGGAGAACCAATGAGAGAGTAGCTGTTAGGCATTTGGACGGGCACATATCACTGTAATTTCCCGGCAGGAAGAAGAATTAACCAAATTCTCAGACACCCACCGGGAACCAGTATAGGTCCTGAACCAAAATTTTGGACTTGCGGTCAGCTCTCCAAAAACGAGTTGAAAAATGGAGCTCAGGGACACAGCAATTCACAAACTGGCCGAGTAATAAAGGACAACTATCGTCCAAAAATCTGTTGAGGGAAGGCAACGAGGCGGACTTGAAAGCGAGGCAGAATAGCAGGAAACAGATTTCAAGAGGTACGTTGGAATCGCCTTTAAAGCACAGGAAGAGGGGCACAACTTCGACAATGATGCACTTGGCCAAAAAGGGCGTATGCGTTTTCTCCTGAATATATTCAGGAGAAAACGCATACGCCCTTTTTGGCCAAGCAAGCAAGCGGGCAATGCAAATCTGCACTACAAAGAAGTATCACTTCCCACCGGTCAAAAGGGACATCCACAAAATGTGTAAGAACAAGAAAGGCAAGACAGGCCCTGGAGAACAGGGAGCCTTGTTATGCTGATGGGCGGGATGTAAATTGCCAACTGCCTCTCTGGAGGAGTGCATTCTGTTCCCTAAAACAAGTAAAGAACAGAGCTACAGAGCCAAGGGCACTACCAGCCTAGGGAATATACCTTGGGAAAACTGAAAATCAATAAGACAGAGCCAACCCAAAATTTAGGGCTGCACTGCATACAAGGACCTCAACTTGGATACACCTTAAGTATCCCAGAAAATATAAACATGGTTCAAAAAATTGTGGTACTTACGTACGATGGAATATCCCTCAGCCATGAAATCAATGTCATAAGAGCAGTAGCAGCAAAATGGGTGGATTCAGGTACGATGATTCTAAGTGAAATAAGTCACACAGAAAAAGAAACTTATCATAAGATATCACTTATGAAGATCCTGTAAACATGGCTACACTTGAACTGAGTTAGGAAAGAGAACAGTGTCTCACATTTAGAAAACACTCTTATACCTGCTTAAGGGGGAAGGAGAGGTGGGGTGATGCATAAAACCAGAGTTTGATATAAGCACAGGTACCGTTCCAAAAACCAACTATGGAATAGACAAGACCTACACCGTCCTCAGTGAAAGGGACTCAAAACCCCATATTTCCCGCAGAGGAAAGTATCTGACTAGTAAGAATCTTAAAACCTATGTATTGATATGTCTCCGTAAGGGAATCAAGTGTGTCTAGACTGGCATAAACATGGCAGCGAGAATCAGCTCAAACCCACTATAAAAAGGAATTTCAAAAACAAAACAAAAAAACTGGGAAATTCTTTACAATTCCTTCAGGGTCTCTGATGAAAGCTGGAATGACCCTATCTACAACGACAGCTGGATGTGGCATAAGGAGGGACACTTGGTACTGAGACGATTGGTGAGATTGGGTGAGCAAATGCAGACCCTTTAAAGCAATAATGCATGGCACCCATTTCATGGGTCCGAACTCTCCAGGTTGAAGGGAATATTACTACAGCTATAACATGTGCGGGAAACCTAGGGAACGGACACACTGTGAATACGAAAGTTTTCTAAAACTCAACGCATAGTCCCTCTCCTGGTGCTCCGGTTTGACTTTCCGTCTGCTTTACTATCAACCTCCCAACTTGGAGAGACAGCCCCTTTAACCTCTTGGTTCGCACAGGTTGCCAATTTGGCAGAGGATGAAAGGGAAGAGGGAGAACCAATGAGAGAGTAGCTGTTAGGCATTTGGACGGGCACATATCACTGTAATTTCCCGGCAGGAAGAAGAATTAACCAAATTCTCAGCCACCCACTGGGAACCAGTATAGGTCCTGAACCAAAATTTTGGTCTTGCGGTCAGCTCTCCAAAAACGAGTTGAAAAATGGAGCTCAGCGACACAGCAATTCACAAACTGGCCGAGTAATAAAGGACACCTATCGTCCAAAAATCTGTTGACGGAAGGCAACGAGGCGGACTTGAAAGCGAGGCAGAATAGCAGGAAACAGATTTCAAGAGGTACGTTGGAATCGCCTTTAAAGCACAGGAAGAGGAGCACAACTTCGACAATGATGCACTTGGCCAAAAAGGGCGTATGCGTTTTCTCCTGAATATATTCAGGAGAAAACGCATACGCCCTTTTTGGCCAAGCAAGCAAGCAGGCAATGCAAATCTGCACTACAAAGAAGTATCACTTCCCACCGGTCAAAAGGGACATCCACAAAATGTGTAAGAACAAGAAAGGCAAGACAGGCCCTGGAGAACAGGGAGCCTTGTTATGCTGATGGGCGGGATGTAAATTGCCAACTGCCTCTCTGGAGGAGTGCATTCTGTTCCCTAAAACAAGTAAAGAACAGAGCTACAGAGCCAAGGGCACTACCAGTCTAGGGAATATACCTTGGGAAAACTGAAAATCAATAAGACAGAGCCACCCCAAAATTTAGGGCTGCACTGCATACAAGGACCTCAACTTGGATACACCTTAAGTATCCCAGAAAATATAAACATGGTTCAAAAAATTGTGGTACTTACGTATGATGGAATATCCCTCAGCCATGAAATCAATGTCATAAGAGCAGTAGCAGCAAAATGGGTGGATTCAGGTACGATGATTCTAAGTGAAATAAGTCACACAGAAAAAGAAACTTATCATAAGATATCACTTATGAAGATCCTGTAAACATGGCTACACTTGAAATGAGTTAGGAAAGAGAACAGTGTCTCACATTTAGAAAACACTCTTATACCTGCTTAAGGGGGAAGGAGAGGTGGGGTGATGCATAAAACCAGAGTTTGATATAAGCACAGGTACCGTTCCAAAAACCAACTATGGAATAGACAAGACCTACACCGTCCTCAGTGAAAGGGACTCAAAACCCCATATTTCCCGCAGAGGAAAGTATCTGACTAGTAAGAATCTTAAAACCTATGTATTGATATGTCTCCATAAGGGAATCAAGTGTGTCTAGACTGGCATAAACATGGCAGCGAGAATCAGCTCAAACTCACTATAAAAAGGAATTTCAAAAACAAAACTAAAAAACTGGGAAATTCTTTACAATTCCTTCAGGGTCTCTGATGAAACCTGGAATGACCCTATCTACAATGACAGCTGGATGTGGCATAAGGAGGGACACTTGGGACTGAGACGATTGGTGAGATTGGGTGAGCAAATGCAGACCCTTTAAAGCAATAATGCATGGCACCCATTCCATGAGTCCGAACTCTCCAGGTTGAAGGGAATATTACTACAGCTATAACATGTGCGGGAAACCTAGAGAACGGACACACTGTGAATACGAAAGGTTTCTAAAACTCAACGCATAGTCCCTCTCCTGGTGCTCCGGTTTGACTTTCCGTCTGCTTTACTATCAACCTCCCAACTTGGAGAGACAGCCCCTTTAACCTCTTGGTTCGCACAGGTTGCCAATTTGGCAGAGGATGAAAGGGAAGAGGGAGAACCAATGAGAGAGTAGCTGTTAGGCATTTGGACGGGCACATATCACTCTAATTTCCCGGCAGGAAGAAGAATTAACCAAATTCTCAGCCACCCACTGGGAACCAGTATAGGTCCTGAACCAAAATTTTGGACTTGCGGTCAGCTCACCAAAAACGAGTTGAAAAATGGAGCTCAGGGGCACAGCAATTCACAAACTGGCCGAGTAATAAAGGACAACTATCGTCCAAAAATCTGTTGAGGGAAGGCAACGAGGCGGACTTGAAAGCGAGGCAGAATAACAGGAAACAGATTTAAGAGGTACGTTGGAATCGCCTTTAAAGCACAGGAAGAGGGGCACAAATTCGACAATGATGCACTTAGCCAAAAAGGGCGTATGCGTTTTCTCCTGAATATATTCAGGAGAAAACGCATACGCCCTTTTTGGCCAAGCAAGCAAGCGGGCAATGCAAATCTGCACTACAAAGAAGTATCACTTCCCACCGGTCAAAAGGGACATCCACAAAATGTGTAAGAACAAGAAAGGCAAGACAGGCCCTGGAGAACAGGGAGCCTTGTTATGCTGATGGGAGGGATGTAAATTGCCAACTGCCTCTCTGGAGGAGTGCATTCTGTTCCCTAAAACAAGTAAAGAACAGAGCTACAGAGCCAAGGGCACTACCAGTCTAGGGAATATACCTTGGGAAAACTGAAAATCAATAAGACAGAGCCACCCCAAAATTTAGGGCTGCACTGCATACAAGGACCTCAACTTGGATACACCTTAAGTATCCCAGAAAATATAAACATGGTTCAAAAAATTGTGGTACTTACGTACGATGGAATATCCCTCAGCCATGAAATCAATGTCATAAGACCAGTAGCAGCAAAATGGGTGGATTCAGGTACGATGATTCTAAGTGAAATAAGTCACACAGAAAAAGAAACTTATCATAAGATATCACTTATGAAGATCCTGTAAACATGGCTACACTTGAACTGAGTTAGGAAAGAGAACAGTGTCTCACATTTAGAAAACACTCTTATACCTGCTTAAGGGGGAAGGAGAGGTGGGGTGATGCATAAAACCAGAGTTTGATATAAGCACAGGTACCGTTCCAAAAACCAACTATGGAATAGACAAGACCTACACCGTCCTCAGTGAAAGGGACTCAAAACCCCATATTTCCCGCAGAGGAAAATATCTGACTAGTAAGAATCTTAAAACCTATGTATTGATATGTCTCCGTAAGGGAATCAAGTGTGTCTAGACTGGCATAAACATGGCAGCGAGAATCAGCTCAAACCCACTATAAAAAGGAATTTCAAAAACGAAACAAAAAAACTGGGAAATTCTTTACAATTCCTTCAGGGTCTCTGATGAAAGCTGGAATGACCCTATCTACAACGACAGCTGGATGTGGCATAAAGAGGGACACTTGGGACTGAGACGATTTTTGAGATTGGGTGAGCAAATGCAGACCCTTTAAAGCAATAATTCATGGCACGCATTCCATGGGTCCGAACTCTCCAGGTTGAAGGGAATATTACTACAGCTATAACATGTGCGGGAAACCTAGAGAACGGACACACTGTGAATACGAAAGGTTTCTAAAACTCAAAGAATAGACCCTCTCCTGGTGCTCCGGTTTGACTTTCCGTCTGCTTTACTATCAACCTCCCAACTTGGAGAGACAGCCCCTTTAACCTCTTGGTTCGCACAGGTTGCCAATTTGGCAGAGGATGAAAGGGAAGAGGGAGAACCAATGAGAGAGTAGCTGTTAGGCATTTGGACGGGCACATATCACTGTAATTTCCCGGCAGGAAGAAGAATTAACCAAATTCTCAGCCACCCACCGGGAACCAGTATAGGTCCTGACCCAAAATTTTGGACTTGTGGTCAGCTCACCAAAAACGAGTTGAAAAATGGAGCTCAGGGGCACAGCAATTCACAAACTGGCCGAGTAATAAAGGACAACTATCGTCGAAAAATCTGTTGAGGGAAGGCAACGAGGCGGACTTGAAAGCGAGGCAGAATAGCAGGAAACAGATTTCAAGAGGTACGTTGGAATCGCCTTTAAAGCACAGGAAGAGGGGCAAATCTTCGACAATGACGCACTTGGCCAAAAAGGGCGTATGCGTTTTCTCCTGAATATATTCAGGAGAAAACGCATAAGCCCTTTTTGGCTAAGCAAGCAAGCGGGCAATGCAAATCTGCACTACAAAGAAGTATCACTTCCCACCGGTCAAAAGGGACATCCACAAAATGTGTAAGAACAAGAAAGGCAAGACAGGCCCTGGAGAACAGGGAGCCTTGTTATGCTGATGGGCGGGATGTAAATTGCCAACTGCCTCTCTGGAGGAGTGCATTCTGTTCCCTAAAACAAGTAAAGAACAGAGCTACAGAGCCAAGGGCACTACCAGTCTAGGGAATATACCTTGGGAAAATTGAAAATCAATAAGACAGAGCCACCCCAAAATTTAGGGCTGCACTGCATACAAGGACATCAACTTGGATACACCTTAAGTATCCCAGAAAATATAAACATGGTTCAAAAAATTGTGGTACTTACGTACGATGGAATATCCCTCAGCCATGAAATCAATGTCATAAGACCAGTAGCAGCAAAATGGGTGGATTCAGGTACGATGATTCTAAGTGAAATAAGTCACACAGAAAAAGAAACTTATCATAAGATATCACTTATGAAGATCCTGTAAACATGGCTACACTTGAACTGAGTTAGGAAAGAGAACAGTGTCTCACATTTAGAAAACACTCTTATACCTGCTTAAGGTTGAAGGAGAGGTGGGGTGATGCATAAAACCAGAGTTTGATATAAGCACAGGTACCGTTCCAAAAACCAACTATGGAATAGACAAGACCTACACCGTCCTCAGTGAAAGGGACTCAAAACCCCATATTTCCCGCAGAGGAAAATATCTGACTAGTAAGAATCTTAAAACCTATGTATTGATATGTCTCCGTAAGGGAATCAAGTGTGTCTAGACTGGCATAAACATGGCAGCGAGAATCAGCTCAAACCCACTATAAAAAGGAATTTCAAAAACAAAACAAAAAAACTGGGAAATTCTTTACAATTCCTTCAGGGTCTCTGATGAAAGCTGGAATGACCCTATCTACAACGACAGCTGGATGTGGCATAAGGAGGGACACTTGGGACTGAGACGATTGGTGAGATTGGGTGAGCAAATGCAGACGCTTTAAAGCAATAATGCATGGCACCCATTCCATGGGTCCGAACTCTCCAGGTTGAAGGGAATATTACTACAGCTATAACATGTGCGGGAAACCTAGAGAACGGACACACTGTGAATACGAAAGGTTTCTAAAACTCAAAGAATAAACCCTCTCCTGGTGCTCCGGTTTGACTTTCCGTCTGCTTTACTATCAACCTCCCAACTTGGAGAGACAGCCCCTTTAACCTCTTGGTTCGCACAGGTTGCCAATTTGGCAGAGGATGAAAGGGAAGAGGGAGAACCAATGAGAGAGTAGCTGTTAGGCATTTGGACGGGCACATATCACTCTAATTTCCCGGCAGGAAGAAGAATTAACCAAATTCTCAGCCACCCACCGGGAACCAGTATAGGTCCTGAAGCAAAATTTTGGACTTGCGGTCAGCTCTCCAAAAACGAGTTGAAAAATGGAGCTCAGGGACACAGCAATTCACAAACTGGCCGAGTAATAAAGGACAACTATCGTCCAAAAATCTGTTGAGGGAAGGCAACGAGGCAGACTTGAAAGTGAGGCAGAATAGCAGGAAACAGATTTCAAGAGGTACGTTGGAATCGCCTTTAAAGCACAGGAAGAGGGGCACAACTTCGACAATGACGCACTTGGCCAAAAAGGGCGTATGCGTTTTCTCCTGAATATATTCAGGAGAAAACGCATACGCCCTTTTTGGCCAAGCAAGCAAGCGGGCAATGCAAATCTCCACTACAAAGAAGTATCACTTCCCACCGGTCAAAAGGGACATCCACAAAATGTGTAAGAACAAGAAAGGCAAGACAGGCCCTGGAGAACAGGGAGCCTTGTTATGCTGATGGGCGGGATGTAAATTGCCAACTGCCTCTCTGGAGGAGTGCATTCTGTTCCCTAAAACAAGTAAAGAACAGAGCTACAGAGCCAAGGGCACTACCAGTCTAGGGAATATACCTTGGGAAAACTGAAAATCAATAAGACAGAGCCACCCCAAAACTTAGGGCTGCACTGCATACAAGGACCTCAACTTGGATACACCTTAAGTATCCCAGAAAATATAAACATGGTTCAAAAAATTGTGGTAATTACGTACGATGGAATATCCCTCAGCCAGGAAATCAATGTCATAAGACCAGTAGCAGCAAAATGGGTGGATTCAGGTACGATGATTCTAAGTGAAATAAGTCACACAGAAAAAGAAACTTATCATAAGATATCACTTATGAAGATCCTGTAAACATGGCTACACTTGAACTGAGTTAGGAAAGAGAACAGTGTCTCACATTTAGAAAACACTCTTATACCTGCTTAAGGGGGAAGGAGAGGTGGGGTGATGCATAAAACCAGAGATTGATATAAGCACAGGTACCGTTCCAAAAACCAACTATGGAATAGACAAGACCTACACCGTCCTCAGTGAAAGGGACTCAAAACCCCATATTTCCCGCAGAGGAAAATATCTGACTAGTAAGAATCTTAAAACCTATGTATTGATATGTCTCCGTAAGAGAATCAAGTGTGTCTAGACTGGCATAAACATGGCAGCGAGAATCAGCTCAAACCCACTATAAAAAGGAATTTCAAAAACAAAACAAAAAAACTGGGAAATTCTTTACAATTCCTTCAGGGTCTCTGATGAAAGCTGGAATGACCCTATCTACAACGACAGCTGGATGTGGCATAAGGAGGGACACTTGGGACTGAGACGATTGGTGAGATTGGGTGAGCAAATGCAGACCCTTTAAAGCAATAATGCATGGCACCCATTCCATGGGTCCGAACTCTCCAGGTTGAAGGGAATATTACTACAGCTATAACATGTGCGGGAAACCTAGAGAACGGACACACTGTGAATACGAAAGGTTTCTAAAACTCAAAGAATAGACCCTCTCCTGGTGCTCCGGTTTGACTTTCCGTCTTCTTTACTATCAACCTCCCAACTTGGAGAGACAGCCCCTTTAACCTCTTGGTTCGCACAGGTTGCCAATTTGGCAGAGGATGAAAGGGAAGAGGGAGAACCAATGAGAGAGTAGCTGTTAGGCATTTGGACGGGCACATATCACTGTAATTTCCCGGCAGGAAGAAGAATTAACCAAATTCTCAGCCACCCACCGGGAACCAGTATATGTCCTGAACCAAAATTTTGGACTTGCGGTCAGCTCACCAAAAACGAGTTGAAAAATGGAGCTCAGGGGCACAGCAATTCACAAACTGGCCGAGTAATAAAGGACAACTATCGTCCAAAAATCTGTTGAGGGAAGGCAACGAGGCGGACTTGAAAGTGAGGCAGAATAGCAGGAAACAGATTTCAAGAGGTACGTTGGAATCGCCTTTAAAGCACAGGAAGAGGGGCACAATTTCGACAATGACGCACTTGGCCAAAAAGGGCGTATGCGTTTTCTCCTGAATATATTCAGGAGAAAACGCATACGCCCTTTTTGGCCAAGCAAGCAAGCGGGCAATGCAAATCTGCACTACAAAGAAGTATCACTTCCCACCGGTCAAAAGGGACATCCACAAAATGTGTAAGAACAAGAAAGGCAAGACAGGCCCTGGAGAACAGGGAGCCTTGTTATGCTGATGGGCGGGATGTAAATTGCCAACTGCCTCTCTGGAGGAGTGCATTCTGTTCCCTAAAACAAGTAAAGAACAGAGCTACAGAGCCAAGGGCACTACCAGTCTAGGGAATATACCTTGGGAAAACTGAAAATCAGTAAGACAGAGCCACCCCAAAATTTAGGGCTGCACTGCATACAAGGACCTCAACTTGGATACACCTTAAGTATCCCAGAAAATATAAACATGGTTCAAAAAATTGTGGTACTTACGTACGATGGAATATCCCTCAGCCATGAAATCAATGTCATAAGACCAGTAGCAGCAAAATGGGTGGATTCAGGTACGATGATTCTAAGTGAAATAAGTCACACAGAAAAAGAAACTTATCATAAGATATCACTTATGAAGATCCTGTAAACATGGCTACACTTGAACTGAGTTAGGAAAGAGAACAGTGTCTCACATTTAGAAAACACACTTATACCTGCTTAAGGGGGAAGGAGAGGTGGGGTGATGCATAAAATCAGAGTTTGATATAAGCACAGGTACCGTTCCAAAAACCAACTATGGAATAGACAAGACCTACACCTTCCTCAGTGAAAGGGACTCAAAACCCCATATTTCCCGCAGAGGAAAATATCTGACTAGTAAGAATCCTAAAACCTATGTATTGATATGTCTCCGTAAGGGAATCAAGTGGGTCTAGACTGGCATAAACATGGCAGCGAGAATCAGCTCAAACCCACTATAAAAAGGAATTTCAAAAACAAAACAAAAAAACTGGGAAATTCTTTACAATTCCTTCAGGGTCTCTGATGAAAGCTGGAATGACCCTATCTACAACGACAGCTGGATGTGGCATAAGGAGGGACACTTGGGACTGAGACGATTGGTGAGATTGGGTGAGCAAATGCAGACGCTTTAAAGCAATAATGCATGGCACCCATTCCATGGGTCCGAACTCTCCAGGTTGAAGGGAATATTACTACAGCTATAACATGTGCGGGAAACCTAGAGAACGGACACACTGTGAATACGAACGGTTTCTAAAACTCAACGCATAGTCCCTCTCCTGGTGCTCCGGTTTGACTTTCCGTCTGCTTTACTATCAACCTCCCAACTTGGAGAGACAGCGCCTTTAACCTCTTGGTTCGCACAGGTTGCCAATTTGGCAGAGGATGAAAGGGAAGAGGGAGAACCAATGAGAGAGTAGCTGTTAGGCATTTGGACGGGCACATATCACTGTAATTTCCCGGCAGGAAGAAGAATTAACCAAATTCTCAGCCACCCACCGGGAACCAGTATAGGTCCTGAACCAAAATTTTGGACTTGCGGTCAGCTCACCAAAAACGAGTTGAAAAATGGAGCTCACGGGCACAGCAATTCACAAACTGGCCGAGTAATAAAGGACAACTATCGTCCAAAAATCTGTTGAGGGAAGACAACGAGGTGGACTTGAAAGCGAGGCAGAATAGCAGGAAACAGATTTCAAGAGGTACGTTGGAATCGCCTTTAAAGCACAGGAAGAGGGGCACAACTTCGACAATGATGCACTTGGCCAAAAAGGGCGTATGCGTTTTCTCCTGAATATATTCAGGAGAAAACGCATACGCCCTTTTTGGCCAAGCAAGCAAGCGGGCAATGCAAATCTGCACTACAAAGAAGTATCACTTCCCACCGGTCAAAAGGGACATCCACAAAATGTGTAAGAACAAGAAAGGCAAGACAGGCCCTGGAGAACAGGGAGCCTTGTTATGCTGATGGGCGGGATGTAAATTGCCAACTGCCTCTCTGGAGGAGTGCATTCTGTTCCCTAAAACAAGTAAAGAACAGAGCTACAGAGCCAAGGGCACTACCAGTCTAGGGAATATACCTTGGGAAAATTGAAAATCAATAAGACAGAGCCACCCCAAAATTTAGGGCTGCACTGCATACAAGGACCTCAACTTGGATACACCTTAAGTATCCCAGAAAATATAAACATGGTTCAAAAAATTGTGGTACTTACGTACGATGGAATATCCCTCAGCCATGAAATCAATGTCATAAGACCAGTAGCAGCAAAATGGGTGGATTCAGGTACGATGATTCTAAGTGAAATAAGTCATACAGAAAAAGAAACTTATCATAAGATATCACTTATGAAGATCCTGTAAACATGGCTACACTTGAACTGAGTTAGGAAAGAGAACAGTGTCTCACATTTAGAAAACACTCTTATACCTGCTTAAGGGAGAAGGAGAGGTGGGGTGATGCATAAAACCAGAGTTTGATATACGCACAGGTACCGTTCCAAAAACCAACTATGGAATAGACAAGACCTACACCTTCCTCAGTGAAAGGGACTCAAAACCCCATATTTCCCGCAGAGGAAAATATCTGACTAGTAAGAATCCTAAAACCTATGTATTGATATGTCTCCGTAAGGGAATCAAGTGGGTCTAGACTGGCATAAACATGGCAGCGAGAATCAGCTCAAACCCACTATAAAAAGGAATTTCAAAAACAAAACAAAAAAACTGGGAAATTCTTTACAATTCCTTCAGGGTCTCTGATGAAAGCTGGAATGACCCTATCTACAACGACAGCTGGATGTGGCATAAGGAGGGACACTTGGGACTGAGACGATTGGTGAGATTGGGTGAGCAAATGCAGACGCTTTAAAGCAATAATGCATGGCACCCATTCCATGGGTCCGAACTCTCCAGGTTGAAGGGAATATTACTACAGCTATAACATGTGCGGGAAACCTAGAGAACGGACACACTGTGAATACGAAACGTTTCTAAAACTCAAAGAATAAACCCTCTCCTGGTGCTCCGGTTTGACTTTCCGTCTGCTTTACTATCAACCTCCCAACTTGGAGAGACAGCCCCTTTAACCTCTTGGTTCGCACAGGTTGCCAATTTGGCAGAGGATGAAAGGGAAGAGGGAGAACCAATGAGAGAGTAGCTGTTAGGCATTTGGACGGGCACATATCACTGTAATTTCCCGGCAGGAAGAAGAATTAACCAAATTCTCAGCCACCCACCGGGAACCAGTATAGGTCCTGAACCAAAATTTTGGACTTGCGGTCAGCTCACCAAAAACGAGTTGAAAAATGGAGCTCAGGGGCACAGCAATTCACAAACTGGCCGAGTAATAAAGGACAACTATCGTCCAAAAATCTGTTGAGGGAAGGCAACGAGGCGGACTTGAAAGCGAGGCACAATAGCAGGAAACAGATTTCAAGAGGTACGTTGGAATCGCCTTTAAAGCACAGGAAGAGGGGCACAACTTCGACAATGACGCACTTGGCCAAAAAGGGCCTATGCGTTTTCTCCTGAATATATTCAGGAGAAAACGCATACGCCCTTTTTGGCCAAGCAAGCAAGCGGGCAATGCAAATCTGCACTACAAAGAAGTATCACTTCCCACCGGTCAAAAGGGACATCCACAAAATGTGTAAGAACAAGAAAGGCAAGACAGGCCCTGGAGAACAGGGAGCCTTGTTATGCTGATGGGCGGGATGTAAATTGCCAACTGCCTCTCTGGAGGAGTGCATTCTGTTCCCTAAAACAAGTAAAGAACAGAGCTACAGAGCCAGGGGCACTACCAGTCTAGGGAATATACCTTGGGAAAACTGAAAATCAATAAGACAGAGCCACCCCAAAATTTAGGGCTGCACTGCATACAAGGACCTCAACTTGGATACACCTTAAGTATCCCAGAAAATATAAACATGGTTCAAAAAATTGTGGTACTTACGTACGATGGAATATCCCTCAGCCATGAAATCAATGTCATAAGACCAGTAGCAGCAAAATGGGTGGATTCAGGTACGATGATTCTAAGTGAAATAAGTCATACAGAAAAAGAAACTTATCATAAGATATCACTTATGAAGATCCTGTAAACATGGCTACACTTGAACTGAGTTAGGAAAGAGAACAGTGTCTCACATTTAGAAAACACTCTTATACCTGCTTAAGGGAGAAGGAGAGGTGGGGTGATGCATAAAACCAGAGTTTGATATACGCACAGGTACCGTTCCAAAAACCAACTATGGAATAGACAAGACCTACACCGTCCTCAGTGAAAGGGACTCAAAACACCATATTTCCCGCAGAGGAAAATATCTGACTAGTAAGAATCTTAAAACCTATGTATTGATATGTCTCCATAAGGGAATCATGTGTGTCTAGACTGGCATAAACATGGCAGCGAGAATCAGCTCAAACCCACTATAAAAAGGAATTTCAAAAACAAAACAAAAAAACTGGGAAATTCTTTACAATTCCTTCAGGGTCTCTGATGAAAGCTGGAATGACCCTATCTACAACGACAGCTGGATGTGGCATAAGGAGGGACACTTGGGACTGAGACGATTGGTGAGATTGGGTGAGCAAATGCAGACCCTTTAAAGCAATAATGCATGGCACCCATTCCATGGGTCCGAACTCTCCAGGTTGAAGGGAATATTACTACAGCTATAACATGTGCGGGAAACCTAGAGAACGGACACACTGTGAATACGAAAGGTTTCTAAAACTCAACGCATAGTCCCTCTCCTGGTGCTCCGGTTTGACTTTCCGTCTGCTTTACTATCAACCTCCCAACTTGGAGAGACAGCCCTTTTAACCTCTTGGTTCGCACAGGTTGCCAATTTGGCAGAGGATGAAAGGGAAGAGGGAGAACCAATGAGAGAGTAGCTGTTAGGCATTTGGACGGGCACATATCACTGTAATTTCCCGGCAGGAAGAAGAATTAACCAAATTCTCAGCCACCCACCGGGAACCAGTATAGGTCCTGAACCAAAATTTTGGACTTGCGGTCAGCTCACCAAAAACGAGTTGAAAAATGGAGCTCAGGGGCACAGCAATTCACAAACTGGCCGAGTAATAAAGGACAACTATCGTCCAAAAATCTGTTGAGGGAAGGCAACGAGGCGGACTTGAAAGCGAGGCAGAATAGCAGGAAACAGATTTCAAGAGGTACTTTGGAATCACCTTTAAAGCACAGGAAGAGGGGCACAACTTCGACAATGATGCACTTGGCCAAAAAGGGCGTATGCGTTTTCTCCTGAATATATTCAGGAGAAAACGCATACGCCCTTTTTGGCCAAGCAAGGAAGCGGGCAATGCAAATCTGCACTACAAAGAAGTATCACTTCCCACCGGTCAAAAGGGACATCCACAAAATGTGTAAGAACAAGAAAGGCAAGACAGGCCCTGGAGAACAGGGAGCCTTGTTATGCTGATGGGCGGGATGTAAATTGCCAACTGCCTCTCTGGAGGAGTGCATTCTGTTCCCTAAAACAAGTAAAGAACAGAGCTACAGAGCCAAGGGCACTACCAGTCTAGGGAATATACCTTGGGAAAACTGAAAATCAATAAGACAGAGCCACCCCAAAATTTAAGGCTGCACTGCATACAAGGACCTCAATTTGGATACACCTTAAGTATCCCAGAAAATATAAACATGGTTCAAAAAATTGTGGTACTTACGTACGATGGAATATCCCTCAGCCATGAAATCAATGTCATAAGACCAGTAGCAGCAAAATGGGTGGATTCAGGTACGATGATTCTAAGTGAAATAAGTCACACAGAAAAAGAAATTTATCATAAGATATCACTTATGAAGATCCTGTAAACATGGCTACACTTGAACTGAGTTAGGAAAGAGAACAGTGTCTCACATTTAGAAAACACTCTTATACCTGCTTAAGGGGGACGGAGAGGTGGGGTGATGCATAAAACCAGAGTTTGATATAAGCACAGGTACCGTTCCAAAAACCAACTATGGAATAGACAAGACCTACACCGTCCTCAGCGAAAGGGACTGAAAACCCCATATTTCCCGCAGAGGAAAATATCTGACTAGTAAGAATCTTAAAACCTATGTATTGATATGTCTCCGTAAGGGAATCAACTGTGTCTAGACTGGCATAAACATGGCAGCGAGAATCAGCTCAAACCCACTATAAAAAGGAATTTCAAAAACAAAACAAAAAAACTGGGAAATTCTTTACAATTCCTTCAGGGTCTCTGATGAAAGCTGGAATGACCCTATCAACAACGACAGCTGGATGTGGCATAAGGAGTGACACTTGGGACTGAGACGGTTGGTGAGATTGGGTGAGCAAATTCAGACCCTTTAAAGCAATAATGCATGGCACCCATTCCATGGGTCCGAACTCTCCAGGTTGAAGGGAATATTACTACAGCTATAACATGTGCGGGAAACCTAGAGAACGGACACACTGTGAATACGAAAGGTTTCTAAAACTCAACGCATAGTCCCTCTCCTGGTGCTCTGGTTTGACTTTCCGTCTGCTTTACTATCAACCTCCCAACTTGGAGAGACAGCCCCTTTAACCTCTTGGTTCGCACAGGTTGCCAATTTGGCAGAGGATGAAAGGGAAGAGGGAGAACCAATGAGAGAGTAGCTGTTAGGCATTTGGACGGGCACATATCACTGTAATTTCCCGGCAGGAAGAAGAATTAACCAAATTCTCAGCCAGCCACCGGGAACCAGTATAGGCCCTGAACCAAGATTTTGGACTTGCGGTCAGCTCACCATAAACGAGTTGAAAAATGGAGCTCAGGGGCACAGCAATTCACAAACTGGCCGAGTAATAAAGGACAACTATCGTCCAAAAATCTTTTGAGGGAAGGCAACTAGGCGGACTTGAAAGCGAGGCAGAATAGCAGGAAACAGATTTCAAGAGGTACGTTGGAATCGCCTTTAAAGCACAGGAAGAGGGGCACAACTTCGACAATGATGCACTTGGCCAAAAAGGGCGTATGCGTTTTCTCCTGAATATATTCAGGAGAAAACGCATACGCCCTTTTTGGCCAAGCAAGCAAGCGGGCAATGCAAATCTGCACTACAAAGAAGTATCACTTCCCACCGGTCAAAAGGGACATCCACAAAATGTGTAAGAACAAGAAAGGCAAGACAGGCCCTGGAGAACAGGGAGCCTTGTTATGCTGATGGGCGGGATGTAAATTGCCAACTGCCTCTCTGGAGGAGTGCATTCTGTTCCCTAAAACAAGTAAACAACAGAGCTACAGAGCCAAGGGCACTACCAGTCTAGGGAATATACCTTGGGAAAACTGAAAATCAATAAGACAGAGCCACCCCAAAATTTAAGGCTGCACTGCATACAAGGACCTCAACTTGGATACACCTTAAGTATCCCAGAAAATATAAACATGGTTCAAAAAATTGTGGTACTTACGTACGATGGAATATCCCTCAGCCATGAAATCAATGTCATAAGACCAGTAGCAGCAAAATGGGTGGATTCAGGTACGATGATTCTAAGTGAAATAAGTCACACAGAAAAAGAAACTTATCATAAGATATCACTTATGAAGATCCTGTAAACATGGGTACACTTGAACTGAGTTAGGAAAGAGGACAGTGTCTCACATTTAGAAAACACTCTTATACCTGCTTAAGGGGGAAGGAGAGGTGGGGTGATGCATAAAACCAGAGTTTGATATAAGCACAGGTACCGTTCCAAAAACCAACTATGGAATAGACAAGACCTACACCGTCCTCAGCGAAAGGGACTCAAAACCCCATATTTCCCGCAGAGGAAAATATCTGACTAGTAAGAATCTTTAAACCTATGTATTGATATGTCTCCGTAAGGGAATCAAGTGTGTCTAGACTGGCATAAACATGGCAGCGAGAATCAGCTCAAACCCACTATAAAAAGGAATTTCAAAAACAAAACAAAAAAACTGGGAAATTCTTTACAATTCCTTCAGGGTCTCTGATGAAAGCTGGAATGACCCTATCTACAACGACAGCTGGATGTGGCATAAGGAGGGACACTTGGGACTGAGACGGTTGGTGAGATTGGGTGAGCAAATGCAGACCCTTTAAAGCAATAATGCATGGCACCCATTCCATGGGTCCGAACTCTCCAGGTTGAAGGGAATATTACTACAGCTATAACATGTGCGGGAAACCTAGAGAACGGACACACTGTGAATACGAAAGGTTTCTAAAACTCAACGCATAGTCCCTCTCCTGGTGCTCCGGTTTGACTTTCCGTCTGCTTTACTATCAACCTCCCAACTTGGAGAGACAGCGCCTTTAACCTCTTGGTTCGCACAGGTTGCCAATTTGGCAGAGGATGAAAGGGAAGAGGGAGAACCAATGAGAGAGTAGCTGTTAGGCATTTGGACGGGCACATATCACTGTAATTTCCCGGCAGGAAGAAGAATTAACCAAATTCTCAGCCACCCACCGGGAACCAGTATAGGTCCTGAACCAAAATTTTGGACTTCCGGTCAGCTCACCAAAAACGAGTTGAAAAATGGAGCTCAGGGGCACAGCAATTCACAAACTGGCCGAGTAATAAAGGACAACTATCGTCCAAAAATCTGTTGAGGGAAGACAACGAGGCGGACTTGAAAGCGAGTCAGAATAGCAGGAAACAGATTTCAAGAGGTACGTTGGAATCGCCTTTAAAGCACAGGAAGAGGGGCACAACTTCGACAATGATGCACTTGGCCAAAAAGGGCGTATGCGTTTTCTCCTGAATATATTCAGGAGAAAACGCATACGCCCTTTTTGGCCAAGCAAGCAAGCGGGCAATGCAAATCTCCACTACAAAGAAGTATCACTTCCCACCGGTCAAAAGGGACATCCACAAAATGTGTAAGAACAAGAAAGGCAAGACAGGCCCTGGAGAACAGGGAGCCTTGTTATGCTGATGGGCGGGATGTAAATTGCCAACTGCCTCTCTGGAGGAGTGCATTCTGTTCCCTAAAACAAGTAAAGAACAGAGCTACAGAGCCAAGGGCACTACCAGTCTAGGGAATATACCTTGGGAAAACTGAAAATCAATAAGACAGAGCCACCCCAAAATTTAAGGCTGCACTGCATACAAGGACTTCAACTTGGATACACCTTAAGTATCCCAGAAAATATAAACATGGTTCAAAAAATTGTGGTACTTACGTACGATGGAATATCCCTCAGCCATGAAATCAATGTCATAAGACCAGTAGCAGCAAAATGGGTGGATTCAGGTACGATGATTCTAAGTGAAATAAGTCACACAGAAAAAGAAACTTATCATAAGATATCACTTATGAAGATCCTGTAAACATGGCTACACTTGAACTGATTTAGGAAAGAGGACAGTGTCTCACATTTAGAAAACACTCTTATACCTGCTTAAGGGGGAAGGAGAGGTGGGGTGATGCATAAAACCAGAGTTTGATATAAGCACAGGTACCGTTCCAAAAACCAACTATGGAATAGACAAGACCTACACCGTCCTCAGCGAAAGGGACTCAAAACCCCATATTTCCCGCAGAGGAAAATATCTGACTAGTAAGAATCTTAAAACCTATGTATTGATATGTCTCCGTAAGGGAATCAAGTGTGTCTAGACTGGCATAAACATGGCAGCGAGAATCAGCTCAAACCCACTATAAAAAGGAATTTCAAAAACAAAACAAAAAAACTGGGAAATTCTTTACAATTCCTTCAGGGTCTCTGATGAAAGCTGGAATGACCCTATCTACAACGACAGCTGGATGTGGCATAAGGAGGGACACTTGGGACTGAGACGGTTGGTGAGATTGGGTGAGCAAATGCAGACCCTTTAAAGCAATAATGCATGGCACCCATTCCATGGGTCCGAACTCTCCAGGTTGAAGGGAATATTACTACAGCTATAACATGTGCGGGAAACCTAGAGAACGGACACACTGTGAATACGAAAGGTTTCTAAAACTCAACGCATAGTCCCTCTCCTGGTGCTCCGGTTTGACTTTCCGTCTGCTTTACTATCAACCTCCCAACTTGGAGAGACAGCCCCTTTAACCTCTTGGTTCGCACAGGTTGCCAATTTGGCAGAGGATGAAAGGGAAGAGGGAGAACCAATGAGAGAGTAGCTGTTAGGCATTTGGACGGGCACATATCACTGTAATTTCCCAGCAGGAAGAAGAATTAACCAAATTCTCAGCCACCCACCGGGAACCAGTATAGGTCCTGAACCAAAATTTTGGACTTGCGGTCAGCTCACCAAAAACGAGTTGAAAAATGGAGCTCAGGGGCACAGCAATTCACAAACTGGCCGAGTAATAAAGGACAACTATCGTCCAAAAATCTGTTGAGGGAAGGCAACGAGGCGGACTTGAAAGCGAGGCAGAATGGCAGGAAACAGATTTCAAGAGGTACGTTGGAATCGCCTTTAAAGCACAGGAAGAGGGGCACAACTTCGACAATGATGCACTTGGCCAAAAAGGGCGTATGCGTTTTCTCCTGAATATATTCAGGAGAAAACGCATACGCCCTTTTTGGCCAAGCAAGCAAGCGGGCAATGCAAATCTGCACTACAAAGAAGTATCTGTTCCCACCGGTCAAAAGGGACATCCACAAAATGTGTAAGAACAAGAAAGGCAAGACAGGCCCTGGAGAACAGGGAGCCTTGTTATGCTGATGGGCGGGATGTAAATTGCCAACTGCCTCTCTGGAGGAGTGCATTCTGTTCCCTAAAACAAGTAAAGAACAGAGCTACAGAGCCAAGGGCACTACCAGTCTAGGGAATATACCTTGGGAAAACTGAAAATCAATAAGACAGAGCCACCCCAAAATTTAAGGCTGCACTGCATACAAGGACCTCAACTTGGATACACCTTAAGTATCCCAGAAAATATAAACATGGTTCAAAAAATTGTGGTACTTACGTACGATGGAATATCCCTCAGCCATGAAATCAATGTCATAAGACCAGTAGCAGCAAAATGGGTGGATTCAGGTACGATGATTCTAAGTGAAATAAGTCACACAGAAAAAGAAACTTATCATAAGATATCACTTATGAAGATCCTGTAAACATGGGTACACTTGAACTGAGTTAGGAAAGAGGACAGTGTCTCACATTTAGAAAACACTCTTATACCTGCTTAAGGGGGAAGGAGAGGTGGGGTGATGCATAAAACCAGAGTTTGATATAAGCACAGGTACCGTTCCAAAAACCAACTATGGAATAGACAAGACCTACACCGTCCTCAGCGAAAGGGACTCAAAACCCCATATTTCCCGCAGAGGAAAATATCTGACTAGTAAGAATCTTAAAACCTATGTATTGATATGTCTCCGTAAGGGAATCAACTGTGTCTAGACTGGCATAAACATGGCAGCGAGAATCAGCTCAAACCCACTATAAAAAGGAATTTCAAAAACAAAACAAAAAAACTGGGAAATTCTTTACAATTCCTTCAGGGTCTCTGATGAAAGCTGGAATGACCCTATCTACAACGACAGCTGGATGTGGCATAAGGAGGGACACTTGGGACTGAGACGGTTGGTGAGATTGGGTGAGCAAATGCAGACCCTTTAAAGCAATAATGCATGGCACCCATTCCATGGGTCCGAACTCTCCAGGTTGAAG
Source organism: Hyperoodon ampullatus (assembly GCF_949752795.1). NCBI lineage: Eukaryota > Metazoa > Chordata > Mammalia > Artiodactyla > Ziphiidae > Hyperoodon > Hyperoodon ampullatus. Next base: position 760,564 of record NW_027641022.1, read on the forward strand.
GGAATATTACTACAGCTATAACATGTGTGGGAAACCTAGAGAACGGACACACTGTGAATACGAAAGGTTTCTAAAACTCAACGCATAGTCCCTCTCCTGGTGCTCCGGTTTGACTTTACATCTGCTTTACTATCAACCTCCCAACTTGGAGAGACAGCCCCTTTAACCTCTTGGTTCGCACAGGTTGCCAATTTGGCAGAGGATGAAAGGGAAGAGGGAGAACCAATGAGAGAGTAGCTGTTAGGCATTTGGACGGGCACATATCACTGTAATTTCCCGGCAGGAAGAAGAATTAACCAAATTCTCAGCCACCCACCGGGAACCAGTATAGGTCCTGAACCAAAATTTTGGACTTGCGGTCAGCTCACCAAAAACGAGTTGAAAAATGGAGCTCAGGGGCACAGCAATTCACAAACTGGCCGAGTAATAAAGGACAACTATCGTCCAAAAATCTGTTGAGGGAAGGCAACGAGGCGGACTTGAAAGCGAGGCAGAATGGCAGGAAACAGATTTCAAGAGGTACGTTGGAATCGCCTTTAAAGCACAGGAAGAGGGGCACAACTTCGACAATGATGCACTTGGCCAAAAAGGGCGTATGCGTTTTCTCCTGAATATATTCAGGAGAAAACGCATACGCCCTTTTTGGCCAAGCAAGCAAGCGGGCAATGCAAATCTGCACTACAAAGAAGTATCTGTTCCCACCGGTCAAAAGGGACATCCACAAAATGTGTAAGAACAAGAAAGGCAAGACAGGCCCTGGAGAACAGGGAGCCTTGTTATGCTGATGGGCGGGATGTAAATTGCCAACTGCCTCTCTGGAGGAGTGCATTCTGTTCCCTAAAACAAGTAAAGAACAGAGCTACAGAGCCAAGGGCACTACCAGTCTAGGGAATATACCTTGGGAAAACTGAAAATCAATAAGACAGAGCCACCCCAAAATTTAGGGCTGCACTGCATACAAGGACCTCAACTTGGATACACCTTAAGTATCCCAGAAAATATAAACATGGTTCAAAAAATTGTGGTACTTACGTACGAGGGAATATCCCTCAGCCATGAAATCAATGTCATAAGACCAGTAGCAGCAAAATGGGTGGATTCAGGTACGATGATTCTAAGTGAAATAAGTCACACAGAAAAAGAAACTTATCATAAGATATCACTTATGAAGATCCTGTAAACATGGCTACACTTGAACTGAGTTAGGAAAGAGAACAGTGTCTCACATTTAGAAAACACTCTTATACCTGCTTAAGGGGGAAGGAGAGGTGGGGTGATGAATAAAACCAGAGTTTGATATAAGCACAGGTACCGTTCCAAAAACCAACTATGGAATAGACAAGACCTACACCGTCCTCAGCGAAAGGGACTCAAAACCCCATATTTCCCGCAGAGGAAAATATCTGACTAGTAAGAATCTTAAAACCTATGTATTGATATGTCTCCGTAAGGGAATCAAGTGTGTCTAGACTGGCATAAACATGGCAGCGAGAATCAGCTCAAACCCACTATAAAAAGGAATTTCAAAAACAAAACAAAAAAACTGGGAAATTCTTTACAATTCCTTCAGGGTCTCTGATGAAAGCTGGAATGACCCTATCTACAACAACAGCTGGATGTGGCATAAGGAGGGACACTTGGGACTGAGACGATTGGTGAGATTGGGTGAGCAAATGCAGACCCTTTAAAGCAATAATGCATGGCACCCATTTCATGGGTCCGAACTCTCCAGGTTGAAGGGAATATTACTACAGCTATAACATGTGCGGGAAACCTAGAGAACGGACACACTGTGAATACGAAAGGTTTCTAAAACTCAACGCATAGTCCCTCTCCTGGTGCTCCGGTTTGACTTTCCGTCTGCTTTACTATCAACCTCCCAACTTGGAGAGACAGCCCCTTTAACCTCTTGGTTCGCACAGGTTGCCAATTTGGCAGAGGATGAAAGGGAAGAGGGAGAACCAATGAGAGAGTAGCTGTTAGGCATTTGGACGGGCACATATCACTGTAATTTCCCGGCAGGAAGAAGAATTAACCAAATTCTCAGCCACCCACCGGGAACCAGTATAGGTCCTGAACCAAAATTTTGGACTTGCGGTCAGCTCACCAAAAACGAGTTGAAAAATGGAGCTCAGGGGCACAGCAATTCACAAACTGGCCGAGTAATAAAGGACAACTATCGTCCAAAAATCTGTTGAGGGAAGGCAACGAGGCGGACTTGAAAGCGAGGCAGAATAGCAGGAAACAGATTTCAAGAGGTACGTTGGAATCGCCTTTAAAGCACAGGAAGAGGGGCACAACTTCGACAATGATGCACTTGGCCAAAAAGGGCGTATGCGTTTTCTCCTGAATATATTCAGGAGAAAACGCATACGCCCTTTTTGGCCAAGCAAGCAAGCGGGCAATGCAAATCTGCACTACAAAGAAGTATCAATTCCCACCGGTCAAAAGGGACATCCACAAAATGTGTAAGAACAAGAAAGGCAAGACAGGCCCTGGAGAACAGGGAGCCTTGTTATGCTGATGGGCGGGATGTAAATTGCCAACTGCCTCTCTGGAGGAGTGCATTCTGTTCCCTAAAACAAGTAAAGAACAGAGCTACAGAGCCAAGGGCACTACCAGTCTAGGGAATATACCTTGGGAAAACTGAAAATCAATAAGACAGAGTCACCCCAAAATTTAGGGCTGCACTGCATACAAGGGCCTCAACTTGGATACACCTTAAGTATCCCAGAAAATATAAACATGGTTCAAAAAATTGTGGTACTTACGTACGATGGAATATCCCTCAGCCATGAAATCAATGTCATAAGACCAGTAGCAGCAAAATGGGTGGATTCAGGTACGATGATTCTAAGTGAAATAAGTCACACAGAAAAAGAAACTTATCATAAGATATCACTTATGAAGATCCTGTAAACATGGCTACACTTGAACTGAGTTAGGAAAGAGAACAGTGTCTCACATTTAGAAAACACTCTTATACCTGCTTAAGGGGGAAGGAGAGGTGGGGTGATGCATAAAACCAGAGTTTGATATAAGCACAGGTACCGTTCCAAAAACCAACTATGGAATAGACAAGACCTACACCGTCCTCAGCGAAAGGGACTCAAAACCCCATATTTCACGCAGAGGAAAATATCTGACTAGTAAGAATCTTAAAACCTATGTATTGATATGTCTCCGTAAGGGAATCAAGTGTGTCTAGACTGGCATAAACATGGCAGCGAGAATCAGCTCAAACCCACAATAAAAAGGAATTTCAAAAACAAAACAAAAAAACTGGGAAATTCTTTACAATTCCTTCAGGGTCTCTGATGAAAGCTGGAATGACCCTATCTACAACGACAGCTGGATGTGGCATAAGGAGGGACACTTGGGACTGAGACGATTGGTGAGATTGGGTGAGCAAATGCAGACTCTTTAAAGCAATAATGCATGGCACCCATTCCATGGGTCCGAACTCTCCAGGTTGAAGGGAATATTACTACAGCTATAACATGTGCGGGAAACCTAGAGAACGGACACACTGTGAATACGAAAGGTTTCTAAAACTCAACGCATAGTCCCTCTCCTGGTGCACCGGTTTGACTTTCCGTCTGCTTTACTATCAACCTCCCAACTTGGAGAGACAGCCCCTTTAACCTCTTGGTTCGCACAGGTTGCCAATTTGGCAGAGGATGAAAGGGAAGAGGGAGAACCAATGAGAGAGTAGCTGTTAGGCATTTGGACGGGCACATATCACTGTAATTTCCTGGCAGGAAGAAGAATTAACCAAATTCTCAGCCACCCACCGGGAACCAGTATAGGTCCTGAACCAAAATTTTGGACTTGCGGTCAGCTCACCAAAAACGAGTTGAAAAATGGAGCTCAGGGGCACAGCAATTCACAAACTGGCCGAGTAATAAAGGACAACTATCGTCCAAAAATCTGTTGAGGGAAGGCAACGAGGCGGACTTGAAAGCGAGGCAGAATAGCAGGAAACAGATTTCAAGAGGTACGTTGGAATTGCCTTTAAAGCACAGGAAGAGGGGCACAACTTCGACAATGATGCACTTGGCCAAAAAGGGCGTATGCGTTTTCTCCTGAATATATTCAGGAGAAAACGCATACGCCCTTTTTGGCCAAGTAAGCAAGCGGGCAATGCAAATCTGCACTACAAAGAAGTATCACTTCCCACCGGTCAAAAGGGACATCCACAAAATGTGTAAGAACAAGAAAGGCAAGACAGGCCCTGGAGAACAGGGAGCCTTGTTATGCTGATGGGCGGGATGTAAATTGCCAACTGCCTCTCTGGAGGAGTGCATTCTGTTCCCTAAAACAAGTAAAGAACAGAGCTACAGAGCCAAGGGCACTACCAGCCTAGGGAATATACCTTGGGAAAACTGAAAATCAATAAGACAGAGCCACCCCAAAATTTAGGGCTGCACTGCATACAAGGACCTCAACTTGGATACACCTTAAGTATCCCAGAAAATATAAACATGGTTCAAAAAATTGTGGTACTTACGTATGATGGAATATCCCTCAGCCATGAAATCAATGTCATAAGACCAGTAGCAGCAAAATGGGTGGATTCAGGTACGATGATTCTAAGTGAAATAAGTCACACAGAAAAAGAAACTTATCATAAGATATCACTTATGAAGATCCTGTAAACATGGCTACACTTGAACTGAGTTAGGAAAGAGGACAGTGTCTCACATTTAGAAAACACTCTTATACCTGCTTAAGGGGGAAGGAGAGGTGGGGTGATGCATAAAACCAGAGTTTGATATAAGCACAGGTACCGTTCCAAAAACCAACTATGGAATAGACAAGACCTACAACGTCCTCAGCGAAAGGGACTCAAAACCCCATATTTCCCGCAGAGGAAAATATCTGACTAGTAAGAATCTTAAAACCTATGTATTGATATGTCTCCGTAAGGGAATCAAGTGTGTCTAGACTGGCATAAACATGGCAGCGAGAATCAGCTCAAACCCACTATAAAAAGGAATTTCAAAAACAAAACAAAAAAACTGGGAAATTCTTTGCAATTCCTTCAGGGTCTCTGATGAAAGCTGGAATGACCCTATCTACAACGACAGCTGGATGTGGCATAAGGAGGGACACTTGGGACTGAGACGATTGGTGGGATTGGGTGAGCAAATGCAGACCCTTTAAAGCAATAATGCATGGCACCCATTCCATGGGTCCGAACTCTCCAGGTTGAAGGGAATATTACTACAGCTATAACAAGTGCGGGAAACCTAGAGAACGGACACACTGTGAATACGAAAGGTTTCTAAAACTCAACGCATAGTCCCTCTCCTGGTGCTCCGGTTTGACTTTCCGTCTGCTTTACTATCAACCTCCCAACTTGGAGAGACAGCCCCTTTAACCTCTTGGTTCGCACAGGTTGCCAATTTGGCAGAGGATGAAAGGGAAGAGGGAGAACCAATGAGAGAGTAGCTGTTAGGCATTTGGACGGGCACATATCACTGTAATTTCCCGGCAGGAAGAAGAATTAACCAAATTCTCAGCCACCCACCGGGAACCAGTATAGGTCCTGAACCAAAATTTTGGACTTGCGGTCAGCTCACCAAAAACGAGTTGAAAAATGGAGCTCAGGGGCACAGCAATTCACAAACTGGCCGAGTCATAAAGGACAACTATCGTCCAAAAATCTGTTGAGGGAAGGCAACGAGGCGGACTTGAAAGCGAGGCAGAATAGCAGGAAACAGATTTCAAGAGGTACGTTGGAATCACCTTTAAAGCACAGGAAGAGGGGCACAACTTCGACAATGATGCACTTGGCCAAAAAGGGCGTATGCGTTTTCTCCTGAATATATTCAGGAGAAAACGCATACGCCCTTTTTGGCCAAGCAAGCAAGCGGGCAATGCAAATCTGCACTACAAAGAAGTATCACTTCCCACCGGTCAAAAGGGACATCCACAAAATGTGTAAGAACAAGAAAGGCAAGACAGGCCCTGGAGAACAGGGAGCCTTGTTATGCTGATGGGCGGGATGTAAATTGCCAACTGCCTCTCTGGAGGAGTGCATTCTGTTCCCTAAAACAAGTAAAGAACAGAGCTACAGAGCCAAGGGCACTACCAGTCTAGGGAATATACCTTGGGAAAACTGAAAATCAATAAGACAGAGCCACCCCAAAATTTAGGGCTGCACTGCATACAAGGACCTCAACTTGGATACACCTTAAGTATCCCAGAAAATATAAACATGGTTCAAAAAATTGTGGTACTTACGTACAATGGAATATCCCTCAGCCATGAAATCAATGTCATAAGACCAGTAGCAGCAAAATGGGTGGATTCAGGTACGATGATTCTAAGTGAAATAAGTCACACAGAAAAAGAAACTTATCATAAGATATCACTTATGAAGATCCTGTAAACATGGCTACACTTGAACTGAGTTAGGAAAGAGAACAGTGTCTCACATTTAGAAAACACTCTTATACCTGCTTAAGGGGGAAGGAGAGGTGGGGTGATGCATAAAACCAGAGTTTGATATGAGCACAGGTACCGTTCCAAAAACCAACTATGGAATAGACAAGACCTACACCGTCCTCAGCGAAAGGGACTCAAAACCCCATATTTCCCGCAGAGGAAAATATCTGACTAGTAAGAATCTTAAAACCTATGTATTGATATGTCTCCGTAAGGGAATCAAGTGTGTCTAGACTGGCATAAACATGGCAGCGAGAATCAGCTCAAACCCACTATAAAAAGGAATTTCAAAAACAAAACAAAAAACGGGGAAATTCTTTACAATTCCTTCAGGGTCTCTGATGAAGGCTGGAATGACCCTATCTACAACGACAGCTGGATGTGGCATAAGGAGGGACACTTGGGACTGAGACGATTGGTGAGATTGGGTGAGCAAATGCAGACCCTTTAAAGCAATAATGCACGGCACCCATTCCATGGGTCCGAATTCTCCAGGTTGAAGGGAATATTACTACAGCTATAACATGTGCGGGAAACCTAGAGAACGGACACACTGTGAATACGAAAGGTTTCTAAAACTCAACGCATAGTCCCTCTCCTGGTGCTCCTGTTTGACTTTCCGTCTGCTTTACTATCAACCTCCCAACTTGGAGAGACAGCCCCTTTAACCTCTTGGTTCGCACAGGTTGCCAATTTGGCAGAGGATGAAAGGGAAGAGGGAGAACCAATGAGAGAGTAGCTGTTAGGCATTTGGACGGGCACATATCACTGTAATTTCCCGGCAGGAAGAAGAATTAACCAAATTCTCAGCCACCCACCGGGAACCAGTATAGGTCCTGAACCAAAATTTTGGACTTGCGGTCAGCTCACCAAAAACGAGTTGAAAAATGGAGCTCAGGGGCACAGCAATTCACAAACTGGCCGAGTAATAAAGGACAACTATCGTCCAAAAATCTGTTGAGGGAAGGCAACGAGGCGGACTTGAAAGCGAGGCAGAATAGCAGGAAACAGATTTCAAGAGGTACGTTGGAATCGCCTTTAAAGCACAGGAAGAGGGGCACAACTTCGACAATGATGCACTTGGCCAAAAAGGGCGTATGCGTTTTCTCCTGAATATATTCAGGAGAAAACGCATACGCCCTTTTTGGCCAAGCAAGCAAGCGGGCAATGCAAATCTGCACTACAAAGAAGTATCACTTCCCACCGGTCAAAAGGGACATCCACAAAATGTGTAAGAACAAGAAAGGCAAGACAGGCCCTGGAGAACAGGGAGCCTTGTTATGCTGATGGGCGGGATGTAAATTGCCAACTGCCTCTCTGGAGGAGTGCATTCTGTTCCCTAAAACAAGTAAAGAACAGAGCTACAGAGCCAAGGGCACTACCAGTCTAGGGAATATACCTTGGGAAAACTGAAAATCAATAAGACAGAGCCACCCCAAAATTTAGGGCTGCACTGCATACAAGGACCTCAACTTGGATACACCTTAAGTATCCCAGAAAATATAAACATGGTTCAAAAAATTGTGGTACTTACGTACGATGGAATATCCCTCAGCCATGAAATCAATGTCATAAGACCAGTAGCAGCAAAATGGGTGGATTCAGGTACGATGATTCTAAGTGAAATAAGTCACACAGAAAAAGAAACTTATCATAAGATATCACTTATGAAGATCCTGTAAACATGGCTACACTTGAACTGAGTTAGGAAAGAGAACAGTGTCTCACATTTAGAAAACACTCTTATACCTGCTTAAGGGGGAAGGAGAGGTGGGGTGATGCATAAAACCAGAGTTTGATATGAGCACAGGTACCGTTCCAAAAACCAACTATGGAATAGACAAGACCTACACCGTCCTCAGCGAAAGGGACTCAAAACCCCATATTTCCCGCAGAGGAAAATATCTGACTAGTAAGAATCTTAAAACCTATGTATTGATATGTCTCCGTAAGGGAATCAAGTGTGTCTAGACTGGCATAAACATGGCAGCGAGAATCAGCTCAAACCCACTATAAAAAGGAATTTCAAAAACAAAACAAAAAAACTGGGAAATTCTTTACAATTCCTTCAGGGTCTCTGATGAAGGCTGGAATGACCCTATCTACAACGACAGCTGGATGTGGCATAAGGAGGGACACTTGGGACTGAGACGATTGGTGAGATTGGGTGAGCAAATGCAGACCCTTTAAAGCAATAATGCATGGCACCCATTCCATGGGTCCGAACTTTCCAGGTTGAAGGGAATATTACTACAGCTATAACATGTGCGGGAAACCTAGAGAACGGACACACTGTGAATACGAAAGGTTTCTAAAACTCAACGGATAGTCCCTCCCCTGGTGCTCCGGTTTGACTTTCCGTCTGCTTTACTATCAACCTCCCAACTTGGAGAGACAGCCCCTTTAACCTCTTGGTTCGCACAGGTTGCCAATTTGGCAGAGGATGAAAGGGAAGAGGGAGAACCAATGAGAGAGTAGCTGTTAGGCATTTGGACGGGCACATATCACTGTAATTTCCCGGCAGGAAGAAGAATTAACCAAATTCTCAGCCACCCACCGGGAACCAGTATAGGTCCTGAACCAAAATTTTGGACTTGCGGTCAGCTCACCAAAAGCGAGTTGAAAAATGGAGCTCAGGGGCACAGCAATTCACAACCTGGCCGAGTAATAAATGACAACTATCGTCCAAAAATCTGTTGAGGGAAGGCAACGAGGAGGACTTGAAAGCGAGGCAGAATACCAGGAAACAGATTTCAACAGGTACGTTGGAATCACCTTTAAAGCACAGGAAGAGGGGCACAACTTCGACAATGATGCACTTGGCCAAAAAGGGCGTATGCGTTTTCTCCTGAATATATTCAGGAGAAAACGCATACGCCCTTTTTGGCCAAGCAAGCAAGCGGGCAATGCAAATCTGCACTACAAAGAAGTATCATTTCCCACCGGTCAAAAGGGACATCCACAAAATGTGTAAGAACAAGAAAGGCAAGACAGGCCCTGGAGAACAGGGAGCCTTGTTATGCTGATGGGCGGGATGTAAATTGCCAACTGCCTCTCTGGAGGAGTGCATTCTGTTCCCTAAAACAAGTAAAGAACAGAGCTACAGAGCCAAGGGCACTACCAGTCTAGGGAATATACCTTGGGAAAACTGAAAATCAATAAGACAGAGCCACCCCAAAATTTAGGGCTGCACTGCATACAAGGACCTCAACTTGGATACACCTTAAGTATCCCAGAAAATATAAACATGGTTCAAAAAATTGTGGTACTTACGTACGATGGAATATCCCTCAGCCATGAAATCAATGTCATAAGACCAGTAGCAGCAAAATGGGTGGATTCAGGTACGATGATTCTAAGTGAAATAAGTCACACAGAAAAAGAAACTTATCATAAGATATCACTTATGAAGATCCTGTAAACATGGCTACACTTGAACTGAGTTAGGAAAGAGAACAGTGTCTCACATTTAGAAAACACTCTTATACCTGCTTAAGGGGGAAGGAGAGGTGGGGTGATGCATAAAACCAGAGTTTGATATAAGCACAGGTACCGTTCCAAAAACCAACTATGGAATAGACAAGACCTACACCGTCCTCAGCGAAAGGGACTCAAAACCCCATATTTCCCGCAGAGGAAAATATCTGACTAGTAAGAATCTTAAAACCTATGTATTGATATGTCTCCGTAAGGGAATCAAGTGTGTCTAGACTGGCATAAACATGGCAGCGAGAATCAGCTCAAACCCACTATAAAAAGGAATTTCAAAAACAAAACAAAAAAACTGGGAAATTCTTTACAATTCCTTCAGGGTCTCTGATGAAAGCTGGAATGACCCTATCTACAACGACAGCTGGATGTGGCATAAGGAGGGACACTTGGGACTGAGACGATTGGTGAGATTGGGTGAGCAAATGCAGACCCTTTAAAGCAATAATGCATGGCACCCATTCCATGGGTCCGAACTCTCCAGGTTGAAGGGAATATTACTACAGCTATAACATGTGCGGGAAACCTAGAGAACGGACACACTGTGAATACGAAAGGTTTCTAAAACTCAACGCATAGTCCCTCTCCTGGTGCTCCGGTTTGACTTTCCGTCTGCTTTACTATCAACCTCCCAACTTGGAGAGACAGCCCCTTTAACCTCTTGGTTCGCACAGGTTGCCAATTTGGCAGAGGATGAAAGGGAAGAGGGAGAACCAATGAGAGAGTAGCTGTTAGGCATTTGGACGGGCACATATCACTGTAATTTCCCGGCAGGAAGAAGAATTAACCAAATTCTCAGCCACCCACCGGGAACCAGTATAGGTCCTGAACCAAAATTTTGGACTTGCGGTCAGCTCACCAAAAGCGAGTTGAAAAATGGAGCTCAGGGGCACAGCAATTCACAAACTGGCCGAGTAATAAAGGACAACTATCGTCCAAAAATCTGTTGAGGGAAGGCAACGAGGAGGACTTGAAAGCGAGGCAGAATAGCAGGAAACAGATTTCAAGAGGTACGTTGGAATCACCTTTAAAGCACAGGAAGAGGGGCACAACTTCGACAATGATGCACTTGGCCAAAAAGGGCGTATGCATTTTCTCCTGAATATATTCAGGAGAAAACGCATACGCCCTTTTTGGCCAAGCAAGCAAGCGGGCAATGCAAATCTGCACTACAAAGAAGTATCATTTCCCACCGGTCAAAAGGGACATCCACAAAATGTGTAAGAACAAGAAAGGCAAGACAGGCCCTGGAGAACAGGGAGCCTTGTTATGCTGATGGGCGGGATGTAAATTGCCAACTGCCTCTCTGGAGGAGTGCATTCTGTTCCCTAAAACAAGTAAAGAACAGAGCTACAGAGCCAAGGGCACTACCAGTCTAGGGAATATACCTTGGGAAAACTGAAAATCAATAAGACAGAGCCACCCCAAAATTTAGGGCTGCACTGCATACAAGGACCTCAACTTGGATACACCTTAAGTATCCCAGAAAATATAAGCATGGTTCAAAAAATTGTGGTACTTACGTACGATGGAATATCCCTCAGCCATGAAATCAATGTCATAAGACCAGTAGCAGCAAAATGGGTGGATTCAGGTACGATGATTCTAAGTGAAATAAGTCACACAGAAAAAGAAACTTATCATAAGATATCACTTATGAAGATCCTGTAAACATGGCTACACTTGAACTGAGTTAGGAAAGAGAACAGTGTCTCACATTTAGAAAACACTCTTATACCTGCTTAAGGGGGAAGGAGAGGTGGGGTGATGCATAAAACCAGAGTTTGATATAAGCACAGGTACCGTTCCAAAAACCAACTATGGAATAGACAAGACCTACACCGTCCTCAGCGAAAGGGACTCAAAACCCCATATTTCCCGCAGAGGAAAATATCTGACTAGTAAGAATCTTAAAACCTATGTATTGATATGTCTCCGTAAGGGAATCAAGTGTGTCTAGACTGGCATAAACATGGCAGCGAGATTCAGCTCAAACCCACTATAAAAAGGAATTTCAAAAACAAAACAAAAACACTGGGAAATTCTTTACAATTCCTTCAGGGTCTCTGATGAAAGCTGGAATGACCCTATCTACAACGACAGCTGGATGTGGCATAAGGAGGGACACTTGGGACTGAGACGATTGGTGAGATTGGGTGAGCAAATGCAGACCCTTTAAAGCAATAATGCATGGCACCCATTCCATGGGTCCGAACTCTCCAGGTTGAAGGGAATATTACTACAGCTATAACATGTGCGGGAAACCTAGAGAACGGACACACTGTGAATACGAAAGGTTTCTAAAACTCAACGGATAGTCCCTCCCCTGGTGCTCCGGTTTGACTTTCCGTCTGCTTTACTATCAACCTCCCAACTTGGAGAGACAGCCCCTTTAACCTCTTGGTTCGCACAGGTTGCCAATTTGGCAGAGGATGAAAGGGAAGAGGGAGAACCAATGAGAGAGTAGCTGTTAGGCATTTGGACGGGCACATATCACTGTAATTTCCCGGCAGGAAGAAGAATTAACCAAATTCTCAGCCACCCACCGGGAACCAGTATAGGTCCTGAACCAAAATTTTGGACTTGCGGTCAGCTCACCAAAAGCGAGTTGAAAAATGGAGCTCAGGGGCACAGCAATTCACAACCTGGCCGAGTAATAAATGACAACTATCGTCCAAAAATCTGTTGAGGGAAGGCAACGAGGAGGACTTGAAAGCGAGGCAGAATAGCAGGAAACAGATTTCAACAGGTACGTTAGAATCACCTTTAAAGCACAGGAAGAGGGGCACAACTTCGACAATGATGCACTTGGCCAAAAAGGGCGTATGCGTTTTCTCCTGAATATATTCAGGAGAAAACGCATACGCCCTTTTTGGCCAAGCAAGCAAGCGGGCAATGCAAATCTGCACTACAAAGAAGTATCATTTCCCACCGGTCAAAAGGGACATCCACAAAATGTGTAAGAACAAGAAAGGCAAGACAGGCCCTGGAGAACAGGGAGCCTTGTTATGCTGATGGGCGGGATGTAAATTGCCAACTGCCTCTCTGGAGGAGTGCATTCTGTTCCCTAAAACAAGTAAAGAACAGAGCTACAGAGCCAAGGGCACTACCAGTCTAGGGAATATACCTTGGGAAAACTGAAAATCAATAAGACAGAGCCACCCCAAAATTTAGGGCTGCACTGCATACAAGGACCTCAACTTGGATACACCTTAAGTATCCCAGAAAATATAAACATGGTTCAAAAAATTGTGGTACTTACGTACGATGGAATATCCCTCAGCCATGAAATCAATGTCATAAGACCAGTAGCAGCAAAATGGGTGGATTCAGGTACGATGATTCTAAGTGAAATAAGTCACACAGAAAAAGAAACTTATCATAAGATATCACTTATGAAGATCCTGTAAACATGGCTACACTTGAACTGAGTTAGGAAAGAGAACAGTGTCTCACATTTAGAAAACACTCTTATACCTGCTTAAGGGGGAAGGAGAGGTGGGGTGATGCATAAAACCAGAGTTTGATATAAGCACAGGTACCGTTCCAAAAACCAACTATGGAATAGACAAGACCTACACCGTCCTCAGCGAAAGGGACTCAAAACCCCATATTTCCCGCAGAGGAAAATATCTGACTAGTAAGAATCTTAAAACCTATGTATTGATATGTCTCCGTAAGGGAATCAAGTGTGTCTAGACTGGCATAAACATGGCAGCGAGAATCAGCTCAAACCCACTATAAAAAGGAATTTCAAAAACAAAACAAAAAAACTGGGAAATTCTTTACAATTCCTTCAGGGTCTCTGATGAAAGCTGGAATGACCCTATCTACAACGACAGCTGGATGTGGCATAAGGAGGGACACTTGGGACTGAGACGATTGGTGAGATTGGGTGAGCAAATGCAGACCCTTTAAAGCAATAATGCATGGCACCCATTCCATGGGTCCGAACTCTCCAGGTTGAAGGGAATATTACTACAGCTATAACATGTGCGGGAAACCTAGAGAACGGACACACTGTGAATACGAAAGGTTTCTAAAACTCAACGCATAGTCCCTCTCCTGGTGCTCCGGTTTGACTTTCCGTCTGCTTTACTATCAACCTCCCAACTTGGAGAGACAGCCCCTTTAACCTCTTGGTTCGCACAGGTTGCCAATTTGGCAGAGGATGAAAGGGAAGAGGGAGAACCAATGAGAGAGTAGCTGTTAGGCATTTGGACGGGCACATATCACTGTAATTTCCCGGCAGGAAGAAGAATTAACCAAATTCTCAGCCACCCACCGGGAACCAGTATAGGTCCTGAACCAAAATTTTGGACTTGCGGTCAGCTCACCAAAAGCGAGTTGAAAAATGGAGCTCAGGGGCACAGCAATTCACAAACTGGCCGAGTAATAAAGGACAACTATCGTCCAAAAATCTGTTGAGGGAAGGCAACGAGGAGGACTTGAAAGCGAGGCAGAATAGCAGGAAACAGATTTCAAGAGGTACGTTGGAATCACCTTTAAAGCACAGGAAGAGGGGCACAACTTCGACAATGATGCACTTGGCCAAAAAGGGCGTATGCATTTTCTCCTGAATATATTCAGGAGAAAACGCATACGCCCTTTTTGGCCAAGCAAGCAAGCGGGCAATGCAAATCTGCACTACAAAGAAGTATCATTTCCCACCGGTCAAAAGGGACATCCACAAAATGTGTAAGAACAAGAAAGGCAAGACAGGCCCTGGAGAACAGGGAGCCTTGTTATGCTGATGGGCGGGATGTAAATTGCCAACTGCCTCTCTGGAGGAGTGCATTCTGTTCCCTAAAACAAGTAAAGAACAGAGCTACAGAGCCAAGGGCACTACCAGTCTAGGGAATATACCTTGGGAAAACTGAAAATCAATAAGACAGAGCCACCCCAAAATTTAGGGCTGCACTGCATACAAGGACCTCAACTTGGATACACCTTAAGTATCCCAGAAAATATAAGCATGGTTCAAAAAATTGTGGTACTTACGTACGATGGAATATCCCTCAGCCATGAAATCAATGTCATAAGACCAGTAGCAGCAAAATGGGTGGATTCAGGTACGATGATTCTAAGTGAAATAAGTCACACAGAAAAAGAAACTTATCATAAGATATCACTTATGAAGATCCTGTAAACATGGCTACACTTGAAATGAGTTAGGAAAGAGAACAGTGTCTCACATTTAGAAAACACTCTTATACCTGCTTAAGGGGGAAGGAGAGGTGGGGTGATGCATAAAACCAGAGTTTGATATAAGCACAGGTACCGTTCCAAAAACCAACTATGGAATAGACAAGACCTACACCGTCCTCAGCGAAAGGGACTCAAAACCCCATATTTCCCGCAGAGGAAAATATCTGACTAGTAAGAATCTTAAAACCTATGTATTGATATGTCTCCGTAAGGGAATCAAGTGTGTCTAGACTGGCATAAACATGGCAGCGAGATTCAGCTCAAACCCACTATAAAAAGGAATTTCAAAAACAAAACAAAAACACTGGGAAATTCTTTACAATTCCTTCAGGGTCTCTGATGAAAGCTGGAATGACCCTATCTACAACGACAGCTGGATGTGGCATAAGGAGGGACACTTGGGACTGAGACGATTGGTGAGATTGGGTGAGCAAATGCAGACCCTTTAAAGCAATAATGCATGGCACCCATTCCATGGGTCCGAACTCTCCAGGTTGAAGGGAATATTACTACAGCTATAACATGTGCGGGAAACCTAGAGAACGGACACACTGTGAATACGAAAGGTTTCTAAAACTCAACGCATAGTCCCTCTCCTGGTGCTCCGGTTTGACTTTCCGTCTGCTTTACTATCAACCTCCCAACTTGGAGAGACAGCCCCTTTAACCTCTTGGTTCGCACAGGTTGCCAATTTGGCAGAGGATGAAAGGGAAGAGGGAGAACCAATGAGAGAGTAGCTGTTAGGCATTTGGACGGGCACATATCACTGTAATTTCCCGGCAGGAAGAAGAATTAACCAAATTCTCAGCCACCCACCGGGAACCAGTATAGGTCCTGAACCAAAATTTTGGACTTGCTGTCAGCTCACCAAAAACGAGTTGAAAAATGGAGCTCAGGGGCACAGCAATTCACAAACTGGCCGAGTAATAAAGGACAACTATCGTCCAAAAATCTGTTGAGGGAAGGCAACGAGGCGGACTTGAAAGCGAGGGAGAATAGCAGGAAACAGATTTCAAGAGGTACGTTGGAATCGCCTTTAAAGCACAGGAAGAGGGGCACAACTTCGACAATGATGCACTTGGCCAAAAAGGGCGTATGCGTCTTCTCCTGAATATATTCAGGAGAAAACGCATACGCCCTTTTTGGCCAAGCAAGGAAGCGGGCAATGCAAATCTGCACTACAAAGAATTATCACTTCCCACTGGTCAAAAGGGACATCCACAAATGTGTAAGAACAAGAAAGGCAAGACAGGCCCTGGAGAACAGGGAGCCTTGTTATGCTGATGGGCGGGATGTAAATTGCCAACTGCCTCTCTGGAGGAGTGCATTCTGTTCCCTAAAACAAGTAAAGAACAGAGCTACAGAGCCAAGGGCACTACCAGCCTAGGGAATATACCTTGGGAAAACTGAAAATCAATAAGACAGAGCCACCCCAAAATTTAGGGCTGCACTGCATACAAGGACCTCAACTTGGATACACCTTAAGTATCCCAGAAAATATAAACATGGTTCAAAAAATTGTGGTACTTACGTACGATGGAATATCCCTCAGCCATGAAATCAATGTCATAAGACCAGTAGCAGCAAAATGGGTGGATTCAGGTACGATGATTCTAAGTGAAATAAGTCACACAGAAAAAGAAACTTATCATAAGATATCACTTATGAAGATCCTGTAAACATGGCTACACTTGAACTGAGTTAGGAAAGAGGACAGTGTCTCACATTTAGAAAACACTCTTATACCTGCTTAAGGGGGAAGGAGAGGTGGGGTGATGCATAAAACCAGAGTTTGATATAAGCACAGGTACCGTTCCAAAAACCAACTATGGAATAGACAAGACCTACACCGTCCTCAGCGAAAGGGACTCAAAACCCCATATTTCCCGCAGAGGAAAATATCTGACTAGTAAGAATATTAAAACCTATGTATTGATATGTCTCCGTAAGGGAAACAAGTGTGTCTAGACTGGCATAAACATGGCAGCGAGAATCAGCTCAAACCCACTATAAAAAGGAATTTCAAAAACAAAACAAAAAAACTGGGAAATTCTTTACAATTCCTTCAGGGTCTCTGATGAAGGCTGGAATGACCCTATCTACAACGACAGCTGGATGTGGCATAAGGAGGGACACTTGGGACTGAGACGATTGGTGAGATTGGGTGAGCAAATGCAGACCCTTTAAAGCAATAATGCATGGCACCCATTCCATGGGTCCGAACTCTCCAGGTTGAAGGGAATATTACTACAGCTATAACATGTGCGGGAAACCTAGAGAACGGACACACTGTGAATACGAAAGGTTTCTAAAACTCAACGCATAGTCCCTCCCCTGGTGCTCCGGTTTGACTTTCCGTCTGCTTTACTATCAACCTCCCAACTTGGAGAGACAGCCCCTTTAACCTCTTGGTTCGCACAGGTTGCCAATTTGGCAGAGGATGAAAGGGAATAGGGAGAACCAATGAGAGAGTAGCTGTTAGGCATTTGGACGGGCACATATCACTGTAATTTCCCGGCAGGAAGAAGAATTAACCAAATTCTCAGCCACCCACCGGGAACCAGTATAGGTCCTGAACCAAAATTTTGGACTTGCGGTCAGCTCACCAAAAGCGAGTTGAAAAATGGAGCTCAGGGGCACAGCAATTCACAAACTGGCCGAGTAATAAAGGACAACTATCGTCCAAAAATCTGTTGAGGGAAGGCAACGAGGAGGACTTGAAAGCGAGGCAGAATAGCAGGAAACAGATTTCAAGAGGTACGTTGGAATCACCTTTAAAGCACAGGAAGAGGGGCACAACTTCGACAATGATGCACTTGGCCAAAAAGGGCGTATGCGTTTTCTCCTGAATATATTCAGGAGAAAACGCATACGCCCTTTTTGGCCAAGCAAGCAAGCGGGCAATGCAAATCTGCACTACAAAGAAGTATCATTTCCCACCGGTCAAAAGGGACATCCACAAAATGTGTAAGAACAAGAAAGGCAAGACAGGCCCTGGAGAACAGGGAGCCTTGTTATGCTGATGGGCGGGATGTAAATTGCCAACTGCCTCTCTGGAGGAGTGCATTCTGTTCCCTAAAACAAGTAAAGAACAGAGCTACAGAGCCAAGGGCACTACCAGTCTAGGGAATATACCTTGGGAAAACTGAAAATCAATAAGACAGAGCCACCCCAAAATTTAGGGCTGCACTGAATACAAGGACCTCAACTTGGATACACCTTAAGTATCCCAGAAAATATAAACATGGTTCAAAAAACTGTGGTACTTACGTACGATGGAATATCCCTCAGCCATGAAATCAATGTCATAAGACCAGTAGCAGCAAAATGGGTGGATTCAGGTACGATGATTCTAAGTGAAATAAGTCACACAGAAAAAGAAACTTATCATAAGATATCACTTATGAAGATCCTGTAAACATGGCTACACTTGAACTGAGTTAGGAAAGAGAACAGTGTCTCACATTTAGAAAACACTCTTATACCTGCTTAAGGTTGAAGGAGAGGTGGGGTGATGCATAAAACCAGAGTTTGATATAAGCACAGGTACCGTTCCAAAAACCAACTATGGAATAGACAAGACCTACACCGTCCTCAGTGAAAGGGACTCAAAACCCCATATTTCCCGCAGAGGAAAATATCTGACTAGTAAGAATCTTAAAACCTATGTATTGATATGTCTCCGTAAGGGAATCAAGTGTGTCTAGACTGGCATAAACATGGCAGCGAGAATCAGCTCAAACCCACTATAAAAAGGAATTTCAAAAACAAAACAAAAAAACTGGGAAATTCTTTACAATTCCTTCAGGGTCTCTGATGAAAGCTGGAATGACCCTATCTACAACGACAGCTGGATGTGGCATAAGGAGGGACACTTGGGACTGAGACGATTGGTGAGATTGGGTGAGCAAATGCAGACCCTTTAAAGCAATAATGCATGGCACCCATTCCATGGGTCCGAACTCTCCAGGTTGAAGGGAATATTACTACAGCTATAACATGTGCGGGAAACCTAGAGAACGGACACACTGTGAATACGAAAGGTTTCTAAAACTCAACGAATAGTCCCTCTCCTGGTGCTCCGGTTTGACTTTCCGTCTGCTTTACTATCAACCTCCCAACTTGGAGAGACAGCCCCTTTAACCTCTTGGTTCGCACAGGTTGCCAATTTGGCAGAGGATGAAAGGGAAGAGGGAGAACCAATGAGAGAGTAGCTGTTAGGCATTTGGACGGGCACATATCACTCTAATTTCCCAGCAGGAAGAAGAATTAACCAAATTCTCAGCCACCCACCGGGAACCAGTATAGGTCCTGAACCAAAATTTTGGACTTGCGGTCAGCTCACCAAAAACGAGTTGAAAAATGGAGCTCAGGGGCACAGCAATTCACAAACTGGCCGAGTAATAAAGGACAACTATCGTCCAAAAATCTGTTGAGGGAAGGCAACGAGGCGGACTTGAAAGCGAGGCAGAATAGCAGGAAACAGATTTCAAGAGGTACGTTGGAATCGCCTTTAAAGCACAGGAAGAGGGGCACAACTTCGACCATGATGCACTTGGCCAAAAAGGGTGTATGCGTTTTCTCCTGAATATATTCAGGAGAAAACGCATACGCCCTTTTTGGCCAAGCAAGCAAGCGGGCAATGCAAATCTGCACTACAAAGAAGTATCACTTCCCACCGGTCAAAAGGGACATCCACAAAATGTGTAAGAACAAGAAAGGCAAGACAGGCCCTGGAGAACAGGGAGCCTTGTTATGCTGATGGGCGGGATGTAAATTGCCAACTGCCTCTCTGGAAGAGTGCATTCTGTTCCCTAAAACAAGTAAAGAACAGAGCTACAGAGCCAAGGGCACTACCAGTCTAGGGAATATACCTTGGGAAAACTGAAAATCAATAAGACAGAGCCACCCCAAAATTTAGGGCTGCACTGCATACAAGGACCTCAACTTGGATACACCTTAAGTATCCCAGAAAATATAAACATGGTTCAAAAAATTGTGGTACTTACGTACGATGGAATATCCCTCAGCCATGAAATCAATGTCATAAGACCAGTAGCAGCAAAATGGGTGGATTCAGGTACGATGATTCTAAGTGAAATAAGTCACACAGAAAAAGAAACTTATCATAAGATATCACTTATGAAGATCCTGTAAACATGGCTACACTTGAACTGAGTTAGGAAAGAGAACAGTGTCTCACATTTAGAAAACACTCTTATACCTGCTTAAGGGGGAAGGAGAGGTGGGGTGATGCATAAAACCAGAGTTTGATATAAGCACAGGTACCATTCCAAAAACCAACTATGGAATAGACAAGACCTACACCTTCCTCAGTGAAAGGGACTCAAAACACCATATTTCCCGCAGAGGAATATATCTGACTAGTAAGAATCTTAAAACCTATGTATTGATATGTCTCCGTAAGGGAATCAAGTGTGTCTAGACTGGCATAAATATGGCAGCGAGAATCAGCTGAAACCCACTATAAAAAGGAATTTCAAAAACAAAACAAAAAAACTGGGAAATTCTTTACAATTCCTTCAGGGTCTCTGATGAAGGCTGGAATGACCCTATCTACAACGACAGCTGGATGTGGCATAAGGAGGGACACTTGGGACTGAGACGATTGGTGAGATTGGGTGAGCAAATGCAGACCCTTTAAAGCAATAATGCATGGCACACATTCCATGGGTCCAAACTTTCCAGGTTGAAGGGAATATTACTACAGCTATAACATGTGCGGGAAACCTAGAGAACGGACACACTGTGAATACGAAAGGTTTCTAAAACTCAACGCATAGTCCCTCCCCTGGTGCTCCGGTTTGACTTTCCGTCTGCTTTACTATCAACCTCCCAACTTGGAGAGACAGCCCCTTTAACCTCTTGGTTCGCACAGGTTGCCAATTTGGCAGAGGATGAAAGGGAAGAGGGAGAACCAATGAGAGAGTAGCTGTTAGGCATTTGGACGGGCACATATCACTGTAATTTCCCGGCAGGAAAAAGAATTAACCAAATTCTCAGCCACCCACCGGGAACCAGTATAGGTCCTGAACCAAAATTTTGGACTTGCGGTCAGCTCACCAAAAGCGAGTTGAAAAATGGAGCTCAGGGGCACAGCAATTCACAAACTGGCCGAGTAATAAATGACAACTATCGTCCAAAAATCTGTTGAGGGAAGGCAACGAGGAGGACTTGAAAGCGAGGCAGAATAGCAGGAAACAGATTTCAACAGGTACGTTGGAATCACCTTTAAAGCACAGGAAGAGGGGCACAACTTCGACAATGATGCACTTGGCCAAAAAGGGCGTATGCGTTTTCTCCTGAATATATTCAGGAGAAAACGCATACGCCCTTTTTGGCCAAGCAAGCAAGCGGGCAATGCAAATCTGCACTACAAAGAAGTATCATTTCCCACCGGTCAAAAGGGACATCCACAAAATGTGTAAGAACAAGAAAGGCAAGACAGGCCCTGGAGAACAGGGAGCCTTGTTATGCTGATGGGCGGAATGTAAATTGCCAACTGCCTCTCTGGAGGAGTGCATTCTGTTCCCTAAAACAAGTAAAGAACAGAGCTACAGAGCCAAGGGCACTACCAGTCTAGGGAATATACCTTGGGAAAACTGAAAATCAATAAGACAGAGCCACCCCAAAATTTAGGGCTGCACTGCATACAAGGACCTCAACTTGGATACACCTTAAGTATCCCAGAAAATATAAACATGGTTCAAAAAATTGTGGTACTTACGTACGATGGAATATCCCTCAGCCATGAAATCAATGTCATAAGACCAGTAGCAGCAAAATGGGTGGATTCAGGTACGATGATTCTAAGTGAAATAAGTCACACAGAAAAAGAAACTTATCATAAGATATCACTTATGAAGATCCTGTAAACATGGCTACACTTGAACTGAGTTAGGAAAGAGAACAGTGTCTCACATTTAGAAAACACTCTTATACCTGCTAAAGGGGGAAGGAGAGGTGGGGTGATGCATAAAACCAGAGTTTGATATAAGCACAGGTACCGTTCCAAAAACCAACTATGGAATAGACAAGACCTACACCGTCCTCAGCGAAAGGGACTCAAAACCCCATATTTCCCGCAGAGGAAAATATCTGACTAGTAAGAATCTTAAAACCTATGTATTGATATGTCTCCGTAAGGGAATCAAGTGTGTCTAGACTGGCATAAACATGGCAGCGAGAATCAGCTCAAACCCACTATAAAAAGGAATTTCAAAAACAAAACAAAAAAACTGGGAAATTCTTTACAATTCCTTCAGGGTCTCTGATGAAAGCTGGAATGACCCTATCTACAACGACAGCTGGATGTGGCATAAGGAGGGACACTTGGGACTGAGACGATTGGTGAGATTGGGTGAGCAAATGCAGACCCTTTAAAGCAATAATGCATGGCACCCATTCCATGGGTCCGAACTCTCCAGGTTGAAGGGAATATTACTACAGCTATAACATGTGCGGGAAACCTAGAGAACGGACACACTGTGAATACGAAAGGTTTCTAAAACTCAACGCATAGTCCCTCTCCTGGTGCTCCGGTTTGACTTTCCGTCTGCTTTACTATCAACCTCCCAACTTGGAGAGACAGCCCCTTTAACCTCTTGGTTCGCACAGGTTGCCAATTTGGCAGAGGATGAAAGGGAAGAGGGAGAACCAATGAGAGAGTAGCTGTTAGGCATTTGGACGGGCACATATCACTGTAATTTCCCGGCAGGAAGAAGAATTAACCAAATTCTCAGCCACCCACCGGGAACCAGTATAGGTCCTGAACCAAAATTTTGGACTTGCGGTCAGCTCACCAAAAGCGAGTTGAAAAATGGAGCTCAGGGGCACAGCAATTCACAAACTGGCCGAGTAATAAAGGACAACTATCGTCCAAAAATCTGTTGAGGGAAGGCAACGAGGAGGACTTGAAAGCGAGGCAGAATAGCAGGAAACAGATTTCAAGAGGTACGTTGGAATCACCTTTAAAGCACAGGAAGAGGGGCACAACTTCGACAATGATGCACTTGGCCAAAAAGGGCGTATGCATTTTCTCCTGAATATATTCAGGAGAAAACGCATACGCCCTTTTTGGCCAAGCAAGCAAGCGGGCAATGCAAATCTGCACTACAAAGAAGTATCATTTCCCACCGGTCAAAAGGGACATCCACAAAATGTGTAAGAACAAGAAAGGCAAGACAGGCCCTGGAGAACAGGGAGCCTTGTTATGCTGATGGGCGGGATGTAAATTGCCAACTGCCTCTCTGGAGGAGTGCATTCTGTTCCCTAAAACAAGTAAAGAACAGAGCTACAGAGCCAAGGGCACTACCAGTCTAGGGAATATACCTTGGGAAAACTGAAAATCAATAAGACAGAGCCACCCCAAAATTTAGGGCTGCACTGCATACAAGGACCTCAACTTGGATACACCTTAAGTATCCCAGAAAATATAAGCATGGTTCAAAAAATTGTGGTACTTACGTACGATGGAATATCCCTCAGCCATGAAATCAATGTCATAAGACCAGTAGCAGCAAAATGGGTGGATTCAGGTACGATGATTCTAAGTGAAATAAGTCACACAGAAAAAGAAACTTATCATAAGATATCACTTATGAAGATCCTGTAAACATGGCTACACTTGAACTGAGTTAGGAAAGAGAACAGTGTCTCACATTTAGAAAACACTCTTATACCTGCTTAAGGGGGAAGGAGAGGTGGGGTGATGCATAAAACCAGAGTTTGATATAAGCACAGGTACCGTTCCAAAAACCAACTATGGAATAGACAAGACCTACACCGTCCTCAGCGAAAGGGACTCAAAACCCCATATTTCCCGCAGAGGAAAATATCTGACTAGTAAGAATCTTAAAACCTATGTATTGATATGTCTCCGTAAGGGAATCAAGTGTGTCTAGACTGGCATAAACATGGCAGCGAGATTCAGCTCAAACCCACTATAAAAAGGAATTTCAAAAACAAAACAAAAACACTGGGAAATTCTTTACAATTCCTTCAGGGTCTCTGATGAAAGCTGGAATGACCCTATCTACAACGACAGCTGGATGTGGCATAAGGAGGGACACTTGGGACTGAGACGATTGGTGAGATTGGGTGAGCAAATGCAGACCCTTTAAAGCAATAATGCATGGCACCCATTCCATGGGTCCGAACTCTCCAGGTTGAAGGGAATATTACTACAGCTATAACATGTGCGGGAAACCTAGAGAACGGACACACTGTGAATACGAAAGGTTTCTAAAACTCAACGCATAGTCCCTCTCCTGGTGCTCCGGTTTGACTTTCCGTCTGCTTTACTATCAACCTCCCAACTTGGAGAGACAGCCCCTTTAACCTCTTGGTTCGCACAGGTTGCCAATTTGGCAGAGGATGAAAGGGAAGAGGGAGAACCAATGAGAGAGTAGCTGTTAGGCATTTGGACGGGCACATATCACTGTAATTTCCCGGCAGGAAGAAGAATTAACCAAATTCTCAGCCACCCACCGGGAACCAGTATAGGTCCTGAACCAAAATTTTGGACTTGCTGTCAGCTCACCAAAAACGAGTTGAAAAATGGAGCTCAGGGGCACAGCAATTCACAAACTGGCCGAGTAATAAAGGACAACTATCGTCCAAAAATCTGTTGAGGGAAGGCAACGAGGCGGACTTGAAAGCGAGGGAGAATAGCAGGAAACAGATTACAAGAGGTACGTTGGAATCGCCTTTAAAGCACAGGAAGAGGGGCACAACTTCGACAATGATGCACTTGGCCAAAAAGGGCGTATGCGTCTTCTCCTGAATATATTCAGGAGAAAACGCATACGCCCTTTTTGGCCAAGCAAGGAAGCGGGCAATGCAAATCTGCACTACAAAGAAGTATCACTTCCCACCGGTCAAAAGGGACATCCACAAAATGTGTAAGAACAAGAAAGGCAAGACAGGCCCTGGAGAACAGGGAGCCTTGTTATGCTGATGGGCGGGATGTAAATTGCCAACTGCCTCTCTGGAGGAGTGCATTCTGTTCCCTAAAACAAGTAAAGAACAGAGCTACAGAGCCAAGGGCACTACCAGCCTAGGGAATATACCTTGGGAAAACTGAAAATCAATAAGACAGAGCCACCCCAAAATTTAGGGCTGCACTGCATACAAGGACCTCAACTTGGATACACCTTAAGTATCCCAGAAAATATAAACATGGTTCAAAAAATTGTGGTACTTACGTACGATGGAATATCCCTCAGCCATGAAATCAATGTCATAAGACCAGTAGCAGCAAAATGGGTGGATTCAGGTACGATGATTCTAAGTGAAATAAGTCACACAGAAAAAGAAACTTATCATAAGATATCACTTATGAAGATCCTGTAAACATGGCTACACTTGAACTGAGTTAGGAAAGAGGACAGTGTCTCACATTTAGAAAACACTCTTATACCTGCTTAAGGGGGAAGGAGAGGTGGGGTGATGCATAAAACCAGAGTTTGATATAAGCACAGGTACCGTTCCAAAAACCAACTATGGAATAGACAAGACCTACACCGTCCTCAGCGAAAGGGACTCAAAACCCCATATTTCCCGCAGAGGAAAATATCTGACTAGTAAGAATCTTAAAACCTATGTATTGATATGTCTCCGTAAGGGAATCAAGTGTGTCTAGACTGGCATAAACATGGCAGCGAGAATCAGCTCAAACCCACTATAAAAAGGAATTTCAAAAACAAAACAAAAAAACTGGGAAATTCTTTACAATTCCTTCAGGGTCTCTGATGAAGGCTGGAATGACCCTATCTACAACGACAGCTGGATGTGGCATAAGGAGGGACACTTGGGACTGAGACGATTGGTGAGATTGGGTGAGCAAATGCAGACCCTTTAAAGCAATAATGCATGGCACCCATTCCATGGGTCCGAACTCTCCAGGTTGAAGGGAATATTACTACAGCTATAACATGTGCGGGAAACCTAGAGAACGGACACACTGTGAATACGAAAGGTTTCTAAAACTCAACGCATAGTCCCTCCCCTGGTGCTCCGGTTTGACTTTCCGTCTGCTTTACTATCAACCTCCCAACTTGGAGAGACAGCCCCTTTAACCTCTTGGTTCGCACAGGTTGCCAATTTGGCAGAGGATGAAAGGGAATAGGGAGAACCAATGAGAGAGTAGCTGTTAGGCATTTGGACGGGCACATATCACTGTAATTTCCCGGCAGGAAGAAGAATTAACCAAATTCTCAGCCACCCACCGGGAACCAGTATAGGTCCTGAACCAAAATTTTGGACTTGCGGTCAGCTCACCAAAAGCGAGTTGAAAAATGGAGCTCAGGGGCACAGCAATTCACAAACTGGCCGAGTAATAAAGGACAACTATCGTCCAAAAATCTGTTGAGGGAAGGCAACGAGGAGGACTTGAAAGCGAGGCAGAATAGCAGGAAGCAGATTTCAAGAGGTACGTTGGAATCACCTTTAAAGCACAGGAAGAGGGGCACAACTTCGACAATGATGCACTTGGCCAAAAAGGGCGTATGTGTTTTCTCCTGAATATATTCAGGAGAAAACGCATACGCCCTTTTTGGCCAAGCAAGCAAGCGGGCAATGCAAATCTGCACTACAAAGAAGTATCATTTCCCACCGGTCAAAAGGGACATCCACAAAATGTGTAAGAACAAGAAAGGCAAGACAGGCCCTGGAGAACAGGGAGCCTTGTTATGCTGATGGGCGGGATGTAAATTGCCAACTGCCTCTCTGGAGGAGTGCATTCTGTTCCCTAAAACAAGTAAAGAACAGAGCTACAGAGCCAAGGGCACTACCAGTCTAGGGAATATACCTTGGGAAAACTGAAAATCAATAAGACAGAGCCACCCCAAAATTTAGGGCTGCACTGCATACAAGGACCTCAACTTGGATACACCTTAAGTATCCCAGAAAATATAAACATGGTTCAAAAAACTGTGGTACTTACGTACGATGGAATATCCCTCAGCCATGAAATCAATGTCATAAGACCAGTAGCAGCAAAATGGGTGGATTCAGGTACGATGATTCTAAGTGAAATAAGTCACACAGAAAAAGAAACTTATCATAAGATATCACTTATGAAGATCCTGTAAACATGGCTACACTTGAACTGAGTTAGGAAAGAGAACAGTGTCTCACATTTAGAAAACACTCTTATACCTGCTTAAGGGGGAAGGAGAGGTGGGGTGATGCATAAAACCAGAGTTTGATATAAGCACAGGTACCGTTCCAAAAACCAACTATGGAATAGACAAGACCTACACCGTCCTCAGTGAAAGGGACTCAAAACCCCATATTTCCCGCAGAGGAAAATATCTGACTAGTAAGAATCTTAAAACCTATGTATTGATATGTCTCCGTAAGGGAATCAAGTGTGTCTAGACTGGCATAAACATGGCAGCGAGAATCAGCTCAAACCCACTATAAAAAGGAATTTCAAAAACAAAACAAAAAAACTGGGAAATTCTTTACAATTCCTTCAGGGTCTCTGATGAAAGCTGGAATGACCCTATCTACAACGACAGCTGGATGTGGCATAAGGAGGGACACTTGGGACTGAGACGATTGGTGAGATTGGGTGAGCAAATGCAGACCCTTTAAAGCAATAATGCATGGCACCCATTCCATGGGTCCGAACTCTCCAGGTTGAAGGGAATATTACTACAGCTATAACATGTGCGGGAAACCTAGAGAACGGACACACTGTGAATACGAAAGGTTTCTAAAACTCAACGAATAGTCCCTCTCCTGGTGCTCCGGTTTGACTTTCTGTCTGCTTTACTATCAACCTCCCAACTTGGAGAGACAGCCCCTTTAACCTCTTGGTTCGCACAGGTTGCCAATTTGGCAGAGGATGAAAGGGAAGAGGGAGAACCAATGAGAGAGTAGCTGTTAGGCATTTGGACGGGCACATATCACTCTAATTTCCCAGCAGGAAGAAGAATTAACCAAATTCTCAGCCACCCACCGGGAACCAGTATAGGTCCTGAACCAAAATTTTGGACTTGCGGTCAGCTCACCAAAAACGAGTTGAAAAATGGAGCTCAGGGGCACAGCAATTCACAAACTGGCCGAGTAATAAATGACAACTATCGTCCAAAAATCTGTTGAGGGAAGGCAACGAGGTGGACTTGAAAGCGAGGCAGAATAGCAGGAAACAGATTTCAACAGGTACGTTGGAATCACCTTTAAAGCACAGGAAGAGGGGCACAACTTCGACAATGATGCACTTGGCCAAAAAGGGCGTATGCATTTTCTCCTGAATATATTCAGGAGAAAACGCATACGCCCTTTTTGGCCAAGCAAGCAAGCGGGCAATGCAAATCTGCACTACAAAGAAGTATCATTTCCCACCGGTCAAAAGGGACATCCACAAAATGTGTAAGAACAAGAAAGGCAAGACAGGCCCTGGAGAACAGGGAGCCTTGTTATGCTGATGGGCGGGATGTAAATTGCCAACTGCCTCTCTGGAGGAGTGCATTCTGTTCCCTAAAACAAGTAAAGAACAGAGCTACAGAGCCAAGGGCACTACCAGTCTAGGGAATATACCTTGGGAAAACTGAAAATCAATAAGACAGAGCCACCCCAAAATTTAGGGCTGCACTGCATACAAGGACCTCAACTTGGATACACCTTAAGTATCCCAGAAAATATAAGCATGGTTCAAAAAATTGTGGTACTTACGTACGATGGAATATCCCTCAGCCATGAAATCAATGTCATAAGACCAGTAGCAGCAAAATGGGTGGATTCAGGTACGATGATTCTAAGTGAAATAAGTCACACAGAAAAAGAAACTTATCATAAGATATCACTTATGAAGATCCTGTAAACATGGCTACACTTGAACTGAGTTAGGAAAGAGAACAGTGTCTCACATTTAGAAAACACTCTTATACCTGCTTAAGGGGGAAGGAGAGGTGGGGTGATGCATAAAACCAGAGTTTGATATAAGCACAGGTACCGTTCCAAAAACCAACTATGGAATAGACAAGACCTACACCGTCCTCAGCGAAAGGGACTCAAAACCCCATATTTCCCGCAGAGGAAAATATCTGACTAGTAAGAATCTTAAAACCTATGTATTGATATGTCTCCGTAAGGGAATCAAGTGTGTCTAGACTGGCATAAACATGGCAGCGAGATTCAGCTCAAACCCACTATAAAAAGGAATTTCAAAAACAAAACAAAAACACTGGGAAATTCTTTACAATTCCTTCAGGGTCTCTGATGAAAGCTGGAATGACCCTATCTACAACGACAGCTGGATGTGGCATAAGGAGGGACACTTGGGACTGAGACGATTGGTGAGATTGGGTGAGCAAATGCAGACCCTTTAAAGCAATAATGCATGGCACCCATTCCATGGGTCCGAACTCTCCAGGTTGAAGGGAATATTACTACAGCTATAACATGTGCGGGAAACCTAGAGAACGGACACACTGTGAATACGAAAGGTTTCTAAAACTCAACGCATAGTCCCTCTCCTGGTGCTCCGGTTTGACTTTCCGTCTGCTTTACTATCAACCTCCCAACTTGGAGAGACAGCCCCTTTAACCTCTTGGTTCGCACAGGTTGCCAATTTGGCAGAGGATGAAAGGGAAGAGGGAGAACCAATGAGAGAGTAGCTGTTAGGCATTTGGACGGGCACATATCACTGTAATTTCCCGGCAGGAAGAAGAATTAACCAAATTCTCAGCCACCCACCGGGAACCAGTATAGGTCCTGAACCAAAATTTTGGACTTGCTGTCAGCTCACCAAAAACGAGTTGAAAAATGGAGCTCAGGGGCACAGCAATTCACAAACTGGCCGAGTAATAAAGGACAACTATCGTCCAAAAATCTGTTGAGGGAAGGCAACGAGGCGGACTTGAAAGCGAGGGAGAATAGCAGGAAACAGATTTCAAGAGGTACGTTGGAATCGCCTTTAAAGCACAGGAAGAGGGGCACAACTTCGACAATGATGCACTTGGCCAAAAAGGGCGTATGCGTCTTCTCCTGAATATATTCAGGAGAAAACGCATACACCCTTTTTGGCCAAGCAAGGAAGCGGGCAATGCAAATCTGCACTACAAAGAAGTATCACTTCCCACCGGTCAAAAGGGACATCCACAAAATGTGTAAGAACAAGAAAGGCAAGACAGGCCCTGGAGAACAGGGAGCCTTGTTATGCTGATGGGCGGGATGTAAATTGCCAACTGCCTCTCTGGAGGAGTGCATTCTGTTCCCTAAAACAAGTAAAGAACAGAGCTACAGAGCCAAGGGCACTACCAGCCTAGGGAATATACCTTGGGAAAACTGAAAATCAATAAGACAGAGCCACCCCAAAATTTAGGGCTGCACTGCATACAAGGACCTCAACTTGGATACACCTTAAGTATCCCAGAAAATATAAACATGGTTCAAAAAATTGTGGTACTTACGTACGATGGAATATCCCTCAGCCATGAAATCAATGTCATAAGACCAGTAGCAGCAAAATGGGTGGATTCAGGTACGATGATTCTAAGTGAAATAAGTCACACAGAAAAAGAAACTTATCATAAGATATCACTTATGAAGATCCTGTAAACATGGCTACACTTGAACTGAGTTAGGAAAGAGGACAGTGTCTCACATTTAGAAAACACTCTTATACCTGCTTAAGGGGGAAGGAGAGGTGGGGTGATGCATAAAACCAGAGTTTGATATAAGCACAGGTACCGTTCCAAAAACCAACTATGGAATAGACAAGACCTACACCGTCCTCAGCGAAAGGGACTCAAAACCCCATATTTCCCGCAGAGGAAAATATCTGACTAGTAAGAATATTAAAACCTATGTATTGATATGTCTCCGTAAGGGAATCAAGTGTGTCTAGACTGGCATAAACATGGCAGCGAGAATCAGCTCAAACCCACTATAAAAAGGAATTTCAAAAACAAAACAAAAAAACTGGGAAATTCTTTACAATTCCTTCAGGGTCTCTGATGAAGGCTGGAATGACCCTATCTACAACGACAGCTGGATGTGGCATAAGGAGGGACACTTGGGACTGAGACGATTGGTGAGATTGGGTGAGCAAATGCAGACCCTTTAAAGCAATAATGCATGGCACCCATTCCATGGGTCCGAACTCTCCAGGTTGAAGGGAATATTACTACAGCTATAACATGTGCGGGAAACCTAGAGAACGGACACACTGTGAATACGAAAGGTTTCTAAAACTCAACGCATAGTCCCTCCCCTGGTGCTCCGGTTTGACTTTCCGTCTGCTTTACTATCAACCTCCCAACTTGGAGAGACAGCCCCTTTAACCTCTTGGTTCGCACAGGTTGCCAATTTGGCAGAGGATGAAAGGGAATAGGGAGAACCAATGAGAGAGTAGCTGTTAGGCATTTGGACGGGCACATATCACTGTAATTTCCCGGCAGGAAGAAGAATTAACCAAATTCTCAGCCACCCACCGGGAACCAGTATAGGTCCTGAACCAAAATTTTGGACTTGCGGTCAGCTCACCAAAAGCGAGTTGAAAAATGGAGCTCAGGGGCACAGCAATTCACAAACTGGCCGAGTAATAAAGGACAACTATCGTCCAAAAATCTGTTGAGGGAAGGCAACGAGGAGGACTTGAAAGCGAGGCAGAATAGCAGGAAACAGATTTCAAGAGGTACGTTGGAATCACCTTTAAAGCACAGGAAGAGGGGCACAACTTCGACAATGATGCACTTGGCCAAAAAGGGCGTATGTGTTTTCTCCTGAATATATTCAGGAGAAAACGCATACGCCCTTTTTGGCCAAGCAAGCAAGCGGGCAATGCAAATCTGCACTACAAAGAAGTATCATTTCCCACCGGTCAAAAGGGACATCCACAAAATGTGTAAGAACAAGAAAGGCAAGACAGGCCCTGGAGAACAGGGAGCCTTGTTATGCTGATGGGCGGGATGTAAATTGCCAACTGCCTCTCTGGAGGAGTGCATTCTGTTCCCTAAAACAAGTAAAGAACAGAGCTACAGAGCCAAGGGCACTACCAGTCTAGGGAATATACCTTGGGAAAACTGAAAATCAATAAGACAGAGCCACCCCAAAATTTAGGGCTGCACTGCATACAAGGACCTCAACTTGGATACACCTTAAGTATCCCAGAAAATATAAACATGGTTCAAAAAACTGTGGTACTTACGTACGATGGAATATCCCTCAGCCATGAAATCAATGTCATAAGACCAGTAGCAGCAAAATGGGTGGATTCAGGTACGATGATTCTAAGTGAAATAAGTCACACAGAAAAAGAAACTTATCATAAGATATCACTTATGAAGATCCTGTAAACATGGCTACACTTGAACTGAGTTAGGAAAGAGAACAGTGTCTCACATTTAGAAAACACTCTTATACCTGCTTAAGGGGGAAGGAGAGGTGGGGTGATGCATAAAACCAGAGTTTGATATAAGCACAGGTACCGTTCCAAAAACCAACTATGGAATAGACAAGACCTACACCGTCCTCAGTGAAAGGGACTCAAAACCCCATATTTCCCGCAGAGGAAAATATCTGACTAGTAAGAATCTTAAAACCTATGTATTGATATGTCTCCGTAAGGGAATCAAGTGTGTCTAGACTGGCATAAACATGGCAGCGAGAATCAGCTCAAACCCACTATAAAAAGGAATTTCAAAAACAAAACAAAAAAACTGGGAAATTCTTTACAATTCCTTCAGGGTCTCTGATGAAAGCTGGAATGACCCTATCTACAACGACAGCTGGATGTGGCATAAGGAGGGACACTTGGGACTGAGACGATTGGTGAGATTGGGTGAGCAAATGCAGACCCTTTAAAGCAATAATGCATGGCACCCATTCCATGGGTCCGAACTCTCCAGGTTGAAGGGAATATTACTACAGCTATAACATGTGCGGGAAACCTAGAGAACGGACACACTGTGAATACGAAAGGTTTCTAAAACTCAACGAATAGTCCCTCTCCTGGTGCTCCGGTTTGACTTTCCGTCTGCTTTACTATCAACCTCCCAACTTGGAGAGACAGCCCCTTTAACCTCTTGGTTCGCACAGGTTGCCAATTTGGCAGAGGATGAAAGGGAAGAGGGAGAACCAATGAGAGAGTAGCTGTTAGGCATTTGGACGGGCACATATCACTCTAATTTCCCAGCAGGAAGAAGAATTAACCAAATTCTCAGCCACCCACCGGGAACCAGTATAGGTCCTGAACCAAAATTTTGGACTTGCGGTCAGCTCACCAAAAACGAGTTGAAAAATGGAGCTCAGGGGCACAGCAATTCACAAACTGGCCGAGTAATAAAGGACAACTATCGTCCAAAAATCTGTTGAGGGAAGGCAACGAGGCGGACTTGAAAGTGAGGCAGAATAGCAGGAAACAGATCTCAAGAGGTACGCTGGAATTGCCTTTAAAGCACAGGAAGAGGGGCACAACTTCGACAATGACGCACTTGGCCAAAAAAGGCGTATGTGTTTTCTCCTGAATATATTCAGGAGAAAACGCATACGCCCTTTTTGGCCAAGCAAGCAAGCGGGCAATGCAAATCTGCACTACAAAGAAGTATCACTTCCCACCGGTCAAAAGGGACATCCACAAAATGTGGAAGAACAAGAAAGGCAAGACAGGCCCTGGAGAACAGGGAGCCTTGTTATGCTGATGGGCGGGATGTAAATTGACAACTGCCTCTCTGGAGGAGTGCATTCTGTTCCCTAAAACAAGTAAAGAACAGAGCTACAGAGCCAAGGGCACTACCAGTCTAGGGAATATACCTTGGGAAAACTGAAAATCAATAAGACAGAGCCACCCCAAAATTTAGGGCTGCACTGCATACAAGGACCTCAACTTGGATACACCTTAAGTATCCCAGAAAATATAAACATGGTTCAAAAAATTGTGGTACTTACGTACGATGGAATATCCCTCAGCCATGAAATCAATGTCATAAGACCAGTAGCAGCAAAATGGGTGGATTCAGGTACGATGATTCTAAGTGAAATAAGTCACACAGAAAAAGAAACTTATCATAAGATATCACTTATGAAGATCCTGTAAACATGGCTACACTTGAACTGAGTTAGGAAAGAGAACAGTGTCTCACATTTAGAAAACACTCTTATACCTGCTTAAGGGGGAAGGAGAGGTGGGGTGATGCATAAAACCAGAGTTTGATATAAGCACAGGTACCGTTCCAAAAACCAACTATGGAATAGACAAGACCTACACCGTCCTCAGTGAAAGGGACTCAAAACCCCATATTTCCCGCAGAGGAAAATATCTGACTAGTAAGAATCTTAAAACCTATGTATTGATATGTCTCCGTAAGGGAATCAAGTGTGTCTAGACTGGCATAAACATGGCAGCGAGAATCAGCTCAAACCCACTATAAAAAGGAATTTCAAAAACAAAACAAAAAAACTGGGAAATTCTTTACAATTCCTTCAGGGTCTCTGATGAAAGCTGGAATGACCCTATCTACAACGACAGCTGGATGTGGCATAAGGAGGGACACTTGGGACTGAGACGATTGGTGAGATTGGGTGAGCAAATGCAGACCCTTTAAAGCAATAATGCATGGCACCCATTCCATGGGTCCGAACTCTCCAGGTTGAAGGGAATATTACTACAGCTATAACATGTGCGGGAAACCTAGAGAACGGACACACTGTGAATACGAAAGGTTTCTAAAACTCAACGCATAGTCCCTCTCCTGGTGCTCCGGTTTGACTTTCCGTCTGCTTTACTATCAACCTCCCAACTTGGAGAGACAGCCCCTTTAACCTCTTGGTTCGCACAGGTTGCCAATTTGGCAGAGGATGAAAGGGAAGAGGGAGAACCAATGAGAGAGTAGCTGTTAGGCATTTGGACGGGCACATATCACTGTAATTTCCCGGCAGGAAGAAGAATTAACCAAATTCTCAGCCACCCACCGGGAACCAGTATAGGTCCTGAACCAAAATTTTGGACTTGTGGTAGCTCACCAAAAACGAGTTGAAAAATGGAGCTCAGGGGCACAGCAATTCACAAACTGGCCGAGTAATAAAGGACAACTATCGTCCAAAAATCTGTTGAGGGAAGGCAACGAGGCGGACTTGAAAGTGAGGCAGAATAGCAGGAAACAGATTTCAAGAGGTACGTTGGAATCGCCTTTAAAGCACAGGAAGAGGGGCACAACTTCCACAATGACGCACTTGGCCAAAAAGGGCGTATGCGTTTTCTCCTGAATATATTCAGGAGAAAACGCATACGCCCTTTTTGGCCAAGCAAGCAAGCGGGCAATGCAAATCTGCACTACAAAGAAGTATCACTTCCCACCGGTCAAAAGGGACATCCACAAAATGTGTAAGAACAAGAAAGGCAAGACAGGCCCTGGAGAACAGGGAGCCTTGTTATGCTGATGGGCGGGATGTAAATTGCCAACTGCCTCTCTGGAAGAGTGCATTCTGTTCCCTAAAACAAGTAAAGAACAGAGCTACAGAGCCAAGGGCACTACCAGTCTAGGGAATATACCTTGGGAAAACTGAAAATCAATAAGACAGAGCCACCCCAAAATTTAGGGCTGCACTGCATACAAGGACCTCAACTTGGATACACCTTAAGTATCCCAGAAAATATAAACATGGTTCAAAAAATTGTGGTACTTACGTACGATGGAATATCCCTCAGCCATGAAATCAATGTCATAAGACCAGTAGCAGCAAAATGGGTGGATTCAGGTACGATGATTCTAAGTGAAATAAGTCACACAGAAAAAGAAACTTATCATAAGATATCACTTATGAAGATCCTGTAAACATGGCTACACTTGAACTGAGTTAGGAAAGAGAACAGTGTCTCACATTTAGAAAACACTCTTATACCTGCTTAAGGGGGAAGGAGAGGTGGGGTGATGCATAAAACCAGAGTTTGATATAAGCACAGGTACCGTTCCAAAAACCAACTATGGAATAGACAAGACCTACACCGTCCTCAGTGAAAGGGACTCAAAACCCCATATTTCCCGCAGAGGAAAATATCTGACTAGTAAGAATCTTAAAACCTATGTATTGATATGTCTCCGTAAGGGAATCAAGTGTGTCTAGACTGGCATAAACATGGCAGCGAGAATCAGCTCAAACCCACTATAAAAAGGAATTTCAAAAACAAAACAAAAAAACTGGGAAATTCTTTACAATTCCTTCAGGGTCTCTGATGAAAGCTGGAATGACCCTATCTACAACGACAGCTGGATGTGGCATAAGGAGGGACACTTGGGACTGAGACGATTGGTGAGATTGGGTGAGCAAATGCAGACCCTTTAAAGCAATAATGCATGGCACCCATTCCATGGGTCCGAACTCTCCAGGTTGAAGGGAATATTACTACAGCTATAACATGTGCGGGAAACCTAGAGAACGGACACACTGTGAATACGAAAGGTTTCTAAAACTCAACGAATAGTCCCTCTCCTGGTGCTCCGGTTTGACTTTCCGTCTGCTTTACTATCAACCTCCCAACTTGGAGAGACAGCCCCTTTAACCTCTTGGTTCGCACAGGTTGCCAATTTGGCAGAGGATGAAAGGGAAGAGGGAGAACCAATGAGAGAGTAGCTGTTAGGCATTTGGACGGGCACATATCACTGTAATTTCCCGGCAGGAAGAAGAATTAACCAAATTCTCAGCCACCCACCGGGAACCAGTATAGGTCCTGAACCAAAATTTTGGACTTGCGGTCAGCTCACCAAAAACGAGTTGAAAAATGGAGCTCAGGGGCACAGCAATTCACAAACTGGCCGAGTAATAAAGGACAACTATCGTCCAAAAATCTGTTGAGGGAAGGCAACGAGGCGGACTTGAAAGCGAGGCAGAATAGCAGGAAACAGATTTCAAGAGGTACGTTGGAATCGCCTTTAAAGCACAGGAAGAGGGGCACAACTTCGACCATGATGCACTTGGCCAAAAAGGGTGTATGCGTTTTCTCCTGAATATATTCAGGAGAAAACGCATATGCCCTTTTTGGCCAAGCAAGCAAGCGGGCAATGCAAATCTGCACTACAAAGAAGTATCACTTCCCACCGGTCAAAAGGGACATCCACAAAATGTGTAAGAACAAGAAAGGCAAGACAGGCCCTGGAGAACAGGGAGCCTTGTTATGCTGATGGGCGGGATGTAAATTGCCAACTGCCTCTCTGGAAGAGTGCATTCTGTTCCCTAAAACAAGTAAAGAACAGAGCTACAGAGCCAAGGGCACTACCAGTCTAGGGAATATACCTTGGGAAAACTGAAAATCAATAAGACAGAGCCACCCCAAAATTTAGGGCTGCACTGCATACAAGGACCTCAACTTGGATACACCTTAAGTATCCCAGAAAATATAAACATGGTTC
This sequence comes from Hyperoodon ampullatus, assembly GCF_949752795.1. Taxonomy (NCBI): domain Eukaryota; kingdom Metazoa; phylum Chordata; class Mammalia; order Artiodactyla; family Ziphiidae; genus Hyperoodon; species Hyperoodon ampullatus. Next base: position 798,093 of record NW_027641022.1, read on the forward strand.
AAAAAATTGTGGTACTTACGTACGATGGAATATCCCTCAGCCATGAAATCAATGTCATAAGACCAGTAGCAGCAAAATGGGTGGATTCAGGTACGATGATTCTAAGTGAAATAAGTCACACAGAAAAAGAAACTTATCATAAGATATCACTTATGAAGATCCTGTAAACATGGCTACACTTGAACTGAGTTAGGAAAGAGAACAGTGTCTCACATTTAGAAAACACTCTTATACCTGCTTAAGGGGGAAGGAGAGGTGGGGTGATGCATAAAACCAGAGTTTGATATAAGCACAGGTACCGTTCCAAAAACCAACTATGGAATAGACAAGACCTACACCGTCCTCAGTGAAAGGGACTCAAAACCCCATATTTCCCGCAGAGGAAAATATCTGACTAGTAAGAATCTTAAAACCTATGTATTGATATGTCTCCGTAAGGGAATCAAGTGTGTCTAGACTGGCATAAACATGGCAGCGAGAATCAGCTCAAACCCACTATAAAAAGGAATTTCAAAAACAAAACAAAAAAACTGGGAAATTCTTTACAATTCCTTCAGGGTCTCTGATGAAAGCTGGAATGACCCTATCTACAACGACAGCTGGATGTGGCATAAGGAGGGACACTTGGGACTGAGACGATTGGTGAGATTGGGTGAGCAAATGCAGACCCTTTAAAGCAATAATGCATGGCACCCATTCCATGGGTCCGAACTCTCCAGGTTGAAGGGAATATTACTACAGCTATAACATGTGCGGGAAACCTAGAGAACGGACACACTGTGAATACGAAAGGTTTCTAAAACTCAACGAATAGTCCCTCTCCTGGTGCTCCGGTTTGACTTTCCGTCTGCTTTACTATCAACCTCCCAACTTGGAGAGACAGCCCCTTTAACCTCTTGGTTCGCACAGGTTGCCAATTTGGCAGAGGATGAAAGGGAAGAGGGAGAACCAATGAGAGAGTAGCTGTTAGGCATTTGGACGGGCACATATCACTCTAATTTCCCAGCAGGAAGAAGAATTAACCAAATTCTCAGCCACCCACCGGGAACCAGTATAGGTCCTGAACCAAAATTTTGGACTTGCGGTCAGCTCACCAAAAACGAGTTGAAAAATGGAGCTCAGGGGCACAGCAATTCACAAACTGGCCGAGTAATAAAGGACAACTATCGTCCAAAAATCTGTTGAGGGAAGGCAACGAGGCGGACTTGAAAGTGAGGCAGAATAGCAGGAAACAGATCTCAAGAGGTACGCTGGAATTGCCTTTAAAGCACAGGAAGAGGGGCACAACTTCGACAATGACGCACTTGGCCAAAAAGGGCGTATGTGTTTTCTCCTGAATATATTCAGGAGAAAACGCATACGCCCTTTTTGGCCAAGCAAGCAAGCGGGCAATGCAAATCTGCACTACAAAGAAGTATCACTTCCCACCGGTCAAAAGGGACATCCACAAAATGTGGAAGAACAAGAAAGGCAAGACAGGCCCTGGAGAACAGGGAGCCTTGTTATGCTGATGGGCGGGATGTAAATTGACAACTGCCTCTCTGGAGGAGTGCATTCTGTTCCCTAAAACAAGTAAAGAACAGAGCTACAGAGCCAAGGGCACTACCAGTCTAGGGAATATACCTTGGGAAAACTGAAAATCAATAAGACAGAGCCACCCCAAAATTTAGGGCTGCACTGCATACAAGGACCTCAACTTGGATACACCTTAAGTATCCCAGAAAATATAAACATGGTTCAAAAAATTGTGGTACTTACGTACGATGGAATATCCCTCAGCCATGAAATCAATGTCATAAGACCAGTAGCAGCAAAATGGGTGGATTCAGGTACGATGATTCTAAGTGAAATAAGTCACACAGAAAAAGAAACTTATCATAAGATATCACTTATGAAGATCCTGTAAACATGGCTACACTTGAACTGAGTTAGGAAAGAGAACAGTGTCTCACATTTAGAAAACACTCTTATACCTGCTTAAGGGGGAAGGAGAGGTGGGGTGATGCATAAAACCAGAGTTTGATATAAGCACAGGTACCGTTCCAAAAACCAACTATGGAATAGACAAGACCTACACCGTCCTCAGTGAAAGGGACTCAAAACCCCATATTTCCCGCAGAGGAAAATATCTGACTAGTAAGAATCTTAAAACCTATGTATTGATATGTCTCCGTAAGGGAATCAAGTGTGTCTAGACTGGCATAAACATGGCAGCGAGAATCAGCTCAAACCCACTATAAAAAGGAATTTCAAAAACAAAACAAAAAAACTGGGAAATTCTTTACAATTCCTTCAGGGTCTCTGATGAAAGCTGGAATGACCCTATCTACAACGACAGCTGGATGTGGCATAAGGAGGGACACTTGGGACTGAGACGATTGGTGAGATTGGGTGAGCAAATGCAGACCCTTTAAAGCAATAATGCATGGCACCCATTCCATGGGTCCGAACTCTCCAGGTTGAAGGGAATATTACTACAGCTATAACATGTGCGGGAAACCTAGAGAACGGACACACTGTGAATACGAAAGGTTTCTAAAACTCAACGAATAGTCCCTCTCCTGGTGCTCCGGTTTGACTTTCCGTCTGCTTTACTATCAACCTCCCAACTTGGAGAAACAGCCCCTTTAACCTCTTGGTTCGCACAGGTTGCCAATTTGGCAGAGGATGAAAGGGAAGAGGGAGAACCAATGAGAGAGTAGCTGTTAGGCATTTGGACGGGCACATATCACTGTAATTTCCCGGCAGGAAGAAGAATTAACCAAATTCTCAGCCACCCACCGGGAACCAGTATAGGTCCTGAACCAAAATTTTGGACTTGTGGTAGCTCACCAAAAACGAGTTGAAAAATGGAGCTCAGGGGCACAGCAATTCACAAACTGGCCGAGTAATAAAGGACAACTATCGTCCAAAAATCTGTTGAGGGAAGGCAACGAGGCGGACTTGAAAGTGAGGCAGAATAGCAGGAAACAGATTTCAAGAGGTACGTTGGAATCGCCTTTAAAGCACAGGAAGAGGGGCACAACTTCGACAATGACGCACTTGGCCAAAAAGGGCGTATGCGTTTTCTCCTGAATATATTCAGGAGAAAACGCATACGCCCTTTTTGGCCAAGCAAGCAAGCGGGCAATGCAAATCTGCACTACAAAGAAGTATCACTTCCCACCGGTCAAAAGGGACATCCACAAAATGTGTAAGAACAAGAAAGGCAAGACAGGCCCTGGAGAACAGGGAGCCTTGTTATGCTGATGGGCGGGATGTAAATTGCCAACTGCCTCTCTGGAGGAGTGCATTCTGTTCCCTAAAACAAGTAAAGAACAGAGCTACAGAGCCAAGGGCACTACCAGTCTAGGGAATATACCTTGGGAAAACTGAAAATCAATAAGACAGAGCCACCCCAAAACTTAGGGCTGCACTGCATACAAGGACCTCAACTTGGATACACCTTAAGTATCCCAGAAAATATAAACATGGTTCAAAAAATTGTGGTACTTACGTACTATGGAATATCCCTCAGCCAGGAAATCAATGTCATAAGACCAGTAGCAGCAAAATGGGTGGATTCAGGTACGATGATTCTAAGTGAAATAAGTCACACAGAAAAAGAAACTTATCATAAGATATCACTTATGAAGATCCTGTAAACATGGCTACACTTGAACTGAGTTAGGAAAGAGAACAGTGTCTCACATTTAGAAAACACTCTTATACCTGCTTAAGGGGGAAGGAGAGGTGGGGTGATGCATAAAACCAGAGTTTGATATAAGCACAGGTACCGTTCCAAAAACCAACTATGGAATAGACAAGACCTACACCGTCCTCAGTGAAAAGGACTCAAAACCCCATATTTCCCGCAGAGGAAAGTATCTGACTAGTAAGAATCTTAAAACCTATGTATTGATATGTCTCCGTAAGGGAATCAAGTGTGTCTAGACTGGCATAAACATGGCAGCGAGAATCAGCTCAAACCCACTATAAAAAGGAATTTCAAAAACAAAACAAAAAAACTGGGAAATTCTTTACAATTCCTTCAGGGTCTCTGATGAAAGCTGGAATGACCCTATTTACAACGACAGCTGGATGTGGCATAAGGAGGGACACTTGGGACTGAGACGATTGGTGAGATTGGGTGAGCAAATGCAGATCCTTTAAAGCAATAATGCATGGCACCCATTCCATGGGTCCGAACTCTCCAGGTTGAAGGGAATATTACTACAGCTATAACATGTGCGGGAAACCTAGAGAACGGACACACTGTGAATACGAAAGGTTTCTAAAACTCAACGAATAGTCCCACTCCTGGTGCTCCGGTTTGACTTTCCGTCTGCTTTACTATCAACCTCCCAACTTGGAGAGACAGCCCCTTTAACCTCTTGGTTCGCACAGGTTGCCAATTTGGCAGAGGATGAAAGGGAAGAGGGAGAACCAATGAGAGAGTAGCTGTTAGGCATTTGGACGGGCACATATCACTGTAATTTCCCGGCAGGAAGAAGAATTAACCAAATTCTCAGCCACCCACTGGGAACCAGTATAGGTCCTGAACCAAAATTTTGGACTTGCGGTCAGCTCTCCAAAAACGAGTTGAAAAATGGAGCTCAGCGACACAGCAATTCACAAACTGGCTGAGTAATAAAGGACACCTATCGTCCAAAAATCTGTTGACGGAAGGTAACGAGGCGGACTTGAAAGCGAGGCAGAATAGCAGGAAACAGATTTCAAGAGGTACGTTGGAATCGCCTTTAAAGCACAGGAAGAGGGGCACAACTTCGACAATGACGCACTTGGCCAAAAAGGGCGTATGCGTTTTCTCCTGAATATATTCAGGAGAAAACGCATACGCCCTTTTTGGCCAAGCAAGCAAGCGGGCAATGCAAATCTGCACTACAAAGAAGTATCACTTCCCACCGGTCAAAAGGGACATCCACAAAATGTGTAAGAACAAGAAAGGCAAGACAGGCCCTGGAGAACAGGGAGCCTTGTTATGCTGATGGGCGGGATGTAAATTGCCAACTGCCTCTCTGGAGGAGTGCATTCTGTTCCCTAAAACAAGTAAAGAACAGAGCTACAGAGCCAAGGGCACTACCAGTCTAGGGAATATACCTTGGGAAAACTGAAAATCAATAAGACAGAGCCACCCCAAAATTTAGGGCTGCACTGCATACAAGGACCTCAACTTGGATACACCTTAAGTATCCCAGAAAATATAAACATGGTTCAAAAAATTGTGGTACTTACGTACGATGGAATATCCCTCAGCCATGAAATCAATGTCATAAGACCAGTAGCAGCAAAATGGGTGGATTCAGGTACGATGATTCTAAGTGAAATAAGTCACACAGAAAAAGAAACTTATCATAAGATATCACTTATGAAGATCCTGTAAACATGGCTACACTTGAACTGAGTTAGGAAAGAGAACAGTGTCTCACATTTAGAAAACACTCTTATACCTGCTTAAGGGGGAAGGAGAGGTGGGGTGATGCATAAAACCAGAGTTTGATATAAGCACAGGTACCGTTCCAAAAACCAACTATGGAATAGACAAGACCTACACCGTCCTCAGTGAAAGGGACTCAAAACCCCATATTTCCCGCAGAGGAAAATATCTGACTAGTAAGAATCTTAAAACCTATGTATTGATATGTCTCCGTAAGGGAATCAAGTGTGTCTAGACTGGCATAAACATGGCAGCGAGAATCAGCTCAAACCCACTATAAAAAGGAATTTCAAAAACAAAACAAAAAAACTGGGAAATTCTTTACAATTCCTTCAGGGTCTCTGATGAAAGCTGGAATGACCCTATCTACAACGACAGCTGGATGTGGCATAAGGAGGGACACTTGGGACTGAGACGATTGGTGAGATTGGGTGAGCAAATGCAGACCCTTTAAAGCAATAATGCATGGCACCCATTCCATGGGTCCGAACTCTCCAGGTTGAAGGGAATATTACTACAGCTATAACATGTGCGGGAAACCTAGAGAACGGACACACTGTGAATACGAAAGGTTTCTAAAACTCAACGCATAGTCCCTCTCCTGGTGCTCCGGTTTGACTTTCCGTCTGCTTTACTATCAACCTCCCAACTTGGAGAGACAGCCCCTTTAACCTCTTGGTTCGCACAGGTTGCCAATTCGGCAGAGGATGAAAGGGAAGAGGGAGAACCAATGAGAGAGTAGCTGTTAGGCATTTGGACGGGCACATATCACTGTAATTTCCCGGCAGGAAGAAGAATTAACCAAATTCTCAGCCACCCACCGGGAACCAGTATAGGTCCTGAACCAAAATTTTGGACTTGTGGTAGCTCACCAAAAACGAGTTGAAAAATGGAGCTCAGGGGCACAGCAATTCACAAACTGGCCGAGTAATAAAGGACAACTATCGTCCAAAAATCTGTTGAGGGAAGGCAACGAGGCGGACTTGAAAGTGAGGCAGAATAGCAGGAAACAGATTTCAAGAGGTACGTTGGAATCGCCTTTAAAGCACAGGAAGAGGGGCACAACTTCCACAATGACGCACTTGGCCAAAAAGGGCGTATGCGTTTTCTCCTGAATATATTCAGGAGAAAACGCATACGCCCTTTTTGGCCAAGCAAGCAAGCGGGCAATGCAAATCTGCACTACAAAGAAGTATCACTTCCCACCGGTCAAAAGGGACATCCACAAAATGTGTAAGAACAAGAAAGGCAAGACAGGCCCTGGAGAACAGGGAGCCTTGTTATGCTGATGGGCGGGATGTAAATTGCCAACTGCCTCTCTGGAAGAGTGCATTCTGTTCCCTAAAACAAGTAAAGAACAGAGCTACAGAGCCAAGGGCACTACCAGTCTAGGGAATATACCTTGGGAAAACTGAAAATCAATAAGACAGAGCCACCCCAAAATTTAGGGCTGCACTGCATACAAGGACCTCAACTTGGATACACCTTAAGTATCCCAGAAAATATAAACATGGTTCAAAAAATTGTGGTACTTACGTACGATGGAATATCCCTCAGCCATGAAATCAATGTCATAAGACCAGTAGCAGCAAAATGGGTGGATTCAGGTACGATGATTCTAAGTGAAATAAGTCACACAGAAAAAGAAACTTATCATAAGATATCACTTATGAAGATCCTGTAAACATGGCTACACTTGAACTGAGTTAGGAAAGAGAACAGTGTCTCACATTTAGAAAACACTCTTATACCTGCTTAAGGGGGAAGGAGAGGTGGGGTGATGCATAAAACCAGAGTTTGATATAAGCACAGGTACCGTTCCAAAAACCAACTATGGAATAGACAAGACCTACACCGTCCTCAGTGAAAGGGACTCAAAACCCCATATTTCCCGCAGAGGAAAATATCTGACTAGTAAGAATCTTAAAACCTATGTATTGATATGTCTCCGTAAGGGAATCAAGTGTGTCTAGACTGGCATAAACATGGCAGCGAGAATCAGCTCAAACCCACTATAAAAAGGAATTTCAAAAACAAAACAAAAAAACTGGGAAATTCTTTACAATTCCTTCAGGGTCTCTGATGAAAGCTGGAATGACCCTATCTACAACGACAGCTGGATGTGGCATAAGGAGGGACACTTGGGACTGAGACGATTGGTGAGATTGGGTGAGCAAATGCAGACCCTTTAAAGCAATAATGCATGGCACCCATTCCATGGGTCCGAACTCTCCAGGTTGAAGGGAATATTACTACAGCTATAACATGTGCGGGAAACCTAGAGAACGGACACACTGTGAATACGAAAGGTTTCTAAAACTCAACGAATAGTCCCTCTCCTGGTGCTCCGGTTTGACTTTCCGTCTGCTTTACTATCAACCTCCCAACTTGGAGAGACAGCCCCTTTAACCTCTTGGTTCGCACAGGTTGCCAATTTGGCAGAGGATGAAAGGGAAGAGGGAGAACCAATGAGAGAGTAGCTGTTAGGCATTTGGACGGGCACATATCACTGTAATTTCCCGGCAGGAAGAAGAATTAACCAAATTCTCAGCCACCCACCGGGAACCAGTATAGGTCCTGAACCAAAATTTTGGACTTGCGGTCAGCTCACCAAAAACGAGTTGAAAAATGGAGCTCAGGGGCACAGCAATTCACAAACTGGCCGAGTAATAAAGGACAACTATCGTCCAAAAATCTGTTGAGGGAAGGCAACGAGGCGGACTTGAAAGCGAGGCAGAATAGCAGGAAACAGATTTCAAGAGGTACGTTGGAATCGCCTTTAAAGCACAGGAAGAGGGGCACAACTTCGACCATGATGCACTTGGCCAAAAAGGGTGTATGCGTTTTCTCCTGAATATATTCAGGAGAAAACGCATATGCCCTTTTTGGCCAAGCAAGCAAGCGGGCAATGCAAATCTGCACTACAAAGAAGTATCACTTCCCACCGGTCAAAAGGGACATCCACAAAATGTGTAAGAACAAGAAAGGCAAGACAGGCCCTGGAGAACAGGGAGCCTTGTTATGCTGATGGGCGGGATGTAAATTGCCAACTGCCTCTCTGGAAGAGTGCATTCTGTTCCCTAAAACAAGTAAAGAACAGAGCTACAGAGCCAAGGGCACTACCAGTCTAGGGAATATACCTTGGGAAAACTGAAAATCAATAAGACAGAGCCACCCCAAAATTTAGGGCTGCACTGCATACAAGGACCTCAACTTGGATACACCTTAAGTATCCCAGAAAATATAAACATGGTTCAAAAAATTGTGGTACTTACGTACGATGGAATATCCCTCAGCCATGAAATCAATGTCATAAGACCAGTAGCAGCAAAATGGGTGGATTCAGGTACGATGATTCTAAGTGAAATAAGTCACACAGAAAAAGAAACTTATCATAAGATATCACTTATGAAGATCCTGTAAACATGGCTACACTTGAACTGAGTTAGGAAAGAGAACAGTGTCTCACATTTAGAAAACACTCTTATACCTGCTTAAGGGGGAAGGAGAGGTGGGGTGATGCATAAAACCAGAGTTTGATATAAGCACAGGTACCGTTCCAAAAACCAACTATGGAATAGACAAGACCTACACCGTCCTCAGTGAAAGGGACTCAAAACCCCATATTTCCCGCAGAGGAAAATATCTGACTAGTAAGAATCTTAAAACCTATGTATTGATATGTCTCCGTAAGGGAATCAAGTGTGTCTAGACTGGCATAAACATGGCAGCGAGAATCAGCTCAAACCCACTATAAAAAGGAATTTCAAAAACAAAACAAAAAAACTGGGAAATTCTTTACAATTCCTTCAGGGTCTCTGATGAAAGCTGGAATGACCCTATCTACAACGACAGCTGGATGTGGCATAAGGAGGGACACTTGGGACTGAGACGATTGGTGAGATTGGGTGAGCAAATGCAGACCCTTTAAAGCAATAATGCATGGCACCCATTCCATGGGTCCGAACTCTCCAGGTTGAAGGGAATATTACTACAGCTATAACATGTGCGGGAAACCTAGAGAACGGACACACTGTGAATACGAAAGGTTTCTAAAACTCAACGAATAGTCCCTCTCCTGGTGCTCCGGTTTGACTTTCCGTCTGCTTTACTATCAACCTCCCAACTTGGAGAGACAGCCCCTTTAACCTCTTGGTTCGCACAGGTTGCCAATTTGGCAGAGGATGAAAGGGAAGAGGGAGAACCAATGAGAGAGTAGCTGTTAGGCATTTGGACGGGCACATATCACTCTAATTTCCCAGCAGGAAGAAGAATTAACCAAATTCTCAGCCACCCACCGGGAACCAGTATAGGTCCTGAACCAAAATTTTGGACTTGCGGTCAGCTCACCAAAAACGAGTTGAAAAATGGAGCTCAGGGGCACAGCAATTCACAAACTGGCCGAGTAATAAAGGACAACTATCGTCCAAAAATCTGTTGAGGGAAGGCAACGAGGCGGACTTGAAAGTGAGGCAGAATAGCAGGAAACAGATCTCAAGAGGTACGCTGGAATTGCCTTTAAAGCACAGGAAGAGGGGCACAACTTCGACAATGACGCACTTGGCCAAAAAGGGCGTATGTGTTTTCTCCTGAATATATTCAGGAGAAAACGCATACGCCCTTTTTGGCCAAGCAAGCAAGCGGGCAATGCAAATCTGCACTACAAAGAAGTATCACTTCCCACCGGTCAAAAGGGACATCCACAAAATGTGGAAGAACAAGAAAGGCAAGACAGGCCCTGGAGAACAGGGAGCCTTGTTATGCTGATGGGCGGGATGTAAATTGAAAACTGCCTCTCTGGAGGAGTGCATTCTGTTCCCTAAAACAAGTAAAGAACAGAGCTACAGAGCCAAGGGCACTACCAGTCTAGGGAATATACCTTGGGAAAACTGAAAATCAATAAGACAGAGCCACCCCAAAATTTAGGGCTGCACTGCATACAAGGACCTCAACTTGGATACACCTTAAGTATCCCAGAAAATATAAACATGGTTCAAAAAATTGTGGTACTTACGCACGATGGAATATCCCTCAGCCATGAAATCAATGTCATAAGACCAGTAGCAGCAAAATGGGTGGATTCAGGTACGATGATTCTAAGTGAAATAAGTCACACAGAAAAAGAAACTTATCATAAGATATCACTTATGAAGATCCTGTAAACATGGCTACACTTGAACTGAGTTAGGAAAGAGAACAGTGTCTCACATTTAGAAAACACTCTTATACCTGCTTAAGGGGGAAGGAGAGGTGGGGTGATGCATAAAACCAGAGTTTGATATAAGCACAGGTACCGTTCCAAAAACCAACTATGGAATAGACAAGACCTACACCGTCCTCAGTGAAAGGGACTCAAAACCCCATATTTCCCGCAGAGGAAAATATCTGACTAGTAAGAATCTTAAAACCTATGTATTGATATGTCTCCGTAAGGGAATCAAGTGTGTCTAGACTGGCATAAACATGGCAGCGAGAATCAGCTCAAACCCACTATAAAAAGGAATTTCAAAAACAAAACAAAAAAACTGGGAAATTCTTTACAATTCCTTCAGGGTCTCTGATGAAAGCTGGAATGACCCTATCTACAACGACAGCTGGATGTGGCATAAGGAGGGACACTTGGGACTGAGACGATTGGTGAGATTGGGTGAGCAAATGCAGACCCTTTAAAGCAATAATGCATGGCACCCATTCCATGGGTCCGAACTCTCCAGGTTGAAGGGAATATTACTACAGCTATAACATGTGCGGGAAACCTAGAGAACGGACACACTGTGAATACGAAAGGTTTCTAAAACTCAACGAATAGTCCCTCTCCTGGTGCTCCGGTTTGACTTTCCGTCTGCTTTACTATCAACCTCCCAACTTGGAGAAACAGCCCCTTTAACCTCTTGGTTCGCACAGGTTGCCAATTTGGCAGAGGATGAAAGGGAAGAGGGAGAACCAATGAGAGAGTAGCTGTTAGGCATTTGGACGGGCACATATCACTGTAATTTCCCGGCAGGAAGAAGAATTAACCAAATTCTCAGCCACCCACCGGGAACCAGTATAGGTCCTGAACCAAAATTTTGGACTTGTGGTAGCTCACCAAAAACGAGTTGAAAAATGGAGCTCAGGGGCACAGCAATTCACAAACTGGCCGAGTAATAAAGGACAACTATCGTCCAAAAATCTGTTGAGGGAAGGCAACGAGGCGGACTTGAAAGTGAGGCAGAATAGCAGGAAACAGATTTCAAGAGGTACGTTGGAATCGCCTTTAAAGCACAGGAAGAGGGGCACAACTTCGACAATGACGCACTTGGCCAAAAAGGGCGTATGCGTTTTCTCCTGAATATATTCAGGAGAAAACGCATACGCCCTTTTTGGCCAAGCAAGCAAGCGGGCAATGCAAATCTGCACTACAAAGAAGTATCACTTCCCACCGGTCAAAAGGGACATCCACAAAATGTGTAAGAACAAGAAAGGCAAGACAGGCCCTGGAGAACAGGGAGCCTTGTTATGCTGATGGGCGGGATGTAAATTGCCAACTGCCTCTCTGGAGGAGTGCATTCTGTTCCCTAAAACAAGTAAAGAACAGAGCTACAGAGCCAAGGGCACTACCAGTCTAGGGAATATACCTTGGGAAAACTGAAAATCAATAAGACAGAGCCACCCCAAAACTTAGGGCTGCACTGCATACAAGGACCTCAACTTGGATACACCTTAAGTATCCCAGAAAATATAAACATGGTTCAAAAAATTGTGGTACTTACGTACTATGGAATATCCCTCAGCCAGGAAATCAATGTCATAAGACCAGTAGCAGCAAAATGGGTGGATTCAGGTACGATGATTCTAAGTGAAATAAGTCACACAGAAAAAGAAACTTATCATAAGATATCACTTATGAAGATCCTGTAAACATGGCTACACTTGAACTGAGTTAGGAAAGAGAACAGTGTCTCACATTTAGAAAACACTCTTATACCTGCTTAAGGGGGAAGGAGAGGTGGGGTGATGCATAAAACCAGAGTTTGATATAAGCACAGGTACCGTTCCAAAAACCAACTATGGAATAGACAAGACCTACACCGTCCTCAGTGAAAAGGACTCAAAACCCCATATTTCCCGCAGAGGAAAGTATCTGACTAGTAAGAATCTTAAAACCTATGTATTGATATGTCTCCGTAAGGGAATCAAGTGTGTCTAGACTGGCATAAACATGGCAGCGAGAATCAGCTCAAACCCACTATAAAAAGGAATTTCAAAAACAAAACAAAAAAACTGGGAAATTCTTTACAATTCCTTCAGGGTCTCTGATGAAAGCTGGAATGACCCTATTTACAACGACAGCTGGATGTGGCATAAGGAGGGACACTTGGGACTGAGACGATTGGTGAGATTGGGTGAGCAAATGCAGATCCTTTAAAGCAATAATGCATGGCACCCATTCCATGGGTCCGAACTCTCCAGGTTGAAGGGAATATTACTACAGCTATAACATGTGCGGGAAACCTAGAGAACGGACACACTGTGAATACGAAAGGTTTCTAAAACTCAACGAATAGTCCCACTCCTGGTGCTCCGGTTTGACTTTCCGTCTGCTTTACTATCAACCTCCCAACTTGGAGAGACAGCCCCTTTAACCTCTTGGTTCGCACAGGTTGCCAATTTGGCAGAGGATGAAAGGGAATAGGGAGAACCAATGAGAGAGTAGCTGTTAGGCATTTGGACGGGCACATATCACTGTAATTTCCCGGCAGGAAGAAGAATTAACCAAATTCTCAGCCACCCACTGGGAACCAGTATAGGTCCTGAACCAAAATTTTGGACTTGCGGTCAGCTCTCCAAAAACGAGTTGAAAAATGGAGCTCAGCGACACAGCAATTCACAAACTGGCTGAGTAATAAAGGACACCTATCGTCCAAAAATCTGTTGACGGAAGGTAACGAGGCGGACTTGAAAGCGAGGCAGAATAGCAGGAAACAGATTTCAAGAGGTACGTTGGAATCGCCTTTAAAGCACAGGAAGAGGGGCACAACTTCGACAATGACGCACTTGGCCAAAAAGGGCGTATGCGTTTTCTCCTGAATATATTCAGGAGAAAACGCATACGCCCTTTTTGGCCAAGCAAGCAAGCGGGCAATGCAAATCTGCACTACAAAGAAGTATCACTTCCCACCGGTCAAAAGGGACATCCACAAAATGTGTAAGAACAAGAAAGGCAAGACAGGCCCTGGAGAACAGGGAGCCTTGTTATGCTGATGGGCGGGATGTAAATTGCCAACTGCCTCTCTGGAGGAATGCATTCTGTTCCCTAAAACAAGTAAAGAACAGAGCTACAGAGCCAAGGGCACTACCAGTCTAGGGAATATACCTTTGGAAAACTGAAAATCAATAAGACAGAGCCACCCCAAAATTTAGGGCTGCACTGCATACAAGGACCTCAACTTGGATACACCTTAAGTATCCCAGAAAATATAAACATGGTTCAAAAAATTGTGGTACTTACGTACGATGGAATATCCCTCAGCCATGAAATCAATGTCATAAGAGCAGTAGCAGCAAAATGGGTGGATTCAGGTACGATGATTCTAAGTGAAATAAGTCACACAGAAAAAGAAACTTATCATAAGATATCACTTATGAAGATCCTGTAAACATGGCTACACTTGAACTGAGTTAGGAAAGAGAACAGTGTCTCACATTTAGAAAACACTCTTATACCTGCTTAAGGGGGAAGGAGAGGTGGGGTGATGCATAAAACCAGAGTTTGATATAAGCACAGGTACCGTTCCAAAAACCAACTATGTAATAGACAAGACCTACACCGTCCTCAGTGAAAGGGACTCAAAACCCCATATTTCCCGCAGAGGAAAGTATCTGACTAGTAAGAATCTTAAAACCTATGTATTGATATGTCTCCGTAAGGGAATCAAGTGTGTCTAGACTGGCATAAACATGGCAGCGAGAATCAGCTCAAACCCACTATAAAAAGGAATTTCAAAAACAAAACAAAAAAACTGGGAAATTCTTTACAATTCCTTCAGGGTCTCTGATGAAAGCTGGAATGACCCTATCTACAACGACAGCTGGATGTGGCATAAGGAGGGACACTTGGGACCGAGACGATTGGTGAGATTGGGTGAGCAAATGCAGACCCTTTAAAGCAATAATGCATGGCACCCATTCCATGGGTCCGAACTCTCCAGGTTGAAGGGAATATTACTACAGCTATAACATGTGCAGGAAACCTAGAGAACGGACACACTGTGAATACGAAAGGTTTCTAAAACTCAACGAATAGTCCCTCTCCTGGTGCTCCGGTTTGACTTTCCGTCTGCTTTACTATCAACCTCCCAACTTGGAGAGACAGCCCCTTTAACCTCTTGGTTCGCACAGGTTGCCAATTTGGCAGAGGATGAAAGGGAAGAGGGAGAACCAATGAGAGAGTAGCTGTTAGGCATTTGGACGGGCACATATCACTGTAATTTCCCGGCAGGAAGAAGAATTAACCAAATTCTCAGCCACCCACCGGGAACCAGTATAGGTCCTGACCCAAAATTTTGGACTTGCGGTCAGCTCACCAAAAACGAGTTGAAAAATGGAGCTCAGGGGCACAGCAATTCACAAACTGGCCGAGTAATAAAGGACAACTATCGTCCAAAAATCTGTTGAGGGAAGGCAACGAGGCGGACTTGAAAGCGAGGCAGAATAGCAGGAAACAGATTTCAAGAGGTACGTTGGAATCGCCTTTAAAGCACAGGAAGAGGGGCACATCTTCGACAATGACGTACTTGGCCAAAAAGGGCGTATGCGTTTTCTCCTGAATATATTCAGGAGAAAACGCATACGCCCTTTTTGGCTAAGCAAGCAAGCGGGCAATGCAAATCTGCACTACAAAGAAGTATCACTTCCCACCGGTCAAAAGGGACATCCACAAATTGTGTAAGAACAAGAAATGCAAGACAGGCCCTGGAGAACAGGGAGCCTTGTTATGCTGATGGGCGGGATGTAAATTGCCAACTGCTTCTCTGGAGGAGTGCATTCTGTTCCCTAAAACAAGTAAAGAACAGAGCTACAGAGCCAAGGGCACTACCAGTCTAGGGAATATACCTTGGGAAAATTGAAAATCAATAAGACAGAGCCACCCCAAAATTTAGGGCTGCACTGCATACAAGGACCTCAACTTGGATACACCTTAAGTATCCCAGAAAATATAAACATGGTTCAAAAAATTGTGGTACTTACGTACGATGGAATATCCCTCAGCCATGAAATCAATGTCATAAGACCAGTAGCAGCAAAATGGTTGGATTCAGGTACGATGATTCTAAGTGAAATAAATCACACAGAAAAAGAAACTTATCATAAGATATCACTTATGAAGATCCTGTAAACATGGCTACACTTGAACTGAGTTAGGAAAGAGAACAGTGTCTGACATTTAGAAAACACTCTTATACCTGCTTAAGGTTGAAGGAGAGATGGGGTGATGCATAAAACCAGAGTTTGATATAAGCACAGGTACCGTTCCAAAAACCAACTATGGAATAGACAAGACCTACACCGTCCTCAGTGAAAGGGACTCAAAACCCCATATTTCCCGCAGAGGAAAATATCTGACTAGTAAGAAACTTAAAACCTATGTATTGATATGTCTCCATAAGGGAATCAAGTGTGTCTAGACTGGCATAAACATGGCAGCGAGAATCAGCTCAAACCCACTATAAAAAGGAATTTCAAAAACAAAACAAAAAAACTGGGAAATTCTTTACAATTCCTTCAGGGTCTCTGATGAAAGCTGGAATGACCCTATCTACAACGACAGCTGGATGTGGCATAAGGAGGGACACTTGGGACTGAGACGATTGGTGAGATTGGGTGAGCAAATGCAGACGCTTTAAAGCAATAATGCATGGCACCCATTCCATGGGTCCGAACTCTCCAGGTTGAAGGGAATATTACTACAGCTATAACATGTGCGGGAAACCTAGAGAACGGACACACTGTGAATACGAAAGGTTTCTAAAACTCAAAGAATAAACCCTCTCCTGGTGTTCCGGTTTGACTTTCCGGCTGCTTTACTATCAACCTCCCAACTTGGAGAGACATCCCCTTTAACCTCTTGGTTCGCACAGGTTGCCAATTTGGCAGAGGATGAAAGGGAAGAGGGAGAACCAATGAGAGAGTAGCTGTTAGGCATTTGGACGGGCACATATCACTGTAATTTCCCGGCAGGAAGAAGAATTAACCAAATTCTCAGCCACCCACCGGGAACCAGTATAGGTCCTGAACCAAAATTTTGGACTTGCGGTCAGCTCTCCAAAAACGAGTTGAAAAATGGAGCTCAGGGACCCAGCAATTCACAAACTGGCCGAGTAATAAAGGACAACTATCGTCCAAAAATCTGTTGAGGGAAGGCAACGAGGCGGACTTGAAAGTGAGGCAGAATAGCAGGAAACAGATTTCAAGAGGTACGTTGGAATCGCCTTTAAAGCACAGGAAGAGGGGCACAACTTCGACAATGACGCACTTGGCCAAAAAGGGCGTATGCGTTTTCTCCTGAATATATTCAGGAGAAAACGCATACGCCCTTTTTGGCCAAGCAAGCAAGCGGGCAATGCAAATCTGCACTACAAAGAAGTATCACTTCCCACCGGTCAAAAGGGACATCCACAAAATGTGTAAGAACAAGAAAGGCAAGACAGGCCCTGGAGAACAGGGAGCCTTGTTATGCTGATGGGCGGGATGTAAATTGCCAACTGCCTCTCTGGAGGAGTGCATTCTGTTCCCTAAAACAAGTAAAGAACAGAGCTACAGAGCCAAGGGCACTACCAGTCTAGGGAATATACCTTGGGAAAACTGAAAATCAATAAGACAGAGCCACCCCAAAACTGAGGGCTGCACTGCATACAAGGACCTCAACTTGGATACACCTTAAGTATCCCAGAAAATATAAACATGGTTCAAAAAATTGTGGTACTTACGTACTATGGAATATCCCTCAGCCATGAAATCAATGTCATAAGACCAGTAGCAGCAAAATGGGTGGATTCAGGTACGATGATTCTAAGTGAAATAAGTCACACAGAAAAAGAAACTTATCATAAGATATCACTTATGAAGATCCTGTAAACATGGCTACACTTGAACTGAGTTAGGAAAGAGAACAGTGTCTCACATTTAGAAAACACTCTTATACCTGCTTAAGGGGGAAGGAGAGGTGGGGTGATGCATAAAACCAGAGTTTGATATAAGCACAGGTACCGTTCCAAAAACCAACTATGGAATAGACAAACCTACACCGTCCTCAGTGAAAGGGACTCAAAACCCCATATTTCCCACAGAGGAAAATATCTGACTAGTAAGAATCTTAAAACCTATGTATTGATATGTCTCCGTAAGGGAATCAAGTGTGTCTAGACTGGCATAAACATGGCAGCGAGAATCAGCTCAAACCCACTATAAAAAGGAATTTCAAAAACAAAACAAAAAAACTTGGAAATTCTTTACAATTCCTTCAGGGTCTCTGATGAAAGCTGGAATGACCCTATCTACAACGACAGCTGGATGTGGCATAAGGAGGGACACTTGGGACTGAGACGATTGGTGAGATTGGGTGAGCAAATGCAGACCCTTTAAAGCAATAATGCATGGCACCCATTCCATGGGTCCGAACTCTCCAGGTTGAAGGGAATATTACTACAGCTATAACATGTGCGGGAAACCTAGAGAACGGACACACTGTGAATACGAAAGGTTTCTAAAACTCAAAGAATAGACCCTCTCCTGGTGCTCCGGTTTGACTTTCCGTCTGCTTTACTATCAACCTCCCAACTTGGAGAGACAGCCCCTTTAACCTCTTGGTTCGCACAGGTTGCCAATTTGGCAGAGGATGAAAGGGAAGAGGGAGAACCAATGAGAGAGTAGCTGTTAGGCATTTGGACGGGCACATATCACTGTAATTTCCCGGCAGGAAGAAGAATTAACCAAATTCTCAGCCACCCACCGGGAACCAGTATAGGTCCTGAACCAAAATTTTGGACTTGCGGTCAGCTCTCCAAAAACGAGTTGAAAAATGGAGCTCAGGGACCCAGCAATTCACAAACTGGCCGAGTAATAAAGGACAACTATCGTCCAAAAATCTGTTGAGGGAAGGCAACGAGGCGGACTTGAAAGTGAGGCAGAATAGCAGGAAACAGATTTCAAGAGGTACGTTGGAATCGCCTTTAAAGCACAGGAAGAGGGGCACAACTTCGACAATGACGCACTTGGCCAAAAAGGGCGTATGCGTTTTCTCCTGAATATATTCAGGAGAAAACGCATACGCCCTTTTTGGCCAAGCAAGCAAGCGGGCAATGCAAATCTGCACTACAAAGAAGTATCACTTCCCACCGGTCAAAAGGGACATCCACAAAATGTGTAAGAACAAGAAAGGCAAGACAGGCCCTGGAGAACAGGGAGCCTTGTTATGCTGATGGGCGGGATGTAAATTGCCAACTGCCTCTCTGGAGGAGTGCATTCTGTTCCCTAAAACAAGTAAAGAACAGAGCTACAGAGCCAAGGGCACTACCAGTCTAGGGAATATACCTTGGGAAAACTGAAAATCAATAAGACAGAGCCACCCCAAAACTGAGGGCTGCACTGCATACAAGGACCTCAACTTGGATACACCTTAAGTATCCCAGAAAATATAAACATGGTTCAAAAAATTGTGGTACTTACGTACTATGGAATATCCCTCAGCCATGAAATCAATGTCATAAGACCAGTAGCAGCAAAATGGGTGGATTCAGGTACGATGATTCTAAGTGAAATAAGTCACACAGAAAAAGAAACTTATCATAAGATATCACTTATGAAGATCCTGTAAACATGGCTACACTTGAACTGAGTTAGGAAAGAGAACAGTGTCTCACATTTAGAAAACACTCTTATACCTGCTTAAGGGGGAAGGAGAGGTGGGGTGATGCATAAAACCAGAGTTTGATATAAGCACAGGTACCGTTCCAAAAACCAACTATGGAATAGACAAACCTACACCGTCCTCAGTGAAAGGGACTCAAAACCCCATATTTCCCACAGAGGAAAATATCTGACTAGTAAGAATCTTAAAACCTATGTATTGATATGTCTCCGTAAGGGAATCAAGTGTGTCTAGACTGGCATAAACATGGCAGCGAGAATCAGCTCAAACCCACTATAAAAAGGAATTTCAAAAACAAAACAAAAAAACTTGGAAATTCTTTACAATTCCTTCAGGGTCTCTGATGAAAGCTGGAATGACCCTATCTACAACGACAGCTGGATGTGGCATAAGGAGGGACACTTGGGACTGAGACGATTGGTGAGATTGGGTGAGCAAATGCAGACCCTTTAAAGCAATAATGCATGGCACCCATTCCATGGGTCCGAACTCTCCAGGTTGAAGGGAATATTACTACAGCTATAACATGTGCGGGAAACCTAGAGAACGGACACACTGTGAATACGAAAGGTTTCTAAAACTCAAAGAATAGACCCTCTCCTGGTGCTCCGGTTTGACTTTCCGTCTGCTTTACTATCAACCTCCCAACTTGGAGAGACAGCCCCTTTAACCTCTTGGTTCGCACAGGTTGCCAATTTGGCAGAGGATGAAAGGGAAGAGGGAGAACCAATGAGAGAGTAGCTGTTAGGCATTTGGACGGGCACATATCACTGTAATTTCCCGGCAGGAAGAAGAATTAACCAAATTCTCAGCCACCCACCGGGAACCAGTATAGGTCCTGAACCAAAATTTTGGACTTGCGGTCAGCTCACCAAAAACGAGTTGAAAAATGGAGCTCAGGGGCACAGCAATTCACAAACTGGCCGAGTAATAAAGGACAACTATCGTCCAAAAATCTGTTGAGGGAAGGCAACGAGGCGGACTTGAAAGTGAGGCAGAATAGCAGGAAACAGATTTCAAGAGGTACGTTGGAATCGCCTTTAAAGCACAGGAAGAGGGGCACAACTTCGACAATGACGCACTTGGCCAAAAAGGGCGTATGCGTTTTCTCCTGAATATATTCAGGAGAAAACGCATACGCCCTTTTTGGCCAAGCAAGCAAGCGGGCAATGCAAATCTGCACTACAAAGAAGTATCACTTCCCACCGGTCAAAAGGGACATCCACAAAATGTGTAAGAACAAGAAAGGCAAGACAGGCCCTGGAGAACAGGGAGCCTTGTTATGCTGATGGGCGGGATGTAAATTGCCAACTGCCTCTCTGGAGGAGTGCATTCTGTTCCCTAAAACAAGTAAAGAACAGAGCTACAGAGCCAAGGGCACTACCAGTCTAGGGAATATACCTTGGGAAAACTGAAAATCAGTAAGACAGAGACACCCCAAAATTTAGGGCTGCACTGCATACAAGGACCTCAACTTGGATACACCTTAAGTATCCCAGAAAATATAAACATGGTTCAAAAAATTGTGGTACTTACGTACGATGGAATATCCCTCAGCCATGAAATCAATGTCATAAGACCAGTAGCAGCAAAATGGGTGGATTCTTGTACGATGATTCTAAGTGAAATAAGTCACACAGAAAAAGAAACTTATCATAAGATATCACTTATGAAGATCCTGTAAACATGGCTACACTTGAACTGAGTTAGGAAAGAGAACAGTGTCACACATTTAGAAAACACTCTTATACCTGCTTAAGGGGGAAGGAGAGGTGGGGTGATGCATAAAACCAGAGTTTGATATAAGCACAGGTACCGTTCCAAAAACCAACTATGGAATAGACAAGACCTACACCTTCCTCAGTGAAAGGGACTCAAAACCCCATATTTCCCGCAGAGGAAAATATCTGACTAGTAAGAATCTTAAAACCTATGTATTGATATGTCTCCGTAAGGGAATCAAGTGGGTCTAGACTGGCATAAACATGGCAGTGAGAATCAGCTCAAACCCACTATAAAAAGGAATTTCAAAAACAAAACAAAAAAACTGGGAAATTCTTTACAATTCCTTCAGGGTCTCTGATGAAAGCTGGAATGACCCTATCTACAACGACAGCTGGATGTGGCATAAGGAGGGACACTTGGGACTGAGACGATTGGTGAGATTGGGTGAGCAAATGCAGACGCTTTAAAGCAATAATGCATGGCACCCATTCCATGGGTCCGAACTCTCCAGGTTGAAGGGAATATTACTACAGCTATAACATGTGCGGGAAACCTAGAGAACAGACACACTGTGAATACGAAAGGTTTCTAAAACTCAAAGAATAAACCCTCTCCTGGTGCTCCGGTTTGACTTTCCGTCTGCTTTACTATCAACCTCCCAACTTGGAGAGACAGCCCCTTTAACTTCTTGGTTCGCACAGGTTGCCAATTTGGCAGAGGATGAAAGGGAAGAGGGAGAACCAATGAGAGAGTAGCTGTTAGGCATTTGGACGGGCACATATCACTGTAATTTCCCGGCAGGAAGAAGAATTAACCAAATTCTCAGCCAACCACCGGGAACCAGTATAGGTCCTGAACCAAAATTTTGGACTTGCGGTCAGCTCTCCAAAAGCGAGTTGAAAAATGGAGCTCAGGGACACAGCAATTCACAAACTGGCCGAGTAATAAAGGACAACTATCGTCCAAAAATCTGTTGAGGGAAGGCAACGAGGCGGACTTGAAAGCGAGGCAGAATAGCAGGAAACAGATTTCAAGAGGTACGTTGGAATCGCCTTTAAAGCACAGGAAGAGGGGCACAACTTCGACAATGATGCACTTGGCCAAAAAGGGCGTATGCGTTTTCTCCTGAATATATTCAGGAGAAAACGCATACGCCCTTTTTGGCCAAGCAAGCAAGCGGGCAATGCAAATCTGCACTACAAAGAAGTATCACTTCCCACCGGTCAAAAGGGACATCCACAAAATGTGTAAGAACAAGAAAGGCAAGACAGGCCCTGGAGAACAGGGAGCCTTGTTATGCTGATGGGCGGGATGTAAATTGCCAACTGCCTCTCTGGAGGAGTGCATTCTGTTCCCTAAAACAAGTAAAGAACAGAGCTACAGAGCCAAGGGCACTACCAGTCTAGGGAATATACCTTGGGAAAACTGAAAATCAATAAGACAGAGCCACCCCAAAATTTAGGGCTGCACTGCATACAAGGACCTCAACTTGGATACACCTTAAGTATCCCAGAAAATATAAACATGGTTCAAAAAATTGTGGTACTTACGTACGATGGAATATCCCTCAGCCATGAAATCAATGTCATAAGACCAGTAGCAGCAAAATGGGTGGATTCAGGTACGATGATTCTAAGTGAAATAAGTCACACAGAAAAAGAAACTTATCATAAGATATCACTTATGAAGATCCTGTAAACATGGCTACACTTGAACTGAGTTAGGAAAGAGAACAGTGTCTCACATTTAGAAAACACTCTTATACCTGCTTAAGGGGGAAGGAGAGGTGGGGTGATGCATAAAACCAGAGTTTGATATAAGCACAGGTACCGTTCCAAAAACCAACTATGGAATAGACAAGACCTACACCGTCCTCAGCGAAAGGGACTCAAAACCCCATATTTCCCGCAGAGGAAAATATCTGACTAGTAAGAATCTTAAAACCTATGTATTGATATGTCTCCGTAAGGGAATCAAGTGTGTCTAGACTGGCATAAACATGGCAGCGAGAATCAGCTCAAACCCACTATAAAAAGGAATTTCAAAAACAAAACAAAAAAACGGGGAAATTCTTTACAATTCCTTCAGGGTCTCTGATGAAAGCTGGAATGACCCTATCTACAACGACAGCTGGATGTGGCATAAGGAGGGACACTTGGGACTGAGACGATTGGTGAGATTGGGTGAGCAAATGCAGACCCTTTAAAGCAATAATGCATGGCACCCATTCCATGGGTCCGAACTCTCCAGGTTGAAGGGAATATTACTACAGCTATAACATGTGCGGGAAACCTAGAGAACGGACACACTGTGAATACGAAAGGTTTCTAAAACTCAACGAATAGTCCCACTCCTGGTGCTCCGGTTTGACTTTCCGTCTGCTTTACTATCAACCTCCCAACTTGGAGAGACAGCCCCTTTAACCTCTTGGTTCGCACAGGTTGCCAATTTGGCAGAGGATGAAAGGGAAGAGGGAGAACCAATGAGAGAGTAGCTGTTAGGCATTTGGACGGGCACATATCACTGTAATTTCCCGGCAGGAAGAAGTATTAACCAAATTTTCAGCCACCCACCGGGAACCAGTATAGGTCCTGAACCAAAATTTTGGACTTGTGGTCAGCTCACCAAAAACGAGTTGAAAAATGGAGCTCAGGGGCACAGCAATTCACAAACTGGCCGAGTAATAAAGGACAACTATCGTCCAAAAATCTGTTGAGGGAAGGCAACGAGGCGGACTTGAAAGCGAGGCAGAATAGCAGGAAACAGATTTCAAGAGGTACGTTGGAATCGCCTTTAAAGCACAGGAAGAGGGGCATAACTTCGACAATGACGCACTTAGCCAAAAAGGGCGTATGCGTTTTCTCCTGAATATATTCAGGAGAAAACGCATACGCCCTTTTTGGCCAAGCAAGCAAGCGGGCAATGCAAATCTGCACTACAAAGAAGTATCACTTCCCACCGGTCAAAAGGGACATCCACAAAATGTGTAAGAACAAGAAAGGCAAGACAGGCCCTGGAGAACAGGGAGCCTTGTTATGCTGATGGGCGGGATGTAAATTGCCAACTGCCTCTCTGGAGGAGTGCATTCTGTTCCCTAAAACAAGTAAAGAACAGAGCTACAGAGCCAAGGGCACTACCAGTCTAGGGAATATACCTTGGGAAAACTGAAAATCAGTAAGACAGAGCCACCCCAAAATTTAGGGCTGCACTGCATACAAGGACCTCAACTTGGATACACCTTAAGTATCCCAGAAAATATAAACATGGTTCAAAAAATTGTGGTACTTACGTACGATGGAATATCCCTCAGCCAGGAAATCAATGTCATAAGACCAGTAGCAGCAAAATGGGTGGATTCAGGTACGATGATTCTAAGTGAAATAAGTCACACAGAAAAAGAAACTTATCATAAGATATCACTTATGAAGATCCTGTAAACATGGCTACACTTGAACTGAGTTAGGAAAGAGAACAGTGTCTCACATTTAGAAAACACTCTTATACCTGCTTAAGGGGGAAGGAGAGGTGGGGTGATGCATAAAACCAGAGTTTGATATAAGCACAGGTACCGTTCCAAAAACCAACTATGGAATAGACAAGACCTACACCTTCCTCAGTGAAAGGGACTCAAAACCCCATATTTCCCGCAGAGGAAAATATCTGACTAGTAAGAATCTTAAAACCTATGTATTGATATGTCTCCGTAAGGGAATCAAGTGGGTCTAGACTGGCATAAACATGGCAGCGAGAATCAGCTCAAACCCACTATAAAAAGGAATTTCAAAAACAAAACAAAAAAACTGGGAAATTCTTTACAATTCCTTCAGGGTCTCTGATGAAAGCTGGAATGACCCTATCTACAACGACAGCTGGATGTGGCATAAGGAGGGACACTTGGGACTGAGACGATTGGTGAGATTGGGTGAGCAAATGCAGACGCTTTAAAGCAATAATGCATGGCACCCATTCCATGGGTCCGAACTCTCCTGGTTGAAGGGAATATTACTACAGCTATAACATGTGCGGGAAACCTAGAGAACGAACACACTGTGAATACGAAAGGTTTCTAAAACTCAAAGAATAAACCCTCTCCTGGTGCTCCGGTTTGACTATCCGTCTGCTTTACTATCAACCTCCCAACTTGGAGAGACAGCCCCTTTAACTTCTTGGTTCGCACAGGTTGCCAATTTGGCAGAGGATGAAAGGGAAGAGGGAGAACCAATGAGAGAGTAGCTGTTAGGCATTTGGACGGGCACATATCACTGTAATTTCCCGGCAGGAAGAAGAATTAACCAAATTCTCAGCCACCCACCGGGAACCAGTATAGGTCCTGAACCAAAATTTTGGACTTGCGGTCAGCTCTCCAAAAGCGAGTTGAAAAATGGAGCTCAGGGACACAGCAATTCACAAACTGGCCGAGTAATAAAGGACAACTATCGTCCAAAAATCTGTTGAGGGAAGGCAACGAGGCGGACTTGAAAGCGAGGCAGAATAGCAGGAAACAGATTTCAAGAGGTACGTTGGAATCGCCTTTAAAGCACAGGAAGAGGGGCACAACTTCGACAATGATGCACTTGGCCAAAAAGGGCGTATGCGTTTTCTCCTGAATATATTCAGGAGAAAACGCATACGCCCTTTTTGGCCAAGCAAGCAAGCGGGCAATGCAAATCTGCACTACAAAGAAGTATCACTTCCCACCGGTCAAAAGGGACATCCACAAAATGTGTAAGAACAAGAAAGGCAAGACAGGCCCTGGAGAACAGGGAGCCTTGTTATGCTGATGGGCGGGATGTAAATTGCCAACTGCCTCTCTGGAGGAGTGCATTCTGTTCCCTAAAACAAGTAAAGAACAGAGCTACAGAGCCAAGGGCACTACCAGTCTAGGGAATATACCTTGGGAAAACTGAAAATCAATAAGACAGAGCCACCCCAAAATTTAGGGCTGCACTGCATACAAGGACCTCAACTTGGATACACCTTAAGTATCCCAGAAAATATAAACATGGTTCAAAAAATTGTGGTACTTACGTACGATGGAATATCCCTCAGCCATGAAATCAATGTCATAAGACTAGTAGCAGCAAAATGGGTGGATTCAGGTACGATGATTCTAAGTGAAATAAGTCACACAGAAAAAGAAACTTATCATAAGATATCACTTATGAAGATCCTGTAAACATGGCTACACTTGAACTGAGTTAGGAAAGAGAACAGTGTCTCACATTTAGAAAACACTCTTATACCTGCTTAAGGGGGAAGGAGAGGTGGGGTGATGCATAAAACCAGAGTTTGATATAAGCACAGGTACCGTTCCAAAAACCAACTATGGAATAGACAAGACCTACACCGTCCTCAGTGAAAGGGACTCAAAACCCCATATTTCCCACAGAGGAAAATATCTGACTAGTAAGAATCTTAAAACCTATGTATTGATATGTCTCCGTAAGGGAATCAAGTGTGTCTAGACTGGCATAAACATGGCAGCGAGAATCAGCTCAAACCCACTATAAAAAGGAATTTCAAAAACAAAACAAAAAAACTGGGAAATTCTTTACAATTCCTTCAGGGTCTCTGATGAAAGCTGGAATGACCCTATCTACAACGACAGCTGGATGTGGCATAAGGAGGGACACTTGGGACTGAGAGGATTGGTGAGATTGGGTGAGCAAATGCAGACCCTTTAAAGCAATAATGCATGGCACCCATTCCATGGGTCCGAACTCTCCAGGTTGAAGGGAATATTACTACAGCTATAACATGTGCGGGAAACCTAGAGAACGGACACACTGTGAATACGAAAGGTTTCTAAAACTCAACGAATAGTCCCTCTCCTGGTGCTCCGGTTTGACTTTCCGTCTGCTTTACTATCAACCTCCCAACTTGGAGAGACAGCCCCTTTAACCTCTTGGTTCGCACAGGTTGCCAATTTGGCAGAGGATGAAAGGGAAGAGGGAGAACCAATGAGAGAGTAGCTGTTAGGCATTTGGACGGGCACATATCACTGTAATTTCCCGGCAGGAAGAAGAATTAACCAAATTCTCAGCCACCCACCGGGAACCAGTATAGGTCCTGAACCAAAATTTTGGACTTGCGGTCAGCTCACCAAAAACGAGTTGAATAATGGAGCTCAGGGGCACAGCAATTCACAAACTGGCCGAGTAATAAAGGACAACTATCGTCCAAAAATCTGTTGAGGGAAGGCAACGAGGCGGACTTGAAAGCGAGGCAGAATAGCAGGAAACAGATTTCAAGAGGTACGTTGGAATCGCCTTTAAAGCACAGGAAGAGGGGCACAACTTCGACAATGACGCACTTGGCCAAAAAGGGCGTATGCGTTTTCTCCTGAATATATTCAGGAGAAAACGCATACGCCCTTTTTGGCCAAGCAAGCAAGCGGGCAATGCAAATCTGCACTACAAAGAAGTATCACTTCCCACCGGTCAAAAGGGACATCCACAAAATGTGTAAGAACAAGAAAGGCAAGACAGGCCCTGGAGAACAGGGAGCCTTGTTATGCTGATGGGCGGGATGTAAATTGCCAACTGCCTCTCTGGAGGAGTGCATTCTGTTCCCTAAAACAAGTAAAGAACAGAGTTACAGAGCCAAGGGCACTACCAGTCTAGGGAATATACCTTGGGAAAACTGAAAATCAATAAGACAGAGCCACCCCAAAATTTAGGGCTGCACTGCTTACAAGGACCTCAACTTGGATACACCTTAAGTATCCCAGAAAATATAAACATGGTTCAAAAAATTGTGGTACTTATGTACGATGGAATATCCCTCAGCCATGAAATCAATGTCATAAGACCAGTAGCACCAAAATGGGTGGATTCAGGTACGATGATTCTAAGTGAAATAAGTCACACAGAAAAAGAAACTTATCATAAGATATCACTTATGAAGATCCTGTAAACATGGCTACACTTGAACTGAGTTAGGAAAGAGAACAGTGTCTCACATTTAGAAAACACTCTTATACCTGCTTAAGGGGGAAGGAGAGGTGGGGTGATGCATAAAACCACAGTTTGATATAAGCACAGGTACCGTTCCAAAAACCAACTATGGAATAGACAAGACCTACACCGTCCTCAGTGAAAGGGACTCAAAACCCCATATTTCCCGCAGAGGAAAATATCTGACTAGTAAGAATCTTAAAACCTATGTATTGATATGTCTCCGTAAGGGAATCAAGTGTGTCTAGACTGGCATAAACATGACAGCGAGAATCAGCTCAAACCCACTATAAAAAGGAATTTCAAAAACAAAACAAAAAAACTGGGAAATTCTTTACAATTCCTTCAGGGTCTCTGATGAAAGCTGGAATGACCCTATCTACAACGACAGCTGGATGTGGCATAAGGAGGGACACTTGGGACTGAGACGATTGGTGAGATTGGGTGAGCAAATGCAGACCCTTTAAAGCAATAATGCATGGCACCCATTCCATGGGTCCGAACTCTCCAGGTTGAAGGGAATATTACTACAGCTATAACATGTGCGGGAAACCTAGAGAACGGACACACTGTGAATACGAAAGGTTTCTAAAACTCAACGAATAGTCCCTCTCCTGGTGCTCCGGTTTGACTTTCCATCTGCTTTACTATCAACCTCCCAACTTGGAGAGACAGCCCCTTTAACCTCTTGGTTCGCACAGGTTGCCAATTTGGCAGAGGA
The DNA here is from genome assembly GCF_949752795.1 of Hyperoodon ampullatus. Classification (NCBI taxonomy): domain Eukaryota; kingdom Metazoa; phylum Chordata; class Mammalia; order Artiodactyla; family Ziphiidae; genus Hyperoodon; species Hyperoodon ampullatus. Next base: position 826,841 of record NW_027641022.1, read on the forward strand.
TGAAAGGGAAGAGGGAGAACCAATGAGAGAGTAGCTGTTAGGCATTTGGACGGGCACATATCACTGTAATTTCCCGGCAGGAAGAAGAATTAACCAAATTCTCAGCCACCCACCGGGAACCAGTATAGGTCCTGAACCAAAATTTTGGACTTGCGGTCAGCTCACCAAAAACGAGTTGAAAAATGGAGCTCAGGGGCACAGCAATTCACAAACTGGCCGAGTAATAAAGGACAACTATCGTCCAAAAATCTGTTGAGGGAAGGCAACGAGGCGGACTTGAAAGCGAGGCAGAATAGCAGGAAACAGATTTCAAGAGGTACGTTGGAATCGCCTTTAAAGCACAGGAAGAGGGGCACAACTTCGACAATGACGCACTTGGCCAAAAAGGGCGTATGCGTTTTCTCCTGAATATATTCAGGAGAAAACGCATACGCCCTTTTTGGCCAAGCAAGCAAGCGGGCAATGCAAATCTGCACTACAAAGAAGTATCACTTCCCACCGGTCAAAAGGGACATCCACAAAATGTGTAAGAACAAGAAAGGCAAGACAGGCCCTCGAGAACTGGGAGCCTTGTTATGCTGATGGGCGGGATGTAAATTGCCAACTGCCTCTCTGGAGGAGTGCATTCTGTTCCCTAAAACAAGTAAAGAACAGAGCTACAGAGCCAAGGGCACTACCAGTCTAGGGAATATACCTTGGGAAAACTGAAAATCAATAAGACAGAGCCACCCCAAAATTTAGGGCTGCACTGCATACAAGGACCTGAACTTGGATACACCTTAAGTATCCCAGAAAATATAAACATGGTTCAAAAAATTGTGGTATTTACGTACGATGGAATATCCCTCAGCCATGAAATCAATGTCATAAGACCAGTAGCAGCAAATTGGGTGGATTCTGGTACGATGATTCTAAGTGAAATAAGTCACACAGAAAAAGAAACTTATCATAAGATATCACTTATGAAGATCCTGTAAACATGGCTACACTTGAACTGAGTTAGGAAAGAGAACAGTGTCTCACATTTAGAAAACACTCTTATACCTGCTTAAGGGGGAAGGAGAGGTGGGGTGATGCATAAAACCACAGTTTGATATAAGCACAGGTACCGTTCCAAAAACCAACTATGGAATAGACAAGACCTACACCTTCCTCAGTGAAAGGGACTCAAAACCCCATTTTTCCCGCAGAGGAAAATATCTGACTAGTAAGAATCTTAAAATCTATGTATTGATATGTCTCCGTAAGGGAATCAAGTGGGTCTAGACTGGCATAAACATGGCAGCGAGAATCAGCTCAAACCCACTATAAAAAGGAATTTCAAAAACAAAACAAAAAAACTGGGAAATTCTTTACAATTCCTTCAGGGTCTCTGATGAAAGCTGGAATGACCCTATCTACAACGACAGCTGGATGTGGCATAAGGAGGGACACTTGGGACTGAGACGATTGGTGAGATTGGGTGAGCAAATGCAGACCCTTTAAAGCAATAATGCATGGCACCCATTCCATGGGTCCGAACTCTCCAGGTTGAAGGGAATATTACTACAGCTATAACATGTGCGGGTAACCTAGAGAACGGACACACTGTGAATACGAAAGGTTTCTAAAACTCAACGAATAGTCCCTCTCCTGGTGCTCCGGTTTGACTTTCCGTCTGCTTTACTATCAACCTCCCAACTTGGAGAGACAGCCCCTTTAACCTCTTGGTTCGCACAGGTTGCCAATTTGGCAGAGGATGAAAGGGAAGAGGGAGAACCAATGAGAGAGTAGCTGTTAGGCATTTGGACGGGCACATATCACTGTAATTTCCCGGCAGGAAGAAGAATTAACCAAATTCTCAGTCACCCACCGCTAACCAGCATAGGTCCTGAACCAAAATTTTGGACTTGCGGTCAGCTCACCATAAACGAGTTGAAAAATGGAGCTCAGGGGCACAGCAATTCACAAACTGGCCGAGTAATAAAGGACAACTATCGTCCAAAAATCTGTTGAGGGAAGGCAACGAGGCGGACTTGAAAGCGAGGCAGAATAGCAGGAAACAGATTTCAAGAGGTACGTTGGAATCGCCTTTAAAGCACAGGAAGAGGGGCACAACTTCGACAATGATGCACTTGGCCAAAAAGGGCGTATGCATTTTCTCCTGAATATATTCAGGAGAAAACGCATACGCCCTTTTTGGCCAAGCAAGCAAGCGGGCAATGCAAATCTGCACTACAAAGAAGTATCACTTCCCACCGGTCAAAAGGGACATCCACAAAATGTGTAAGAACAAGAAAGGCAAGACAGGCCCTGGAGAACAGGGAGCCTTGTTATGCTGATGGGCGGGATGTAAATTGCCAACTGCCTCTCTGGAGGAGTGCATTCTGTTCCCTAAAACAAGTAAAGAACAGAGCTACAGAGCCAAGGGCACTACCAGTCTAGGGAATATACCTTGGGAAAACTGAAAATCAATAAGACAGAGCCACCCCAAAATTTAGGGCTGCACTGCATACAAGGACCTCAACTTGGATACACCTTAAGTATCCCAGAAAATATAAACATGGTTCAAAAAATTGTGGTACTTACGTACGATGGAATATCCCTCAGCCATGAAATCAATGTCATAAGACTAGTAGCAGCAAAATGGGTGGATTCAGGTACGATGATTCTAAGTGAAATAAGTCACACAGAAAAAGAAACTTATCATAAGATATCACTTATGAAGATCCTGTAAACATGGCTACACTTGAACTGAGTTAGGAAAGAGAACAGTGTCTCACATTTAGAACACTCTTATGCGTGCTTAAGGGGGAAGGAGAGGTGGGGTGATGCATAAAAGAAGAGTTTGATATAAGCACAGGTACCGTTCCAAAAACCAACTATGGAATAGACAAGACCTACACCTTCCTCAGTGAAAGGGACTCAAAACACCATATTTCCCGCAGAGGAATATATCTGACTAGTAAGAATCTTAAAACCTATGTATTGATATGTCTCCGTAAGGGAATCAAGTGTGTCTAGACTGGCATAAACATGGCAGCGAGAATCAGCTCAAACCCACTATAAAAAGGAATTTCAAAAACAAAACAAAAAAACTGGGAAATTCTTTTCAATTCCTTCATGGTCTCTGATGAAACCTGGATAGACCCTATCTACAAGGACAGCTGAATTTGGCATAAGGAGGGACACTTGGGACTGAGACGATTGGTGAGATTGGGTGAGCAAATGCAAACCCTTGAAAGCACAAATGCCTGGCACCCATTCCATGGGTCCCAACTCTCCAGGTTGAAGGGAATATTACTACAGCTATAACATGTACGGGAAACCTAGAGAACAGACACACTGTGAATACGAAAGGATTCTAAAACTCAACGAATAGTCCCTCTCCTGGTGCCCCGGTTTGACTTTCCATCTGCTTTACGATCAATCTCCCAACTTGGAGACACAGCCCCTTTAAACTCCTCGTTCACACAGGTTGCCAATTTGGCAGAGGATGAGAGGGAAGAGGGAGAACCAATGAGAGAGTAGCTGTTAGGCATTTGGATGGGCACATATCACTCTAACTTCCCGGCAGGAGGAAGAATTAACCAACGTCTCAGCCACCCACCGGGAACCAGCATAGGTCCTGAACCAAAATTTTGGACTTGCGGTCAGCTCATCAAAAACGAGTTGAAAAATGGAGCTCAGGCGCACAGCAATTCACAAACTGGCCGAGTAATAAAGGACAACTATCGTCCAAAATCTGATGAGGGAAGGCAACGAGGCGGACTTGAAAGTGAGGCAGAATAGCAGGAAACAGATTTCAAGGGGTACGTTGGAATCGCCTTTAAAGCACAGGAAGAGGGGCACAACTTCGACAATGATGCACTTGGCCAAAAAGGGCGTATGCGTTTTCTCCTGAATATATTCAGGAGAAAACGCATACGCCCTTTTTGGCCAAGCAAGCAATCGGTCAATGCAAATCTGCACTACAAAGAAGTATCACTTCCCACCGGTCAAAAGGGACATCCACAAAATGTGTAAAAACCAGAAAGGCAAGACAGGCCCTGGAGAACAAGGAGCCTTGTTATGCTGATGGGCGGGATGTAAATTGCCAACTGCCTCTCTGGAGGAGTGCATTGTGTTCCCTAAAACAAATAAACAACAGAGCTACAGAGCCAAGGGCACTTCCAGTCTAGGGAATATACCTTGGGATAACTGAAAATCAATAAGACAGAGCCACCCCAAAATTTACGGCTGCACTGCTTACAAGGATCTCAACTTGGGTACACCTTAAATATCCCAGGAAATATAAAAATGGTTCAAAAAATTGTGGTACTTACGTACGATGGAATATCCCTCAGCCATGAAATCAATGTCATAAGACCAGTAGCAGCAAAATGGGTGGATTCAGGTACGATGATTCTAAGTGAAATAAGTCACACAGAAAAAGAAACCTTTAATAAGATATCACTTATGAAGATCCTGTAAACATGGCTACACTTAAACTGAGTTAGGAAAGAGAACAGTGTCTCACATTTAGAAAACACTCTTATGCCTGCTTAAGGGGGAAGGAGAGGTGGGGTGATGCATAAAACCAGAGTTTGATATAAGCACAGGTACCGTTCCAAAAACCAACTATGGAATAGACAAGTCCTACACATTCCTCAGTGAAAGGGACTCAAAACCCCATATTTCCCGCAGAGGAATATATCTCACTAGTAAGAATCTTAAAACCTATGTATTGATATGTCTCCGTAAGGGAGTCAAATCTGTCTAGACTAGCATAAACATGGCAGCGAGAATCAGCTCAAACCCACTATAAAAGGGAATTTCAAAAACAAAACAAAAAAAAAAGGGAAATTCTTTACAATTCCTTCAGGGTCTCTGATGAAACCTGGAATGACCCTATCTACATGACAGCTGGATGTGGCATAAGGAGGGACACTTGCGACTGAGACGATTGGTGAGATTGGGTGAGCAAATGCAGACCCTTTGAAGCACAAATGCCTGGCACCCATTCCATGGGTCCCAACTCTCCAGGTTGAAGGGAATATTACTACAGCTATAACATGTACGGGAAACCTAGAGAACGGACACACTGTGAATACGAAAGGTTTCTAAAACTCAACGAATAGTGCCTCTCCTGGTGCTCCGGTTTGAGTTTGCATCTGCTTTACTATCAACATCCCAACTTGGAGAGACAGACCATTTAACCTCCTGGTTTGCACAGGTTGCCAATTTGGCAGAGGATGAAAGGGAAGAGGGAGAACCAATGAGAGAGTAGCTGTTAGGCATTTGAACGGGCACATATCACTGTAATTTCCCGGCAGGAAGAAGAATTAACCAAAGTCTCAGCCACCCACCGGGAAGCAGCATAGGTCTTGAACCAAAATTTTGGACTAACGGTCAGCTCACCAAAAATGAGTTGAAAAATGGAGCTCAGGGGCACAGCAATTCACAAACTGGCCGAGTAATAAAGGACAACTATCATCCAAAAATCTGTTGAGGGAAGGCAACGAGGCGGACTTGAAAGCGAGGCAGAATAGCAGGAAACAGATTTCAAGAGGTACGTTGGAATCGCCTTTAAAGCACAGGAAGAGGGGCACAACTTCGACAATGATGCACTTGGCCATAAAGGGTGTATGCGTTTTCTCCTGAATATATTCAGGGGAAAACGCATACACCCTTTTTGACCAAGCAAGCAAGCGGGCAATGCAAATCTGCACTACAAAGAAGGATCACTTCCCACCAGTCAAAAGGGACATTCACAAATTGTGTAAAAACCAGAAAGGCAAGACAGGCCCTGGAGAACAGGGAGCCTTGTTATGCTGATGGGCGGGATGTAAATTGCCAACTGCCTCTCTGGAGGAGTGTACTGTGTTCCCTAAAACAAGTAAAGAACAGATCTACAGAGCCAAGGGCACTTCCAGTCTAGGGAATATACCTTGGGAAAACTGAAAATCAATAAGACAGAGCCACCAAAAAATTTAGGGCTGCACTGCTTACAAGGACCTCAACTTGGGTACACCTTAAATATCCCAGGAAATATAACAACGGTTCAAAAAACTGTGGTACTTACGTACGATGGAATATCCCTCAGCCATGAAATCAATGTCATAAGACCAGTAGCAGCAAAATGGGTGGATTCAGGTACGATGATTCTAAGTGAAATAAGTCACAGAGAAAAAGAAACTTATCATAAGATATCACTTATGAAGATCCTGTAAACATGGCTACACTAGAACTGAGTTAGGAAAGAGAACAGTGTCTCACATTTAGAAAACACTCTTATGCCTGCTTAAGGGGGAAGGAGAGGTGGGGTGATGCATAAAACCAGAGTTTGATATAAGCACAGTTTCCGTTCCAAAAACCAACTATGGAATAGACAAGACCTACACCTTCCTCAGTGAAAGGGACTCAAAACTCCATATTTCCTGGAGAGGAATATATCTGACTAGTAAGAATCTTAAAACCTATGTATTGATATGTCTCCGTAAGGGAATCAAGTGTGTCTAGACTGGCATAAACATGGCAGTGAGAATCAGCTCAAACCCACTATAAAAAGGAATTTCAAAAACAAAACAAAAAATCTGGGAAATTCTTTACAATTCCTTCAGGGTCTCTGATGAAACCTGGAATGACCCTATCTACAACGACAGCTGGATGTGGCATAAGGCTGGACACTTGGGACAGAGAGGAATGGTGAGATTGGGTGAGCAAATGCAGACCCTTTAAAGCACAAATGCCTGGCACCCATTCCATGGGTCCCAACTCTCTAGGTTGAAGGGAATATTACTACAGCTATAACATGTACAGGAAACCTAGAGAACGGACACACTGTGAATACGAAAGGTTTCTAAAACTCAACGAATAGTCCCTCTCCTGGTGCTCCGGTTTGACTTTCCATCTGCTTTACTATCAATCTCTCAACTTGGAGAGACAGCCCCTTTAACCTCCTCTTTCGGACAGGTTTCCAATTTGGCAGAGGATGAAAGGGAAGAGGGAGAACCAATGAGAGAGTAGCTGTTAGGCATTTGTACGGGCACATATCACTGTAATTTCCCACAGGAAGAAGTATTAACCAAAGTCTCAGCCACCCACCGGGAACCAGCATAGGTCCTGAACCAAAATTTTGGACATGCGGTCAGCTCACAAAAAACGAGTTGAAAAATGGAGCTCAAGGGCACAGCAATTCACAAACTTGCAGAGAAATAAAGGACAACTATCATCCAAAAATCTGTTGAGGGAAGGCAACGAGGCGGACGTGAAAGCGAGGCAGAATAGCAGGAAACAGATTTCAAGAGGTACGTTGGAATCGCCTATACAACACAGGAAGAGGGGCAGAACTTCGACAATGATGCAGTTGGCCAAAAAGGGCGTATGCGTTTTCTCCTGAATATATTCAGGAGAAAATGCATACGCCCTTTTTGGCCAAGCAAGCAAGCGGGCAAGGCAAATCTGCACTACAAAGAAGTATCACTTCCCACCGGTCAGAACGGACATCCACAAAATGTGTAAAACCCAGAAAGGCAAGACAGGCCCTGGAGAACAGGGAGCCTTGTAATGCTGATGGGCGGGATGTAAATTGCCAACTGCCTCTCTGGAGGAGTACATTGCTTTCCCTAAAACAAGTAAAGAACAGAGCTACAGAGCCAAGGGCACTTCCTGTCTAGGGAATATAATTTGGGAAAACTGAAAATCAATAAGACAGACCCACCCCAAAATTTAGGGCTGCACTGCTTACAAGGACCTCAACTTGGGTACACCTTAAATATCCCAGGAAATATAAAAATGGTTCAAAAAATTGTGGTACTTACGTACGATGGAATATCCCTCAGCCATGAAATCAATGTCATAAAACCAGTAGCAGCAAAATGGGTGGATTCAGGTACGATGATTCTAAGTGAAATAAGTCACACAGAAAAAGAAACTTATCATAAGATATCACTTATGAAGATCCTGTAAACATGACTACACTTGAACTGAGTTAGGAAAGAGAACAGTGTCTCACATTTAGAAAACACTCTTATGCCTGCTTAAGGGGGAAGGAGAGGTGGGGTGATGCATAAAACCAGAGTTTGATATAAGCACAGTTACCGTTCCAAAAACCAACTATGGAATAGACAAGACGTATACCTTCCTCAGTGAAAGGGACTCAAAACCCCATATTTCCCGCAGAGGAATATATCTGACTAGTAAGAATCTTAAAACCTATGTATTGATATGTCTCCGTAAGGGAATCAAGTGTGTCTAGATTGGCAAAAACATAGCAGCGAGAATCAGCTCAAACCCACTATAAAAAGGAATTTCAAAAACAAACCAAAAAAACTTGTAAATTCTTTACAATTCCTTCAGGGTCTCTGATGAAACCTGGAATGACCCTATCTACAATGACAGCTGGATGAGGCATAAGGCTGGACACTTGGGACTGAGAGGATTGGTGAGATTGTGTGAGCAAATGCAGACCCTTTAAAGCAATAATGCCTGGCACCCATTCCATGGGTCCCAACTCTCCAGGTTGAAGGGAATATTACTACCGCTATAACATGTACGGGAAACCTAGAGAACGGACACACTGTGAATACGAAAGGTTTCTAAAACTCAACGAACAGTCCCTCTCCTGGTGCTCCGGTTTGACTTTCCATGTGCTTTACTATCAATCTCCCAACTTGGAGAGACAGCCCCTTTAACCTCCTCTTTCGGACAGGTTTCCAATTTGGCAGAGGATGAAAGGGAAGAGGGAGAACCAATGAGAGAGTAGCTGTTAGGCATTTGTAAGGGCACATATCACTGTAATTTCCCACAGGAAGAAGTATTAACCAAAGTCTCAGCCACCCACCAGGAACCAGCATAGGTCCTGAACCAAAATTTTGGACATCCGGTCAGCTCACAAAAAACGAGTTGAAAAATGGAGCTCAAGGACACAGCAATTCACAAACTTGCAGAGAAATAAAGGACAACTATCATCCAAAAATCTGTTGAGGGAAGGCAACGAGGCGGACTTGAAAGCGAGGCAGAATAGCAGGAAACAGATTTCAAGAGGTACGTTGGAATCGCCTTTAAAGCACAGGAAGAGGGGCAGAACTTCGACAATGATGCAGTTGGCCAAAAAGGGCGTATGCGTTTTCTCCTGAATATATTCCGGAGAAAACGCATACACCCTTTTTGGCCAAGCAAGCAAGTGGGCAAGGCAAATCTGCACTACAAAGAAGTATCACTTCCCACCGGTCAGAACGGACATCCACAAAATGTGGAAATACCAGAAAGGCAAGACAGGCCCTGGAGAACAGGGAGCCTTGTAATGCTGATGGGCGGGATGTAATTGCCAACTGCCTCTCTGGAGGAGTACATTGTTTTCCCTAAAACAAGTAAAGAACAGAGCTACAGAGCCAAGTGCACTTCCCGTCTAGGGAATATAACTTGGGAAAACTGAAAATCAATAAGACAGACCCACCCCAAAATTTAGGGCTGCACTGCTTACAAGGACCTCAACTTGGGTACACCTTAAATATCCCAGGAAATATAAAAATGGTTCAAAAAGTTGTGGTACTTACGTACGATGGAATATCCCTCAGCCATGAAATCAATGTCATAAGACCAGTAGCAGCAAAATGGGTGGATTCATGTACGATGATTCTAAGTGAAATAAGTCACACAGAAAAAGAAACTTATCATAAGATATCACTTATGAAGATCCTGTAAACATGGCTACACTTGAACTGAGTTAGGAAAGAGAACAGTGTCTCACATTTAGAAAACACTCTTATGCCTGCTTAAGGGGGAAGGAGAGGTGGGGTGATGCATAAAACCAGAGTTTGATATAAGCACAGGTACCGTTCCAAAAACCAACTATGGAATAGACAAGACCTACACCTTCCTCAGTGAAAGGGACTCAAAACCCCATATTTCCCGCAGAGGAATATATCTGACTAGTAAGAATCTTAAAACCTATGTATTGATATGTCTCCATAAGGGAATCAATTGTTTCTAGACTGGCATAAACATGGCAGCGAGAATCAGCTCAAACCCACTATAAAAAGGAATTTCAAAAACAAAACAAAAAAACTGGGAAATTCTTTACGATTCCTTCAGGGTCTCAGATGAAACCTGGAATGACCCTATCTACAATGACAGCTGGATGTGGCATAAGGAGGGTCACTTGGGACTGACACGACTGGTGAGATTGGGAGAGCAAATGCAGACCCTTTAAAGCAATAATGCATGGCACCCATTCCATGGGTCCCAACTCTCCAGGTTGAAGGGAATATTACTACAGCAATAACATGTACGGGAAACCTAGAGAACGGACACACTGTGAATACGAAAGGTTTCTAAAACTCAACGAATAGTCCCTCTCCTGGTGCTCCGGTTTGACTTTCCATCTGCTTTAGTATCAACCTCCCAAATTGGAGAGACAGCCCCTTTAACCTCCTGGTTCGCACAGGTTGCCAATTTGGCAGAGGATGAAAGGGAAGAGGGAGAACCAATGAGAGAGTAGCTGTTAGGCATTTAAACGGGCACATATCACTGTAATTTCCCGGCAGGAAGAAGAATTGACCAAAGTCTCAGCCACCCACCGGGAACCAGCATAGGTCCTGAACCAAAATTTTTGGACTTGCGGTCAACTCACCAAAAACGAGTTGAAAAATGGAGCTCAGGGGCACAGCAATTCACAAACTGGCTGAGTAATAAAGGACAACTATCGTCCAAAAATCTGTTGAAGGAAGGCAACGAGGCGGACTTGAAAGCGAGGCAGAATAGCAGGAAACATATTTCAAGAGGTACGTTGGAATCGCCTTTAAAGCACAGGAAGAGGGGCACAACTTCGAGAATGATGCACTTGGCCAAAAAGAGCGTATGCCTTTTCTCCTGAATATATTGAGGAGAAAACGCATACGCCCTTTTTGGCCAAGCAAGCAAGCGGGCAATGCAAATCTGCACTACAAAGAAGTATCACTTCCCACCGGTCAGAAGGGACATCCACAAAATGTGTAAAAACCAGAAAGGCAAGACAGGCCCTGGAGAACAGGGAGCCTTGTTATGCTGATGGGCGGGATGTAAATTGCCAACTGCCTCTCTGGGGAAGTGTATTGTGTTCCCTAAAACAAGTAAAGAACAGAGCTACAGAGCCAAGGGCACTTCCAGTCTAGGGAATATACCTTGGGAAAACTGAAAATCAATAAGACAGAGCCACCAAAAAATTTAGGGCTGCACTGCTTTCAAGGACCTCAACTTGTGTACACCTTAAATATCCCAGGAAATATAAAAATGGTTCAAAAAATTGTGGTACTTACGTACGATGGAATATCCCTCAGCCATGAAATCAATGTCATAAGACCAGTAGCAGCAAAATGGGTGGATTCAGGTACGATGATTCTAAGTGAAATAAGTCACACAGAAAAGAAACTTATCATAAGATATCACTTATGAAGATCCTGTAAACATGGCTACACTTGAACTGAGTTAGGAAAGAGAACAGTGTCTCACATTTAGAAAACACTCTTATGCCTGCTTAAGGGGGAAGGAGAGGTGGGGTGATGCATAAAATCAGAGTTTGATATAAGCACAGGTACCGTTCCAAAAACCAACTATTTAATAGACAAGACCTATACCTTCCTCAATGAAAGGGACTCAAAACACCATATTTCCCGCAGAGGAATATATCTGACTAGTAAGAATCTTAAAACCTATGTATTGATATGTCTCCGTAAGGGAATCAAGTGTGTCTAGACTGCCAAAAACATGGCAGCGAGAATCAGCTGAAACCCACTATAAAAAGGAATTTCAAAAACAAACCAAAAAAACTTGTAAATTCTGTACAATTCCTTCAGGGTCTCTGATGAAACCTGGAATGACCCTATCTACAACGACAGCTGGATGTGGCATAAAGCTGGACACTTGGGACTGAGAGGATTGGTGAGATTGTGTGAGCAAATGCAGACCCTTTAAAGCAATAATGCCTGGCACCCATTCCATGGGTCCCAACTCTCCAGTTTGAAGGGAATATTACTACCGCTATAACATGTACGGGAAACCTAGAGAACGGACACACTGTGAATACGAAAGGTTTCTAAAACTCAACGAATTGTCAATCTCCTGGTGCTCCGGTTTCACTTTCCATCTGCTTTACTATCAACCTCCCACCTTGGAGAGACAGCCCCTTTAACCTCCTGGTTCGCACAGGTTTCCAATTTAGCAGAGGATGAAAGGGAAGAGGGAGAACCAATGAGAGAGTAGCTGTTAGGCATTTGGACGGGCACATATCACCCTAACTTCCCAGCAGGAAGAAGAATTAACCAAAGTCTCAGACCCCACCGGGAACCAGCATAGGTCCTGAACCAAAATTTTGGACTTGCGGTCAGCTCACAAAAAACGAGTTGAAAAATGGAGCTCAAGGGCACAGCAATTCACAAACTGGCAGAGTAATAAAGGACAACACTCGTCCAAAATCTGTTAAGGGAAGGCAACGAGGCGGAGTTGAAAGCTAGGCAGAATAGCAGGAAATATATTTCAAGAGGTACGTTGGAATCGCATTTAAAGCACAGGAATAGGGACACAACTTCGACAATGATGCACATGGCCAAACAGGGCATATGCGTTTTCTCCTGAATATATTCAGGAGAAAACGCATACACCCTTTTTGGCCAAGCAAGCAAGCGGGCCATGCCAATCTGCACTACAAAGAAGTATCACTTCCCAACAGTCAAGAGGGACATCCACAAAATGTGTAAAAACCAGAAAGGTAAGACAGGCCCTGGAGAACAGGGAGCCTTGTTATCCTGATTGGCGGGATGTACACTGCCAACTGCCTCTCTGGAGGAGTGCATTGTGTTCCCTAAAACAAGTAAACAACAAAGCTACAGAGCCAAGGGCACTTGCAGTCTAGGGAATATACCTTGGGAAAACTGAAGATCAATAAGACAGAGACACTCCAAAATTTAGGGCTGCAGTGCTTACAAGGACCTCAACGTGGGTACACCTTAAATATCCCAGGAAATCTAAAAATGGTTCAAAAAATTGTGGCACTTACGTACGATGGAATATCCCTCAGCCATGAAATCAATGTCATAAGACCAGTAGCAGCAAAATGGGTGGATTCAGGTACGATGATTCTAAATGAAATAAGTCACACAGAAAAAGAAACTTATCATAAGATATCACTTATGAAGATCCTGTAAACATGGCTACACTTGAACTGAGTTAGGAAAGAGAACAGTGTCTCACATTTAGAAAACACTCTTATGCCTGCTTAAGGGGGAAGGAGAGGTGGGGTGATGTATAAAACCAGAGTTTGATATAAGCACAGGTTCCGTTCCAAAAACCAACTATGGAATAGACAAGACCTACACCTTCCTCAGTGAAAGGGACTCAAAACCCCATATTTCCCGCAGAGGAATATATCTGACTAGTAAGAATCTTAAAACCTATGTATTGATATGTCTCCGTAAGGGAATCAAGTGTGTCTAGACTGGCATAAACATGGCAGCGAGAATCAGCTCAAACCCACTATAAAAAGGAATATCAAAAACAAAACAAAAAACTGGAAAATTCTTAACAATTCCTTCAGGCTCTATGATGAAACCTGGAAAGACCCTATCTACAACGACAGCTGGATGTGGCATAAGGCTGGACACTTGGGACTGAGAGGATTGGTGAGATTGGGTGAGCAAATGCAGACCCTTTAAAGCACAAATGCATGGCACCCATTCCATGGGTCACAACTCTCCAGGTTGAAGGGAATATTACTACAGCTATAACATGTACGGGAAACCTAGAGAACGGACCCACTGTGAATACGAAAGGATTCTAAAACACAACGAATAGTCCCTCTCCTGGTGCTCCGGTTTGACTTTCCATGTGCTTTACTATCAATCTCCCAACTTGGAGACACAGCCCATTTAACCTCCTGGTTCGCACAGGTTTCCAATTTGGCAGAGGATGAAAGGGAAGAGGGAGAACCAGTGAGAGAGTAGCTGTTAGGCATTTACACGGGCACATATCACTCTAACTTCCCAGCAGGAAGAAGAATTAACCAAAGTCTCAGCCCCCCAACGGGAAACAGCATAGGTCTTGAACCAAAATTTTGGACTTGCGGTCAGCTCACAAAAAACGAGTTGAAAAATTGAGCTCAAGGGCACAGCAATTCACAAAATGGCAGAGTAATAAAGGAAAACTATCTTCCAAAATTTGTTAAGGGAAGGCAACGAGGCAGACTTTAAAGCGAGGCAGAATAGCAGGAAATAGATTTCAAGAGGTACGTTGGAATCGCCTTTACAGCACAGGAAGAGGGGCACAACTTCGACAATGATGCACTTGGCCAAAAAGTGCGTATGCGTTTTCTCCTGAATATATTCAGGAGAAAACGCATACGCCCTTTTTGGCCAAGCAAGCAAGCGGGCAATGCTAATCTGCACTACAAAGAAGTATCACTTCCCACCAGTCAAGAGGGACATCCACAAAATGTGTAAAAACCAGAAAGGTAAGACAGGCCCTGGAGAACAGGGAGCCTTGTTATCCTGATGGGCGGATGTACACTGCCAACTGCCTCTCTGGAGGAGTGCATTGTGTTCCCTAAAACAAGTAAACAACAGAGCTACAGAGCCAAAGGCACTTCCAGTCTAGGGAATATACCTTGGGAAAACTGAAAATCAATAAGACAGAGCCACCCCAAAATTTAGGGCTGCAGTGCTTACAAGGACCTCAACTTGGGTACACCTTAAATATCCCAGGAAATCTAAAAATGGTTCAAAAAATTGTGGTACTTACGTACGATGGAATATCCCTCAGCCATGAAATCTATGTCATAAGACCAGTAGCAGCAAAATCGGTGGATTCAGGTACGATGATTCTAAATGAAATAAGTCACACAGAAAAAGAAACTTATCATAAGATATCACTTATGAAGATCCTGTAAACATGGCTACACTTGATCTGAGTTAGGAAAGAGAACAGTGTCTCACATTTAGAAAACACTCTTATGCCTGCTTAAGGGGGAAGGAGAGGTGGGGTGATGCATAAAACCAGAGTTTGATATAAGCACAGGTACCATTCCAAAAACCAACTATGGAATAGACAAGACCTACACCTTCCTCAGTGAAAGGGAATCAAAACACCATATTTCCCGCATAGGAATATATCTGACTAGTAAGAATCTTAAAACCTATGTATTGATATGTCTCCGTAAGGGAATCAAGTGTGTCTAGACTGGCATAAACTTGGCAGCGAGAATCAGCTCAAACCCACTATAAAAAGGAATATCAAAAACAAAACAAAAAACTGGAAAATTCTTAACAATTCCTTCAGGGTCTCTGATGAAACCTGGAAAGACCCTGTCTACAACGACAGCTGGATGTGGCATAAGTCTGGACACTTGGGACTGAGAGGATTGGTGAGATTGGGTGAGCAAATGCAGACCCTTTAAAGCACAAATGCCTGGCACCCATTCCATGGGTCACAACTCTCCAGGTTGAAGGGAATATTACTACAGCTATAACATGTACGGGAAACCTAGAGAACGGACCCACTGTGAATACGAAAGGATTCTAAAACACAACGAATAGTCCCTCACCTGGTGCTCCGGTTTGAATTTCCATCTGCTTTACTATCAATCTCCCAACTTGGAGAGACAGCCCATTTAACCTCCTGGTTCGCACAGGTTTCCAATTTGGGAGAGGATGAAAGGGAAGAGGGAGAACCAGTTTGAGAGTAGCTGTTAGGCATTTGGACGGGCACATATCACTCTAACTTTCCAGCAGGAAGAAGAATTAACCAAAGTCTCAGCCCCCCAACGGGAAACAGCATAGGTCCTGAAACAAAATTTTGGACTTGCGGTCAGCTCACAAAAAACGAGTTGAAAAATGGAGCTCAAGGGCACAGCAATTCACAAAATGGCAGAGTAATAAAGGACAACTATCGTCCAAAATGTGTTAAGGGAAGGCAACGAGGCAGACTTTAAAGCGAGGCAGAATAGCAGGAAATAGATTTCAAGAGTTACGTTGGAATCGCCTTTAAAGCACAGGAAGAGGGGCACAACTTCGACAATGATGCACTTGTCCAAAAAGGGCGTATGCGTTTTCTCCTGAATATATTCAGGAGAAAACGCATACACCCTTTTGGGCCAAGCAAGCAAGCAGGCAATGCTAATCTGCACTACAAAGAAGTATCACTTCCCACCGGTCAAAAGGGACATCCACAAAATGTGTAAAAACCAGAAAGGTAAGACAGGCCCTGGAGAACAGGGAGCCTTGTTATGCTGATGGGCGGGATGTAAATTGCCAACTGCCTCTCTGGAGGAGTGCATTGTGATCCCTAAAACAAGTAAACAACAGAGCTACAGAGCCAAGGGCACTTCCAGTCTAGGGAATATACATTGGGAAAACTGAAAATCAATAAGACAGAGCCACCCCAAAATTTATGGCTGCAGTGCTTACAAGGACCTCAACTTGGGTACACCTTAAATATCCCAGGAAATATAAAAATGATTCAAAAAACTGTGGTACTTAGGTACGATAGAATAACCTTCAGCCATGAAATCAATGTCATAAGACCAGTAATAGCAAAATGGGTGGATTCAGGTACGATGATTCTAAGTGAAATAAGTCACACAGAAAAAGAAACTTATCATAAGATATCACTTATGAAGATCCTGTAAACATGGCTACACTTGAACTGAGTTAGGAAAGAGAACAGTGTATCACATTTAGAAAACACTCTTATGCCTGCTTAAGGGGGAAGGAGAGGTGGGGTGATGCATAAAAGCAGAGTTTGATATAAGCACAGGTACCGTTCCAAAAACCAACTATGGAATAGACAAGACCTACACTTTCCTCAGTGAAGGGGACCCGAGGCATCTGTGAGTAACCGTGAGCTGAGCCCGAGGCCAGCTGCTGCTGAACTTTTCCCACCCTTCCCAGGTAAAACACCTGAATATGTACAAGGGCTTGAAAGCCTAGAGGAAGGGCCGTGGAGCCACACCAGTGACAGCACGCAGGAAAACTTGGTGCCTGCAGGCCAGCCAGGATGGTCCTGGACCTGGGCGCTCTTCTGAAAACTTTCCATTGCCCTGCCTGAGATACCCCTCCTGTCCCGGCCCCCACTGCTTTTTTCCTTCCTCACCTCTGTCCGGAGAGAAATTCCAGCGGAAGGTATGGTTGACACATCCTCTTCTTTACAGGTGGAAGCCTGGCATCTCCTGCAGAAAGTCCAGCAGAGACCCACTCACACCGGGCCACCCACAAAGCCGTGGCCCCTCACTCCCTCCCACCAGCACAGCCCCGAGACTGCTGACGGGGCAGAGAATATGGAGTCAGGCACAGCTTCAGGGGCTATTGCTGCCTGCAGCGCTGTTTATATTGACCTCAACCCAGGCACACCAGGGGAGGGCCGGCCGGCAGGGTCAGGCTACACAGGTCAGCTAATCCTCAGCACTCAGGGAATCACATTGTTGAAAATGGACCTCGCTAAGGCAGAATAGAAGCCAAGGAATAGAAGGAAACAATGCCATTTGCAGCACCGTAGGTGTGTCTAGAGGCAATCACGTGACTTGTAGTAAGTCAGAAAGTGAAAGACACATATCATATCATATCTCTTATAGGTGTGACCAAAAAATGGATACCAGGGCAGATATTTCCTCGGAGAAGGGCTATCACAGATTCATTCAACAAACTTATGGTTCACCAATAGAAAGGTGTGAGGATTGGTTTCATTATGATATTGGGGTTAACAGACATATACAAACACAGGTGACATATAGAATCACCAAAGACCTACAGAATACCAAGAGAAGACTACTCAACATTCTGTCATAAGGTACATGGGAAAAGGATCCCAGGAAGAACAGACATATTTATATGTGTAAAAGAACCACATCTTCCACACCTACAACGAGCCAAACATTGTAATCAAATTTGCTGTAATAAAAAATAAAAAATTAAATTAAAAACACGAACAAGAAGTAGTGAGACAAACTTGAGGGGCTTTCTCCTGGCACATTCCATTCTAAATTCCAATCTAGAACACGACTTCCATTGAGGCTCTGTTGCCCCTGACACCAGATTTGGTAAGGGAGAACTGCTTCCACCTTGTGGCCATTTCACAGAACAGCAGCTTTAATCCCAGCGCTAATGGTCAGTTGATATTCAAAATCATTGCATGCCTGTAAATGACACCTGCCCTGAAAACAAATCCTGGGTTCATATATCGACCAAAAAATTCAAAGGACGTCCATATTTCAAAACGACAGTTTCCAAAGGCATATTTTACACACATTAGTGTTCTGCTTCTTTTTCTTTCTTTCTTTTTTTGTTAAAAAAACGGGAATGGCAAAAAGCATCCCTCAGAATGGGCGAAAATATTTGCAAACGAATCAATGGACAAAGGTTTAATCTCCAATATATATAAAGAGCTCATGCAGCTTAATATTAAAACAACAAAAAACCCAATACAAAAATGGGCCGAAGATCTAAAGAGACATTTCTTCAAAGAAGACACACAGATGGCCAAGACGCACATGAAAAGCTGCTCAACATCACTAATTATTAGAGAAATGCAAATCAAAACTACAATGAGGTATCACCTCACACCTGTTAGAATCGGCATCATCAGAAAATCTACAAACAACGAATTCTGGGGAGGGTGTGGACAAAAGGATCCCTCTTCCACTAGTGGTGGAAATGTAAATTGATACAGTCACGATGGAGAACAGTATGGAGTTTCCTTAAAAAAACTAGAAATAGAATTACCATATGATCCAGCAATCCCACTTCTGGGCATATACCCAGAGAAAACCATAAATCAAAAAGGCACATGCACCACAATGCTCATTTCAGCACTATTTACGATAGCCAGGTACTGGAAGCAACCTAAATACCCACAGACAGACGAATGGATAAAGATGTGGTACATATATAAAATGGAATATTACTCAGCCATAAGAAGGAATGAAACTGGGTCATTTGTAGAGACGTCGATGGATCTAGAGACTGTCATACAGAATGAAGTAAGTCAGAAAGAGAAAAACAAATATTGTATATTAATGCATATACGTGGAACCTAGAAAAGTGGTACAGATGAACAGCTTTGCAGGGAAGAAATAGAGACACAGAGGTAGAGAACACACGTATGGACACCAAGTGTGGGAAGCCATGGGGAGGTGGTGTTGGGATGAGTTGGGAGATTGGGATTGACCTGTATACATGTATATGCATAAAATACATAACTAATAATAACCTGCTGTATAAAAAAATAAATAAAATTAAATTTCAAAATTTTAAAAAGTAAAATTTAAAAATAAAACAGAAAAAAGTTCTTCCCTTCACACAGATGTATTTATATGAATGAATTATTTCCATGCTTATATCTATAAATACATAAAAGAGGAATAAAATCTAACTTGAACCAAAAAAGAAAAAAAAAAACCTGAACCCACGAGTTAGACAGAGGAAAACCCTATCAGGGCACTTGCTCCAGCGGTAAACAATTCTGAAATTGGTCATAGGTGGGGAATCATCACCCATACAGCCAGCAGCCCACCCCCCAAGCAAGGAGGGTCCTCATTGCAAAGCTGGGGGACCAAGCCAAGGCATCTGTGAGTAAACGTGAGCTGAGCCCCAGTCCTGCGGCAGCTGAACTCTTCCCACCCTTTCCAGGTAAAACACCTGAATATGTACAAGAACTTGCAAGCTTAGAGGAAGGGCTGTGGAGCCACACCAGCGACAGCACACAGGCCAACTTGGTGCCTGCAGGCCAGTCAGGATGGTCCTGGCCCCAGATGCTCTTCTGGAAGCTTTCCATTTCCCTGCCTGAGATACCCCTCCTGCCACGGCCCCCACTGCTTTTTTACTTCCTCACCTCTGCCTGGGGAGAAATTCCAGCGTCAGGTATCGGTGACACCTCTTCTTCTTTAGCAGGTGGCAGCCTGACAACTCCTGCAGAAAGTCCAGCAGAGCCCCACTCACACCTGGCCACCCACAAAGCCACGGCCCCTCACTCCCTCCCACCAGCACAGCCCCGGCACTGCCTACGGGGCAGAGAATATGGCGTCAGTCACAGCTACAAGGGCTGTCGCTCACTGGAGAGCTGTTTATATTGCCCTCAACCCAGGCACACCTGTGGAGGGCTGGCAGGCAGTTTCAGGCTACCAAAATCAGCCAATCCTCACCCCTCAGGGGCTCACAGTTGCAGAAAATGAAACTTGCTAAACGGGCCAGGCCCTAGGAACAGGTGTGGGCTCTTGAGAGTCAGGATAGACAAGGGGCTGCAGCTGCGGCTTGTTTTCTTATCATTTTATCTGGTCCATGAGTGGAAAACAACTTCAAGAAGACACTATCCTAATGAGAGGAACCCAGGAGTCAGGGAGAGGAGTGATGGTGGGTGGAGACAGAGGCCTGGTGCCCTGGCTGCAGTGGAAGTGTCTGGAAGACCAGGCAGAAAGAGCCTGCAGAGAGTGATAGCCATGGTCACAGACCTGTCAGAGCTGCTGTTTGTTAGTTCAAGTCCTGCTCTGAGGTATTCTGTGTCAGCTGTGAGCGACAGGTGAGCTGGGGTTTCTCTGCAAGGTGGGCTATGTGCACAGTTCCTGTATGTCCAGCCCTGCGGGGGTACCTGCCCAGGGGAGCTCCGTATCCTGGGAAGGGCCTGAGTAGGAGAGCCCCATGGGCGGCTGGGTAGCTGCAGAGTTGAGCTCCATACCCTGGGAGGGACTTGACCACGAGAGCCCCGTGGGCTGTGGGGTAGGGGTGCAGCCCAGGTGAGCTCCATATCCTGGGATTGGCCTGACCATGAGAGCCCCATGGGCTGCTGGAGACCTGATAAAGGATATCAGGACAGTCAGTGAAGCCACCGAGGATATACATCCAGTAGCTCCTATTTCCTACTCCCTGCTGGTCATTCTACCTTCCACCAGGCCATGGCATTCTGTATTAGACTTCAATGATGCCTTCTTCTGTATTCCATTCATCTCAGAGTCACAAGAATTTTTGGCTTGTGAGTGGCAGGACACAACATGCAACAAAAGCAATAATGCTGGGCCGTCCTGCCCCAATGGTTCAAAAATCCCCACACCATCATTGGGGAAATGTCCTCTAAAGACCTAAAAGTTCAACCTCTGTAAAAGGGAACCCTCCTTCAATATGCAGATGACATTCTGATCGCCAGGCCTACTAAAGACGCCTCTGAACTACCTAGCCAAGAAAGGATAGAAGGTGTCCAAGAAAAACGCTCAAATATCCCAGGCTAAGGTGACATGCCTGGGCTGCATTCTCACAGATATTCGGAGAAACGCATCCCAGGATAGGGAAGAAGCCATTTGCAGCCTTACCTCTTCTACAACTAGAAGACAGCTTAGGGGTTCCTGGGGAGGCCAAGGTTTTCTGCATCTGGATCCCTAACTACAGTCTAATAGCTGGGCCTCTACATGAAACACTGACACGAAAAGATGATGATCCTTTTGAATAGAATCCAGAAGCAGCCTTTCAAGAATGGAAAGAGCAGTCAATACAGACCCTTGCCCAGGAACTCCCTAATTTAGCTAAACCCTTTGACCTTTACATACCCGGTCAAAGGTTGATCGCCCTTGGAGCCTTAGTGCAAAAACTGGGACCACTTGAAATGGAGCAACACAAGAATGCCCTTCAGGTATGATAAACTATGGTCACCAAGGGCTTTGCCCACCGACTCATCAGGCCAGGATACTGGGGTATCTAAAAAGCTGGAAATCAGCAGCCCACAAGGCCAGCTCCCTCCTAAGGGAAAAGGACCCCTCGTGGTGATCTTAACCACCCATCATGCCCTGAAGTTGCAGGGGTCGCTCTGTGGACACACTGACCTCGAGTGAGGAGGCCCTCCAACTCCAACCTCCAGAGAGATAAACGGGGGCAACGGGCCCCCAAGATGACTCGTGTGACCATCACTTGACCTGGAGTTTCTCTCAGAAAACGACAAGACTGTGCCCTGAAAGAGCAGACTACTGCTTGCAGGACTTACTGCACCCAGAGGGGAGCTAATAAGCTTGGCGGGGGAAACGTATATCACGCTTTCACCATAGAAAACCCTACAGACACCGCGGTGATGGTGGCCAATATGACCGGCTGGACTGCTGGCTACTTCTAAAGGCCGTTGACTCAGTGGACGTCATGGTCCTGGATCACCACTGACCCTGGACTGTCTGGGAGTTGCGCGGGCAGGGCTCTGACACATGGTGCTGTTTGTACATTAATTCAGGGACCTAATTAAAGAAAGCACAGACTACTGGTCAGAGCATCTAGTCTGGCAAAAACTGTCAGCCTAAGGTCGCCGAACATATGTGGGGTGGGGTGAAACCTGCCACCGCAGCATCTCTGCGCCTCTCTTTCCTGGACCCTTAAAGGTCATTAGAATCTGTAACACTTCCAATGCTGGTGCTCAGGCGGACGAGAAGTGAGGCAGGAGGCCTTGGGACAATCAACCTCACCAGGAGGCTGGTGGGGAGACGTTTTGCCCCTCCCCCCATGTATCAGGGCTCCCACCACAGCATGAAGCAGTTACAAAAGAGGGGTCTGCACCCTCAACACCCCAAGAATAAGGAACGGAACAAAAAGCAGAGGAGGTGTTCGTCTCCGGCAACGTTCATTAAAAATTCCTGGGAGATAAAAAGAGAATCTGGGCAATAAAATAAAGTCTAACCTGTTTTTCCTTTGTGCTTTGTCTAATTTCACGTGCTCCTAGGGTTCCGCATGCAGAGGTCCCACACCCGGCACTTCAGACCCGATTTCCTAGTGCAGAATGGCTGGGTCGACACCTCAGCTAGTGGGGTCCCATGCAGACTCCGCGGCATAGAGCCTGAGCTGCAGCCAATGCAGCCCTCGAGAGCTCCATCACCTCCCTCCCACTGACGCTGCCGGGGACCCTACACAGCAGCCCAGCCCACAGCCCATGGGGGAGTGCACGCTCTCACCTCTCCATTCTGTTTTCAAAATAATGTTTCCTTTGCTTCTGAACCAAACTCAGTCTTGATCTGTTGGCTCCAATGACACTGGGCACGGGGACTCCTGTTGGGGTCCACTCTGGAGGATCAGTAACAGAAATTGAGAACATTGTAACTTCAATGAACAGATGTGTGAGCCAAACTGTAGTTAACATAGAGCAGTGTATAATGCTCGGGTAAAATAAGATGTTTCTAAGACTTACATTTGATATTTCCATCACTTTCCTATAAGCAAGTTCAGTGAAGACGTCTGTCTTATTTGTCAGGTCAACATTAGAGAAATGAAGTGATTTATTTTCATGGATGTACATCGAATACTCTTGGCTGAAGCTTCAATCTTGTTTTGAATGCTTTTCCATTGAAAATGATACCTCTCTTTCAGCTCCCCCATTTCTGCGAAGTATAAAACCTTATAATTTATTATTACCAAAGGGGAAAGGTAAGAGAAGGGATAAATTAACAGTTTGGGATTAACACATACACACTGCTATGTATAAAATAGATCATCAACAATGAACTACTGTATAGCACAGGGAACTACACTGAATATTTTGCAATAACCTATAAGGGGAAATAATCTGAAAAAGAATAGATATTTTTATTGACATCATCTATCAATGACAGATAAAATGTAACCTAAGCAAGGCCGATGGTGAGCGCTTCTGACCCTGAAGATTTCAGTCATCTAAAGTTTGGGCTCTGCCTATTTCCCAAGGCCCTTAAAGGACATACGTGTAGCCGTAGCTTAAAAATTCCCCAGTTTGGGGTTCGGGGAGGCACTGAATTGGAAAAATCCCTGGTGTTCTCCTTACATGCACGGGACCCTTCCTACAGCTAAAACATGCCTGTCACACCTAGAGGATGGTACACCGTTTGATCGGAAAGAGTTTGGAAAAGGCACCTCATCTCCTCATCGCCTGGTGCTCGGGTTCAACCCTCCAGCATCTTTCCTAACAATCTCCTCACTTGGGGATATCAGCACCGTCAACATCCTGTTGCACACAGTTTGGAATTTGTCCAGAGGATGAAGCGGAAGGATGAGAAAAATTTAGAGACAAGTCTTAGGTGTTCGGACAGGCACATGCCACTCTAATTTCCAATCCAGAAGACAAATTCATCAAAGGCTAGAATTGCCCATGGAAACAGAATAGGGCTAGAGGAAATCCCGCTGTTTTGTGTCCAGTTTCCAAAAACACAAGTTGAAAAATGGAACTCAGGGGCACTAAAATTCATGAAACTGCAGAGTTGAAAATATCTATCGTCGAAAAATGTCTTGAGGTAAGTCACAGAAAAGGAATTGTAAGCAAGGGAGAGTGGCAGGAAACAGATTTGAAGAGGTAGAAAGGACTCCCCATTAAAGCACAAGAAAAGGGGCTGAACATCGCCAATGATGCAGTTGGCCAAAAAGGGTGTATGTATTTTTTTCTGAATATATTCAAGTAAAGGCCATACACACTTTTTATCCAACCAAACAGGTGGGCACTGGAAATCAATATCACAAAATGTATCACTTCACATCAGTCAGAAGGGCCATCCACATAAAGTGTAAACACCAGAAATGCAGGACAGGGCGAGGAGAAAAGGGAGCCCTGTGAGGCTGATAGTGGAAATGTAATTTGCCAACGGCCACTCTGGAGAAGTGTATTGTGTTTGCTAAAACATCTAAAAAATGAGCTACAGAGCATAGGGCACTTGCACTCATGGGCGTGTACCTTGGGAAAAACAAAAATCGACAGAAAACAGGCACCCGAACGTTTACCACCTCTCTGTTAAAAAGGGCCTCAACTTGGATATAACCTAAATGTCCCTGGAAGGATAAAATGGATAAAAGAGATGGGGTACTTATGTAGAGTGGAATATTACTCACCCAGAAATCAATGAAATAAGGCCAGTTGTAACAACTCTGGAGGAGTTACATACGATCATTCTAAGTGACATATGTCAGAAAGAAAAAGACACATATCATAAGATGTCACTTAAAGGTGGAATCAAAAATGGCTACACATGAAATAAATTACAAAACAGAAACATAGTCAAATATGTAGAAAATAGACATAAGGCTGCTAAATGGGAAAGGTGGGGAATGGTGAGGTATTATCCAGGAGGTTGAAATTAGCAAAGATACCATTCCAAGTACCAAATTGAATAACTGACAAGGCCTACACGGTACCTCAAAGAACTGCACTCAGCCCACTCAAGTTACTGGAAAATAATACATATGACTGGTAAGCATCTGAAAAAGAAGTTATTGTTGTCTCACAGTACATGAATCAAGTGGATGTACAGCAGCAAAAAACAGAGCTTTGAAAATCAGCTGTAACCAATATAAAAATAAATTTAAAACTATTTATAAAAACAGTGAGACAGGCAAAAATTCTTACAACTTTTGTTGAAGGGCTACGATGTAACATGGATTGAACACATGTAGACCCACAGCAGGATGATTATATAAGGCTGGAATCTATGCACGCTAAGAGATGTTAGAGAGGCTGGGTGAGGAAATGCAGACCTTTTAAAGTAATACTGCCTGGTACCCATTCCATGGGTCCCAAATCTGCAGGTTCAAGGGAATCTTCTGACAGCGAAAACATGCCTGGGAAACCGAGATGAATGTACACCGTGTGCTCAGGAAAGGTGTCTAAAATGCACCTCATTTTTGATCTCCTGGTGCTGGGGTTCGCCATTCCAGCCACATTACTAACAATCTCCCCACTTGGAGAATCAGCACCTTTAACCTCCTGTTTCACACAGTTTGCAATTTGTGCAGAGGATAAATGGGAAGGGGGGGAACCAATGAGAGATTAGCTGTAGGACTTTTGACAGGCACATGTCACTCTAATTTCCCATTAGGAAGAAGAATTAACCAAAGGCTCAGCCTGCCTCCCCAGAACCAGAATAGGGCCAGAAGTAATCCAAATGTTTGGCGGCCAGCTCACAAAAAGCGAGTTGCAAAATGGAGCTCAGGCGCAGACAATTCAAAGACCTGCAAAGATATAAATGATAACCAACGTCCAAAAATATATTCAGGTAAGGTAACGAAGAGGATCTGAATGAGAGGCAGAATTGCAGGAAACATATTTCAAAAGGTAGATTGTACTCACATTTAAAGCATATGAAAAGCAGCAGAATTTCTAAAATGATGCGGTTGGGCAAAAGGGTGTATGCGTTTTTTTCGTGAATATCTTCAGGAAAAAAACACATGCAGAGTTTTTGGCCAACCAAGCAAGGGAAATGCAAATCCGCACAACAAAGAAGTCTCAATTTCCACTGCTCAGAAAGGCCATCCAAAAAATGTGTACAAACCAGAAATGCAGGAGAGGCCATGGAAAACAGGGAGCCTAGTCACGCTGATGGGTGGGGTATAAATATCCAAGAGCCACTCTGAAGAAGTGTATGCTGTTTTTAAAACATCTAAAATACAAAGCCCCGGAGCAAGGGGACTTCAACTCATGGACATATAACTTGGGAAGACTAAATGTCAATAAGACACAGGCACCCCAAAGTTTAGGGCTGCTCTGCATACAAGAACCTCAACTTTGGTACACCTAAAATATCCCAGGAAAAAGAGAAATGCATAAAGAACTTGTGGTAATTTTGTACAACGGAATATCACTCAGACGTGAAATCAATGTATATAAGGCCAGTAGCAGCATAAACAGTGGATTTAGGTATGATGATTTTAAGGGAAATTAGTCACACAGAAAAAGAATCATCATAAGATATCACTTATAGAGGGAATGTCAATATCACAACACATGAACTGAATTAGGAAAGAGAACAGAGTCTCACATTTAGCAAAAATCTCTTATGCCTGCTTCAGGGGAAAGGAGAGGTGGGGTGATGCATAAAACCAGAGTTTGATATTAGCACAGGTACCATTCCATAAACCAAATACAGAATAGACAAGACCTACACCATCCTCAGTGAACGGGACTCAACACCCCTATGCCCCACAGAGGAATATATCTGACTACTAAGAATCTTAAAACCTATGTATTGATATGTCTCCGTAAGGGAATCAATTGTGTCTAGACTGGCATAAACACGTCAGTGAAAATCAGCTCAACCCCATTATAAAAATGAATTTCAAAAAAACCCCAAAAAACAGCGAAATTCTTACACAATTCCTTCAGGGTTTCTGATGAAACCTGGAATGACCCTATCTGCAAAGACAGCTGGATGAGACATAAGGCTGGACACTTGGGACTGAGAGGACTGGTGAGATTGGGAGAGAAAATGCAGACCTTTTAAAGTAGTAATGCATGCCACCATTCCATGTGTCCCAAATCTCCAGGTAGAAGGGTATATCACTACAATTATAACATGTATGGGAAACCTAGAAAATGGACACCCTGTGATGGCGAAAGGTTTCTAAAACTCTCCTAATTTTTCCTCTCCTTGTGCTCCACTTTGGCATTCCAACTGCTTTACTATCAATCTCCCAACTTAGGAGAGTCAGCCCCTATAACCTCCTGGTTCGCACAGTTTGCTAATTGTGCAGAGGATGAAAGGGAAGAGGGAGAACCAATCAGAGAGTAGATGTAGGCATTTGGACGGGCACATGTCACTCTAAGTTCCCGGCAGGAAGAAGAATTAACCAAAGCCTCAACCACCCACAGGGAACCAATATAGCGACCCCTGGAACCAGTATAGGTCCTGAAGCAAAATTGTGGATTTGCGGCCAGCTCACAAAGTTGGGATTTGAAAATTGGAGCTCAGGGGCACAGCATTTCACAAACCTGCAGACTTATAAAGGACTACTATCTTCCAAAAATCTGTTGAGGGAAGGCAATGAAGCGGACTTGAAAATGAGGCAGAATTGCACAAAACATATTTCAAGAGGTAAATTGGAATCGCCTTTAAAGCACAGGAAAAGCATCCCAACTTGGACAGAGATGCACTTGGCCAAAAAGGGCGTATGCCTTTTCTCCTGAATATATTCAGAAGAAAACGCATATGCCCTTTTTGGCCAATCAAGCAAGCGCGCAATACAAATCCACACTACAAAGAATTGTCACTTACCACCGGTCAAAAGGGACATCCGAATATCTGTAAAAACCAGAAAGGAAAGAGAGAGATGGCAAGGGCATGAAGCCATGTGATCCCAATGGTCATGGAGGATTGTGATGACAAGCGCATGGAGAATTGTGATGACAAGATTATGTACCATTTTGTTGACAAAGGCAAGGAGCATTATGATGACAAGGTTCATGGAGCACTGTGATGAGAAGCATCACGGAGCATTGTGATTACAGGGGTCATGGAGCATTGGGATGACAAGCACATGGATCATTGTGATGACAATGGTCATGGAGCATTTTAATGACAAGAGTCCCGGATCATTGTGTTGTCAGGGTTCATGGAGCGTTGTGATGACAGTGGTCATGGAGCATTGTGATGACAGGGGTCATGGCGCATTGTGATGAGAAGGTCGTGGAGCATTGGGCTGAAAATGTCCATGGAGTACTGGGATGACAGGGGTCATGGAGCATTGTGATGACAAGGTACTGGAGCACTGTGATGAGAAGACCATGGAGCCTTGTGATGACAAGTCTCATGGAGCATTCTGATGAAAAGTGCCATGGAGCATTGTGATTACAGGGGTCTTGGAGCATTGTGATGACAAGGGCATGGAGCATTGGGATGAGAAGGCCATGGAGTGTTCTGATGACATGCATCATGGAGCTTTGTGAGGACAAGGGCATGGAGCATTGTGACTACAGCGGTCTTGGAGCACTGTGATGAAAAGGGCATGGATCATTGTGATGAAAAAGGCATGGAGCCTTGTCATGACAGGGTTCAAGGAGCAAACTGACAACAAGTGTCAGGGAGCATTGTGATGACAAGGGTATTGAGTATTGTGATGACAAAGGTCATGGAGCATTGTGATGAGAAGACGATGGATAATTGTGATGACGAGTGTCATGGGGCGTTGTGATGATAAGTGTTATGGAACATATTGATCTCAAGGATTTGGAGCATTGTGATGACAGAGGTCATGGAGCATTTTGGTTTCATTGTGATGACAATAGCCTGAAGCATTATGATGATGGGCATGGTGCATTGTGATGACAGGGTTCATGGAGCATTGAGATGAAAAGGGGCATGGAGCATTGCGATTACAGGAGTCTTGGAGCATTGTGATGACAAAGGCATGGAACATCGTGAATGAGAAGGCCATGGAGCATTCTGTTGACATGCATCATTGAGCTTTGTGATGACAAGGGCATGGAGCATTGTGATTACAGGGGTCTTGGAGCATTGTGATGACAAGGGTCATGGAGCCTTGTGATGACAAGGCTGTGGAACATTGTGATGGCAGGGGTCATGGAGCATTGTTATGACAGGGGTAATGGAGCATTGTGATGACAAGGGCATGGAGCATTGGTCTGAAAAGTTTCATGGATTATTGTGATGAGAAGTGGCAAGGAGCATTGTGATGACAAGGGCATGGAACACTGTGATACATGGGTCATGGAGGATTGTAATGAGAAGCGCATGGAGCATTGTGATAAGAATGGCATCGAGCATTGTGATGAAAAGCATCATGGAGCCTGTGATGACAAGGGCATGGAACAATGTGATGAGAGGGTTCATGGAGCATTGTGATGACAGTGGCATGCAGCATTGTGATGACAAGGGTCATTGAGCTTTGTGATGACAAAGGTCATGGAGCATTTTGATGACAGGGGGGGTGCATTCTGTTGTGAAGGGCAGGGAGCATTGTGATGACAGGGGTTATGGAACATTGTGATGTCAGGGGAATGGAGCATTGTGATGATAAAGGCATGTAGCATTGTTGTGACAAGGGTCAGGAATATTGTGATGACAGGGGTGAGGGAGTATTGTGTTGACTAGTGATGGAACATTGTGATATCAGTGGTGAGAGAGCATTTTGATGAGAAGTGCATGGAGCAGTGTGATGACAAGGTTTATGGAGCATTGTGATGACAAAGATGTGGAGCATTGTGATGACAAGCGCATGGCACATTTGATGCCATGTGTCATGGAGTAATGTGCTGACAAAGGCATGGAGCATTGTGATGACAAGGGTCACCGAGCATTGTGATGAAATGTTCATGGAGTGTTGTGGTCACAAAGGTCACAGAGCCTTGTGATGACGAGGTCATGGACCATTGTGATGACAAAGGTCATGAAGCATTGTGATGACTGGAGTCACGGAGCATTGTGATGACAGGGGTCATAGAGCATTGTGATGAAAGGGCATGGAGCATTGTGATGACAGGGTCATGGAGCATTTTTCTGACAAGTTTCAGGGATTATTGTGATGACAGTGGGCATGGCGCATTGTGATGACAAGGGCATGGAGCATTGTGATGAGAAGGTCATGGAGTATTGTGAAGAAGGGTGTCAGGGAGCATTGTGATGACATATGTCATGGTCTATTGCAATGACAATGGAATGTAGCATTGTGATGCCAAGTGTCATGGAGGATTGTGATGACAAAGGTAATGGAGCATTTTGATGACAAGGGCTTGGAGCATTGTGATGACAAGGGTCATGGAGCATTGTGATAACAAGGGCCATTGAGAATTTTGATGACATGTTCATGAAGCATTGTGATGACAATCACATGGAGCTTGCTATGACAGGGGTCATGGAGCATTGCGATGACAAGTGCATAGAGAATTGTGATGACAAAACATGTAACACTGTGAGGAGAAGTATCATGGAGCATAGTGATGCCAAGAACGTGGAGAATTGTGATGACAGGGGACATGGAGCATTGTGATGACCAGGGCATGGAGCATTGTGATGGCAAGACCGTGGAGCACTGTGATGAGAAGACCATGGATAATTGTGATGACGAGCGTCATGGAGCACTGTAATGACAAGGGGTATAGAGCATTGTGATGACAGTGGTCATGGAGCATTGTGATGACCGGGGACATGGAGCATTGTGATGACTGGGGACATGGAGCATTGTGATGACCAGGGCATGGAGCCTTGTGATGGCAAGGTCGTGGAGCACTGTGATGAGAAGATCATGGATAATTGTGATGACGAGGGTCATGGAGCACTGTAATGACAAGGGCTATAGAGCATTGTGATGACAGAGGTCATGGAGCATTGTGATGACCGGGGACATGGAGCATTGTGATGCCCAAGGCATGGAGCACTGTGATGACAAGACCGTGGAGCATTGTGATGAGAAGACCATGGATAATTGTGATGAGGAGCGTCATGGAGCACTGTAATGACAAGTGGTATGGAGCCTTGTGATGACAGGGGTCATGGAGCATTGTTATGACAGTGGTCATGGAGCATTGTGATGACAAGGGTCATGGAGCATTTTGATGACAATGGCGTGGAGCATTGTGATGAGAAGACCATGGACAATTGTGATTACGAGTGTCATGGAGCACTGTAATGACAAGCGGTATGGAGCATTGTGATGACAGGGGTCATGGAGCATTGTGTTGACTGGGGACATGGAGCATTGTGATGACCAGGGCATGGAGCATTGTGATGGCAAGACCGTGGAGCACTGTGATGAGAAGACCATGGATAATTGTGATAACGAACATCATGGAGCACTGTAATGACAAGGGGCATGGAGCATTGTGATGACAGGTGTCATGGAGCATTGTGATGACAGGGCCCATGGATCATTGAGATGAAAAGTGTCACGGAGCATTCTGATGACAAGCT
This sequence comes from Hyperoodon ampullatus, assembly GCF_949752795.1. NCBI lineage: Eukaryota > Metazoa > Chordata > Mammalia > Artiodactyla > Ziphiidae > Hyperoodon > Hyperoodon ampullatus. Next base: position 858,438 of record NW_027641022.1, read on the forward strand.
TGTGGAGTATTGTGATGACAATGGCATGGAGCATTGTGATGAAAAGGGCATGGATCATTGTGATGAAAAAGGCATGGAGACTTGTCATGACAGGGTTCAATGAGCATACTGATGACAAGTATCAGGGAGCATTGTGATGACAAGTGTATTGAGAATTGTGATGACAAAGGTCATGGAGCATTGTGATGAGAAGTCCATGGATAATTGTGATGACCAGCGTCATGGGGCGTTGTGATGACAAGTGTTATGGAACATTGTGATCACAAGGGTTTGGAGCATTGTGATGAGAGAGGTCATGGAGAATTTTGATTTCATTGTGATGACAATAGCATGAAGCATTATGATGATGGGCATGGTGCATTGTGATGACAGGGTTCATGGAGCATTGAGATGCAAAGAGGCATGGATCATTGTAATAACAAGGGTCTTGGAGCATTGTGATGACAAGGGCATGGAGTATTGTGATGAGAAGGCCATGGAGCATTCTGATGACATGCGTCAGGGAGCTTTGTGATGACATGGGCATGGAGCATTGTGATTACAGGGGTCTTGGAGCATTGTGATGACAAGGGCCATGGAGTCTTGTGATGACAAGGCCGTAGAACATTGTGATGGCAGGGGTCATGGAGCATTGTTATGACAGGTGTAATGGAGCATTGTGATGACAAGGGCATGGAGCATTGGTCTGAAAAGTTTCATGGATTATTGTGATGAGAGTGAGCATGGAGCATTGTGATGACAAGGGCACGGAACACAGTGATACATGTGTCATGGAGGATTGCAATGACAAGGGCATGGAGCATTGTGATGACAAGCGTCATGGAGCTTTGTGATGACAATGGCATGGAGCAATGTGATGAGAGCTTTCATGGAGCTTTGTGATGACAATGGCATGGAGCATTGTGATTCCAAGGGTCATGGAGCTTTGTGATGACATAGGCCATGGAGCATTTTGATGACAAGAGCGTGGTGCATTGTGATGAGAAGGGCAGGGAGCATTGTGATGACAGGGTTATGGAGCAATTGGATGAAAAGGGTCATGGAACATTTTGATGACAGTGTTTATGGAACATTGTGATGTTAGGGGTCATGGAGCATTGTGATGAAAAGGGTCATGGAGCATTGTGATGATAAGAGCATGTAGCATTGTTGTGACAAGGGTCATGGAACATTGGGATGACAGGGTGGAGGGAGTATTGTGTTGACTAGTGGTGGAACACTGTGATATCAGTGGTGAGAGAGCATTTTGATGAGAGGTGCATGGAGCATTGTGATGACAAGGCTGTGGAGCATTGTGATGAGAAACGCAGGGCACATTGTGATGACATGGGTCATGGATCATTGTGCTGACAAACGCATGGAGCATTGTGATGACAAGTTTTGTGGAGCATTGTGATGACAGCGATGTGGAGCATTGTGATGACAAGCGCATGGCACATTTGATGCCATGTGTCATGGAGTAATGTGCTGACAAAGGCATGGAGCATTGTGATGACAAGGGTCACCGAGCATTGTGATGAAATGTTCATGGAGTGTTGTGGTCACAAAGGTCACAGAGCCTTGTGATGACGAGGGCATGGACCATTGTGATGACAAAGGTCATGAAGCATTGTGATAACTGGAGTCACAGAGCATTGTGATGACAGGGGTCATAGAGCATTGTGATGAAAGGGCATGGAGCCTTGTGATGACAGGGTCATGGAGCATTTTTCTGACAAGTTTCATGGATTATTGTGATGACAGTGGGCATGGCGCATTGTGATGACAAGGGCATGGAGCATTGTGATGAGAAGGTCATGGAGTATTGTGAAGAAGGGTGTCAGGGAGCATTGTGATGACATATGTCATGGTCTATTGCAATGACAATGGAATGTAGCATTGTGATGCCAAGTGTCATGGAGGATTGTGATGACAAAGGTAATGGAGCATTTTGATGACAAGGGCTTGGAGCATTGTGATGACAAGGGTCATGGCACATTGTAATAACAAGGACCATTGAGAATTTTGATGACATGTTCATGAAGCATTGTGATGACAATCACATGGAGCTTGCTATGACAGGGGTCATGGAGCATTACGATGACAAGTGCATAGAGAATTGTTATGACAAAACATGTAACACTGTGATGAGAAGTATCATGGAGCATAGTGATGCCAAGAACGTGGAGAATTGTGATGACAGGGGACATGGAGCATTGTGATGACCAGGGCATGGAGCATTGTGATGGCAAGACCGTGGAGCATTGTGATGAGAAGACCATGGATAATTGTGATGACGAGCGTCATGGAGCACTATAATGACAAGGGGTATGGAGCATTGTGATGACAGGGGTCATGGAGCATTGTGATGACTGGGGACATGGAGCATCGTGATGACCAAGGCATGGAGCATTGTGATGGCAAGACTGTGGAGCATTGTGATGAGAAGACCATGGATAATTGTCATGACGAGCGTCATGGAACACTGTAATGACAAGGGGTATGGAGCCTTGTGATGACAGGGGTCATGGAGCATTCTGAAGACAATGATCATGGAGCATTCTGATGACAAGCTTGTGGAGTATTGTGATGACAATGACCTGGATCGTTGTGATGAAAAGGGCATGGAGCATTCTGATGAAAAAAGCATGGAGCCTTTTCATGACTGTGTTCAAGGAGTATTCTGACGACAAGTGTCAGGGAGCATTGTGATGACAAGTGTATTGAGAATTGTGATGACAAAGGTCATGGAGCATTGTGACGACAAGTGCATGGAGTATTGTCATGACAGTCATCATGGAGTGTTGTGATGACAAGTGTTATGGAACATTGTGATCACAAGGGGTTGGAGCATTGTGATGACAGAGGTCATGGACCATTTTGATTTCAAGGAGCATGGAGCATTGTGATGACAAGGGCATGGAGCAATGTGATCCCAAGGTTCATGGAGGAATGTGATGAAAATGGTAATGGAGTATTGTGATGACAAGCTCATGGAGCATTGTGATGACAAGGTCATGTAGGATTTTGATGACACAGGCATGGAGAATTGTGATGATAAGGGTCATGGAGCACTGTGATGATAAGCGTCATGGAGCATTGTGATTACAGGGGTCATGGAGCATTGGGATGACAAGGGCATGGATCATTGTGATGACAAGTGTCATGGAGCATTGGGCTGAAAATGTTCATGGAGCATTGTGATGACAAGGGAATGGAGCATTGTGATGACAAGAGTCCCGGATCATTGTGTTGTCAGGGGTCATGGAGTGTTGTGATGACAGTGGTCATGGAGGACTGTGATGATATGGGTCATGGAGCATTGTGATGAGAAGGTCATGAAGCATTGGGCTGAAAATGTTCATGGAGTATTGTGATGACAGGGGTCATGGAGCATTGTAATGAGAAGGGAATTGAGCACTGTGATGACAAGGTCCTGGAGCATTGTGATGGGAAGTCCATGGAGCCTTGTGATGACAATTCTCATGGAACATTCTGATGAAAAGGGGCATGGAGCATTGTGATTACAGGGGTCTTGGAGCATTGTGATGAGAAGGCCATGGAGCATTCTGATGACATGCGTCATGGAGCTTTGTGCTGACAAGGGCATGGAGTATTGTGATGAAAATGGCATGGATCATTGTTATGAAAAAGGCATGGAGCCTTGTCATGACAGGGTTCAAGGAGCATACTGACGACAAGTGTCACGGAGCATTGTGATGACAAGTGTATTGAGCATTGTGATGACAAAGTTCATGGAGCATTGTGATGAGAAGACCATGGATAATTGTGATGATGAGCGTCATGGGGTGTTGTGATGATAAGTTTTATGGAACACTGTGATCACAAGGTTTCGGAGCATTGTGATGACAGAGGTCATGGAGCATTTTGATTTCATTGTGATGACAATAGCCTGAAGCATTATGGTGATGGGCATGGTGCATTGTGATGACAGGGTTCATGGAGCATTGAGATGAAAAGGGGCATGGAGCATTGTGATTACAGGGGTCTTGGAGCATTGTGATGACAAGGGCAAGGAGCATTGTGATGAGAAGGCCATGGAGCATTTTGATGACATGCGTCATTGAGCTTTGTGATGACAAGGGCATGGAGCATTGTGATTACAGGGGTCTTGGAGCATTGTGATGACAAGGGTCATGGAGCCTTGTGATGACAATGGTGTGGAACATTGTGATGGCAGTGGTCATGGAGCATTGTTATGACAGGGGTAATGGAGCATTGTGATGAGAAGGGCATGGAGCATTGGTCTGAAAAGTTTCATGGATTATTGTGATGAGAGTGGGCATGGAGCATTGTGATGACAAGGTCACGGAACACTGTGATCCATGGGTCATGGAGGATTGTAATGACAAGGGCATGGAGCATTGTGATGAGAAGGGCATCGAACATTGTTTTGACAAGCGTCATGGAGCTTTGTGATGACAAGGGCATGGAACAATGTGATGAGAGGGTTCATGGAACACTGTGATTCCAAGGGTTATGGAGCTTTGTGATGACAAAAGTCATGGAGCATTTTGATGTCAAGGGCCTGGTGCATTGTGATGAGAAGGGCAGGGAGCATTTTGATGACAGGGTCATGCAGCAATTTGATGAAAAGTGTAATGGAACATTTTGATGACAGGGGTTATAGAACATTGTGATGTCAGGGGTCATGGAGCTTTGGGATGAAAAGGGTCATGGAGCATTTTGATGACAGGGGTTATGGAACATTGTGATGTCAGGGGTCATGGAACATTGTGATGATAAGGGGATGTAGCATTGTGATGACAGGGGTCATGCAACATTGTGATTACAGGGGTGAGGGAGTATTGTGATGACTAGTGATGGAACATTGTGATATCTCTGTTGAGAGAGCATTTTGATGAGAAGTGCATGGAGCATTGTGATTACAAGGTTTATGGAGCATTACGATGACAAGGTTGTGGACCGTTGTGATGAAAATCACGTGGCACATTGTGATGACAATGGTCATGGAGCATTGTTCTGACAAAGGCATGGAGCATTGTGATGACAAGGGTCACGGAGTATTGTGATGAAAAGTTCATGGAGTATTGTGGTTACAAAGGTCACAGAGCCTTGTGATGATGTGGGCATGGAACACTGTGATGACAAATGTTATGAAGCATTGTGATGACTGGAGTCACAGAGCATTGTGATGACAGGGGTCATGGAGCATTGTGATGACAAGGGCATGGAGCATTGTGATGACAGGGGCATGGAGCATTGGTCTGACAAGTTTAATAGATTATTGTGATGACAGTGGGCATGGGGCATTGTGATGACAAGGGCATGGGGCATTGTGATGACAAGGGCATGGAGTATTGTGAAGACAAGTGTCAGGGAGCATTGTGATGACATATGTCATGGTCCATTGCGATGACAATGGCATGGAGGATTGTGATGCCAAATGTAATGGAGGATTGTGATGACAAATATAATGGAGCATTGTGATGACTAGGGCTTGGAGCATTATGATGACAAGAGCCATTGAAAATTTTCATGACAAGGTCGTGAAGCATTGTGATGACAAGGTGCTGGCGCATTGTGATGAGAAAACCATGGAGCCTTGTGAGACAAGTCTCATGGAGCATACTGATGAAAAGGGGCATGGAGCATTGTGATTAGAGTGTCTTGGAAAATTGTGATGACAAGGGCATGGAGCATTGTGATGAGAAGGCCAAGGAGCAGTCTGATGACATGCGTCATTGAGCTTTGTGATGACAAGGGCATGGAGCATTGTAATTACAGGTGTCTTGGAGCATTGTGATGAAAAAGGCATGGATCATTGTGATGAAAAAGGCATGGAGCCTTGTCATGACAGAGTTCAAGGAGCATACAGAGAACAAGTGTCTGGGAGCATTTTGATGACAAGTGTATTGAGCACTGTGATGACAAATGTCATGGAGCATTGTGATGAGAAGACCATAGATAATTGTGATGACGAGCATCATGGGGCATTGTGATGACAGGTGTTATGGAATATTGTGATCACAAGGGTTTGGAGCAGTGTTATGACAGAGGTCATGGAGAATTTTGATTTCATTGTGATGACAATAGCCTGAAGCATTATGATGATGGTCATGGTGCATTGTGATGACAGGGTTCATGGATCATTGAGATAAAAAGGGACATGGAGCATTGTGATTACAGGGGTCTTGGAGCATTGTGATGAGAAGGGTCATGGAGCCTTGTGATGACAAGGCCATGGAACATCTTGATGGCAGGGGTCATGGAGCATTGTTATCACAGGGGTCATGGAGCATTGTGATGGCAAGGGCATGGAGCATTGTGATGACATGCATCATGGAGCTTTGTGATGACAAGGGCATGTAGCACTGTGATTACAGGGGTCTTGGAGCATTGTGATGACAAGGGTCATGGAGCCATGTGATGACAAGGCCGTGGAACGTTGTGATGGCAGGGGTCATGGAGCATTGTTATGACAGGGGTAATGGAGCATTGTGATGACAAGGGCATGGAACATTTGTCTGAAAATTTCATGGATTATTGTGATGAGAGTGGGCATGGAGCATTGTGATGAAAAGGGCATGGAACACAGTGATACATGGGTCATGGAGGATTGTAATGACAAGGGCATGGAGCATTGTGCTGAGAAAGGCATAGAGCATTGTGATGACAAGGGTCAAAGAGCATTGTGATGAAAAGTTCATGAAGCATTGTGGTTAAAAAGGTCACAGAGACTGTTGATGACAAGGGCATGGACCATTGTGATGACAAAGGTCATGAAGCCTTGTGATGACTGGAGTCACGGAGCATTGTGATGACAGGGGTCATGGAGCATTGTGATAACAAGGGCATGGGGCATTGTGATGACAAGGGCATGGAGCATTGGTCTAATAAGTTTCATGGCTTATTGCGATGACAGTTGGAATGGCGCATTGTGGTGACAAGGGCATGGAGCATTGTGATGACCAGGTCATTCATTATTGTGAAGACAGGTGTCAGGGAGCATTGTGATGACATATGTAATGGCCCATTGTGATGACAATGCCATGGAGCATTGTGATGCCAAGTGTCATGGAGGATTCTGATGACAAAGGTAATGGAGCATTGTGATGACAATGGCTTGGAGCATTGTGATGACAAGGGTCAGGGAGCATTGTGCTGACAAGTGCATGGAAAATTGTGATGACAAGGGACATGGAGCATTCTGATGACAAGCTTGTGGAGTATTTTGATGACAATGGCATGGAGCATTGTGATGAAAACGGCATGGTGCATTTTGATGAAAAAGGCATGGAGCCTTTTTGTGACAGGGTTCAAGGAGCATTCTGATGACAAGTGTCAGGGAGCATTGTGATGACAAGTGTATCGAGAATTGTGATGACAAAGGTCATGGAGCATTGTGATGAAAAGGGCATGGAGTATTGTGATGACAGGCATCATGGAGCATTGTGACGACAAGTGTTATGGAACATTGTGATCACAAGGGTTTGGAGCATTGTGATGACAGAGGTCATGGATCATTTTGATTTCAAGGAGCATGGAGCATTGTGATGACAAGGGCATGGAGCAATGTGATCCCAAGGTTCATGGAGGATTGTGATGGCAATGGTAATGGAGTATTGTGATGACAAGTGCATAGAACATTGTAATGACAAGTCATGTAGCATTTTGCTGACAAAGGCATGGAGCATTGTGATGACAGGTGTCATGGAGCACTGTGATGACAAGCGTCACGGAGCATTGTGATTACAGGGGTCATGGAGCATTGGGATGACAAGGGCATGCATCATTGTGATGACAAGTGTCATGGAGCATTGGGCTGAAAATGTTCATGGAGTATTGTGATGACAGGGGTCATGGAGCATTGTGATGACTAGGGAATGGAACATTGTGATGACAAGAGTCCCGGATCATTGTGTTGTCAGGTGATATTGAGCGTTGTGATGACTGTGGTCATGGAGCATTGTGATGATATTGGTCATGGAGCATTGTGATGAGAAGGTCATGGAGCATTGGGCTGAAAATGTTCATGGAGTATTGTGATGACAGGGGTCATGGAGCATTGTGATGATAAGGGAATGGAGCATTTTGATGACAATGTCCTGGAGCATTGTGATGAGAAGACCATGGAGCCTTGTGATGAGAAGTCTCATGGAGCATTCTGATGAAAAGGGGCATGGACCATTGTGATTACAGGGGTCTTGGAGCATTGTGATGACAAGGGCATGGAGCATTGTGATGAGAAGGCCATTGAGCATTCTGATGACATGCATCATGGAGCTTTGTGATGACAAGGGCATGGAGCATTGTGATTAAAGGGGTCTTGGCGCATTGTGATGAAAATGGCATGGATAATTGTGATGAAAAAGGCATGGAGCCTTGTCATGAAAGGGTTCAGGGAGCATACTGATGGCAAGAGTCAGGGAGAATTGTGATGACATGTGTATTGCGCATTGTGATGACAAATGTCATGGGGCATTGTGATGAGAAGTCCATGGATAATTGTGATGAGTAGCGTCATGGGGTATTGTGATGACAAGTGTTATGGAACATTGTGATCACAAGGGTTTGGAGCATTGTGATGACAGAGGTCATGGAGCATTTTGATTTCATTGTGCTGACAAGAGCATGAAGCATTATGATGATGGGCATGGTGCATTGTGATGACAGGGTTCATGGAGCATTGTGATGAAAGGTGGCATGGAGCTTTGGTCTGACAAGTTTCATGGATTATTTTGATGACAGTGGGCATGGCACATTGTGATGACAAGGGCATGGAGCATTGTGATGACAAGGTCATGGAGTATTGTGAAGACAGGTGTCAGGGAGCATTGTGATGACATATGTCATGTTCCATTGTGATGACAATAGCACGGAGCATTGTGATGCCAAGTGTCATGGAGGATTGTTGTGACAAAGGTAAAGGAGCATTGTGATGATAAGCGCATGGAGCATTGAGATGACAAGGGCCATTGATAATTTTAATGTCCATGTCCTGAAACATTGTGATGACAAGCGCATGGAGCTTCCTATGACAGGGGTCATGGAGCATTGCGATGACAAGTGCATGGAGTATTGTTATGACAAGAGCATATAACATTGTGATGAGAAGTGCCATGGAGCATTGTGATGACAAGGACGTGGAGAATTGTGAGGACAAGGGACATTGAGCTTTGAGATGACCAGGGCATGGAGCATTGTGATGGCAAAACCTTGGAGCATTGTGATGAGAAGACCATGGGTAATTGTGATGACGAGCATCATGGAGCACTGTAATGACAAGGGGCATGAAGCATTGTGATGATAGGTGTCAGGGAGCATTGTGATGACAAGGGCATGGAGCATTGTGATGACAAGGGTACGGAACATTGTGATGAAAAGTGCCATTGAGAATTTAGATGATAAAGTCGTGAAGCATTGTGATGACAAACACTTGGAGCTTGCTATGACAGGGGTCATGGAACATTGCAATGACAAGTGCATGGAGAATTGTGATGAAACGAGCATGTAACATTGTGAAGAGAAGTGTCATGTAGCATTGTGATGACAAGTACGTGGAGAATTGTTATGACAAGGGACATGGAGCATTGTGATAACCAGGGAATGGAGCATTGTGATGACAGGTGTCATGGAGCATTATTATGACAAGGGCCATGGTGCATTCTGATATAAGATATCACTTATGAAGGGACTGTAAACCTGGCTACATATGAACTGAATTAGGAAAGAGAACAGAGTCTCAGATTTAGAAAACACTCTTATGCTTGCTTAAGGGGGAAGGAGAGGTGGGGAGACACACAAAACCAGAGTTTGATATTAACACAGGTACCGTTCCATAATCCAAATACAGAAGAGACAAGCCCGACTCCTTCCTCAGTGAATGGGACTCAACACCCCTATTCCCCACAGAGAAATATATCTGACTAGTAAGGATCTTAAAACCTATGTATTGATATGTCTCCATAAGGGAACCAAGTGTGTCTAGAATGACATAAACACGGCAGTGAGAATCAGCTCAAACCCACTATAAAAAGGAATTTCAAAACAAAACAAAGAAACAGTGAAATTCTTACACAACACCTTCAGGGGTTCTGATGAAACTTGGAATGACCCTATCTACAACAACAGCTGGATGTGGCATAAGGCTGTTCACCTGGGACTGAGAGGATTGGTGAGATTGGGTGAGAAAATGCAGATGCTTTAAAGCAATAATGCCTGCCACTGATTCCATGGTTCCCAACTCTCCAGGTAGAAGGGAATATCACTACAGTTATAACATGTATGGGAAACCTAGAGAATGGACACCCTCTGATGGTGAAAGGTTTCTAAAACTCTACTAATTTTTTTCTCTCCATGTGCTGCAGCTTGACATTCCAACTGCTTTAATATCAATCTCCCAACTTGGAGAGTCAGCCCCTATAACATCCTGGTTCGCACAGTTGGCACATTGTGCAGAGGATATAAGGGAAGAGGGAGAACCAATGAGAGAGTAGCTGTAGGCATTTGGACGGCCACATGTCACTCTAATTTCCCGTCATGAAGAAGAATTAACCAAACTCTCAGCCTGCCCCACCCCCATAACTAGTATAGGTCCTGAAGCAAAATTGTGGGTTTAAGGTCAGCTCACAAAAACACAAGTTGAAAAATGGAGCTCAGGGGCACAGCAATTCACTAACTTGCAGAGTTATACAGGACTACTCTCTTCGAAAAATCTGTTGAGGAAAAGCCATGAGGCGGACTTGAAAATTAGGGAGATTTGCACGAAACAGATTTCCAGAAGTACATTGGAATCGCCTTTAAACACAGGGAAAGCATCACAACTTCGACAATTAGGGAATTGTCCATAAAGGGCGCATGTGTTTTCTCCTGAATATATTCAGGAGAAAACGCATACACCCATTTTAGCCAACCAAGCAACCGCACAATGCAAATCTGCACTACAAAGAAGTATCACTTCCCACCAGTCAAAAGGGATATCTGTAAAATGTGTAAAAACCAGAAAGGCAAGAGGGGCTCTAGAGAACAGGGAGCCTTGTTATGCTGATGGGTGGGATGCAGATTGCCAACAGCCACTCTGGAGGAGTGCATTGTGTTCCCTAAAAGAATTAAACAACAGAGCTTCACAACCAAAGGCACTTCCAGTCATGGGAATATACCTTGGGGAAATTGAAAATCAATAAGACACAGCCAACCCAAAATATAGGGCAGCACTGCTTACAAGAAACTCGACTTCGGGACACCTTAAATATCCCAGTAAAGACAAAAATAGTAAAGAAATTGTGGTACATACGTACGATGGAATATCCCTCAGCCATGAAATCAATGTGATAAGGCAAGTAGCAGCATAATGAGTGGATTCATGTACGATGATTCTAACTGAAATAAGTCACACAGAAAAAGAAACTTATCATAAGATATCACTTATGAAGGTCTTGTAAACATGTCTACACATGAACTGAATTAGGAAAGAGAAGAGTCTCACATTTAGAAAACACTCTTATGCCTGCTCAAGAGGAAAGGAGAGGTGGGGTGATGCATAAAACCAGAGTTTGATATTAGCACAGGTACGGTTGCATAATCCAAATACAAAATAGCCAAGACCTACTCTTTCCTCACTGAACGGGGCTCAACACCCCTATTCCCCGCAGAGTAGTATATCTGACTAGTAAGAATCTTAAAACCTATGTATTGATATATCTCCATAAGGTAACTAAGTATGTCTAGAATGACATAAACACGGCAGAGAGAATCAGCTCAAACCCACTATAAAAAGGAATTTCAAAACAAAACAAATAAACAGTGAAATTCTTACACAATACCTTCAGGGGTTCTGATGAAACTTAGAATGACCCTATCTACAACGACAGCTGGATGTGGCATAAGGCTGGTCACTTGGGACTGAGAGGATTGGTGAGATTGGGTGAGAAAATGCAGACCGTTTAAAGCAATAATACCTGGCACCCATTCCATGGGTCCCAACTCTCCAGGTAGAAGGGAATATCACTACAGTTATAACATGTATGGGAAACCTAGAGAATGGACACCATCTGATGGTGAAAGGTTTCTAAAACTCTACTAATTTTTTTATCTCCTTGTGCACCAGTTTGACATTCCAACTGCTTTAGTATCAATCTCCCAAATTGGAGAGTCAGCACCTATAACCTCCTGGTTCGCACAGTTGGCACATGGTGTAGAGGATATAAGGGAAGAGGGAGAAACAATTAGAGAGTAGCTGTAGACATTTGGATGGTCACATGTCACTCTAAATTCCCGTCACAAAGAAGAATTAACAAACTCTGAGCCAGCCCCCCCAATGGAACCAGTATAGGTCCTGAAGCAAAACTGTGGATTGGCAGTCAGCTCAAAAAAACGCGAGTTGAAAAATGGAGCTCAGGGGCACAGCAATTCACTAACTTGCAGAGTTATAAAGGACTACTCTCTTCCAAAAATCTGTTGAGAGAAAGCCATGAGGCGGATTTGAAAATGAGGCAAAAGGGCACGAAACAGATTTCCAGAAGTACATTGGAATCGCCTTTAAACACAGGAAAAGCATCACAACTTCGACAATTATGGAATTGTCCATAAAGGGCACATGCGTTTTCTCCTGAATATATTCAGGAGAAAACGCATACGCCAATTTTGGCCAACCAAGCAACCGCACAATGCAAATCTGCACTACAAAGAAGTATCACTTCCAACTGGTCAAAAGGGATATCCGTAAAATGTGTAAAAACAAGAAAGGCAAGACAGGATCTGGAGAACAGTGAGCCTTGTTATACGGATGGGTGGGATGTAAATTGCCAACAGCCACTCTGGAGGAGTGCATTGTGTTCCCAAAAGGAAGTAAACAACAGTGCTTCACAACCTAAGGCACGTCCAGTCACGGGAATATACCTTGGGAAAATTGAAAATCAATAAGACACAGCCACCCCAAAATTTATGGCAGCACTGCTTACAAGAACCTCGACTTCGGGACACCTTATAAATCCCAGGAAAGACAAAAATGGTAAAGAAATTGTGGTACATACGTATGATGGAATATCCCTCAGCCATGAAGTCAATGTCATAAGGCCAGTAGCAGCATAATGACGGGATTCATGTACGATGATTCTAACTGAAATAAGTCACACAGAAAAATAAACTTATCATAAGATATCACTTATGAAGGGTATATAAACATGGCTACACATGGAATGAATTAGGAAAAGGAACAGAGTCTCATATTTAGAAAACACTCTTATGCATGCTTAAGGGGAAAGCAGAGGTGGGGTGATGAATAAACCCAGAGTTTGATATTAGCACAGGTACGGTTCCATAATCCAAATACAGAATAGACAAGACCTACTACTTCCTCTGTGAACGGGACTCAAAACCCCATATTTCCCGCAGAAGAATATATCTTACTAGTAAGAATCTTAAAACCTATGTATTGATATGTCTCCGTAAGGGAATCAAGTGTGTCTAGACTGGCATAAACATGGCACCGAGAATCAGATCAAACCCAATAGAAAAGGAAATTCAAAAACAAAAAAAAAAACAGGGAAATTCTTTACAATTCCTTCAGGGTCTCTGATGAAACCTGGAATGACCCTATCTACAACGACACCGGGATGTGGCATAAGGCTGGACACTTAGGACTGAGAGGGTTGGTGAGAGAGGGTGAGCAAATGCAGACCCTTTAAAACAATAAAATGTGGCACCCATTCCATGGGTCTCAACTCTCCAGGTTGAAGGAACTATTACTACAGCTAAAACATGTACGGAAAACCTAGAGAACGGACACACTGTGAATACGAAAGGTTTCTAAACCTCAAAGAATAGTCCCTCTCCTGGTGCTCCGGTTTCACTTTACAACTGCTTTATTGTCAGTCTTCCAACTTGAAGAGACAGCCACTTTAACATGCTGGTTCGAACAGGTTGCCAATTTGGCAGAGGATGAAAGGGAAGAGGAAGAACCAATGAGAGAGTAGCTGTTAGGGATTTGGACGGGCACATGTCACTCTAATTTCCCGGCAGGAAGAAGAATTAACAAAAGTCTCAGCCACACACCGGGAACCAGTATAGGTACTGAACCAAAATTTTGGACTTGCGTTCAGCTCACAAAAAACGAGTTGAAAAATGCAGCTCAGGGGCACAGCAATTTAAAAACTGGCAGAGTAATAAAGGACAACTATCGTCCAAAAATCTGTTGAGGGAAGGAAACGAGGCGGATTTGAAAGGCAGGCAGAATAGCAGGAAACAGATTTCAAGAGGTACGTTGGAATCGCCTTTAAAGCACAGGAACAGGGGCAAAACTTTGACAATAATGCACTTGGCCAAAAAGGGCGTATGCGTTTTCTCCTGAATATATTCAGGAGAAAACGCATACGCCCTTCTTAGCCAAGCAAGTAAGCGGCCAATGCAAATCTGCACTACAAAGAAGTATCACTTCCCACTGGTCAAAAGGGACAGCAACAAAATGTGTAAAATCCAGAAACGCAAGACAGGCCCTGGAGAACAGGGAGCCTTGTTATGGTGTTGGGCGAGATAAAAACTGTCAAGTGCTTCTCTGGAGGAATGCATTGTGTGGCCTAAAACAAGTAAACAACAGAGCTACAGAGCCAAGGGCACTTCCAGTCTAGGGAATATACCTTGGGAAAACTGAAAATCAATAAGAAAGAGCCACCTCAAAATTTAGGGCTGCACTGCTTACAAGACCCTCAACTTGGGTACACATTAAATATCCCAGGAAATATAAAAATGGTTCAAAATATTGTGGTACTTACGTACGATGGAATATCCCTCAACCATGAAATAAAAGTCATAAGACCAGTAGCAGCAAAATGAGTGGATTCAGGTACGATGATTCTAAGTGAAATAAGTCACACAGAAAAAGAAACTTATCATAAGATATCACTTATGAAGGCCCTATAAACATGGCTACATTTGAACTGAGTTAGGAAAGAGAACAGTGTCTCACATTTAGAAAACACTCTTATGACTGCTTAAGGGGGAAGGAGAGGTGGGGTGATGCATAAACCCAGAGTTTGATATAAGCACAGGTACCGTTCCAAAAACCAAGTATGGAATAGACAAGACCTACACCTTCCTCAGTGAAAGGGACTCAAAACCCCATGTTTCCCGCAGAGCAATATATCTGACTAGTAAGAATCTTAAAAACTCTGTATTGATATGTCTCCGTAAGGGAATCAAGTGTGTCTAGACTGGCATAAACATGGCAGCGAGAATCAGCTCAAACCCACTCTAAAAAGGAATTTCAAAAACAAAACAAAAAAACTGGGAAATTCTTTACAATTCCTTCAGGGTCTCTGATGAAACCTGGAATGACCCTATCTACAATGACAGCTGGATGTGGCATAATGAGGGACACTTGGTACTGAGAGGATTGGTGAGATTGGGTGAGCAAATGCAGACCCTTTAAAGCACAAATGCCTGGCACCCATTCCATGGGTCCCAACTCTCCAGCTTGAAGGGAATATTACTACAGCTATAACATATACGGGAAACCTAGAGAACGGACACACTGTGAATACGAAAGGTTTCTAAAACTCAACGAATAGTCCCTCTCCTGGTGCTCTGGTTTGACTTTCCATCTGCTTTACTATCAACCTCCCAACTTGGAGAGACAGCCCATTTAACCTCCTGATTCGCACAGGTTGCCAATTTGGCAGAGGATGAAAGGGAAGAGGAAGAACCAATGAGAGGGTAGCTGTTAGGCATTAGGACGGGCACATATCACTCTAACTTCCCGGCAGGAAGAAGAATTAACCAAAGTCTCAGCCCCCCACCGGGAACCAGCATAGGTCCTGAAACAAATTGTTGGACTTGCGGTCAGCTCACAAAAAACGAGTTGATAAATGGAGCTCAGGGGCACAGCAATTCACAAACTGGCCGAGTAATAAAGGACAACTATCATCCAAAAATCTGTTGAGGGAAGGCAACGAGGCGGACTTGAAAGCGAGGCAGAATAGCAGGAAACAGATTTCAAGAGGTACGTTGGAATCGCCTTTAAAGCACAGGAAGAGGGGCACAACTTCGACAATGATGCCCTTGGCCAAAAACGGCGTATGCGTATTCTCCTGAATATATTCAGGAGAAAACGCATACGCCCTTTTTGGCCAAGCAAGCAAGCGGGCAATGCAAATCTGCACTACAAAGACGTATCACTTCCGACCGGTCAAAAGGGACATCCACAAAATATGTAAAAACCAGAAAGGCAAGACAGGCACTGGAGAACAGGGAGCCTTGTTATGCTGATGGGAGGGATGTAAATTGCCAACTGCCTCTCTGGAGGAGTACATTGTGTTCCCTACAACAAGTAAAGAACAGAGCTACAGAGCCAAGGGCACTTCCAGTCTAGGGAATATACCTTGCGAAAACTGAAAATCAATAAGACAAAGCCACCCCAAAATTTAGGGCTCCACTGCTTACAAGGACCTCAACTTGGGTACACCTTAAATATCCCAGGAAATATAAAAATGGTTCAAAAAATTGTGGTACTTATGTACGATGGAATATCCCTCAGCCATGAAATCAATGTCATAAGACCAGTAGCAGCAAAATGGGTGGATTCAGGTACGAGGATTCTAAGTGAAATAAGACACACAGAAAAAGAAACATCATAAGATATCACTTATGAAGATCCTGTAAACATGGCTACACTTGAACAGAGTTAGGAAAGAGAACAGTGTCTCACATTTAGAAAACACTCTTATGCCTGCTTAAGGGGGAAGGAGAGGTGGGGTGATGCATAAAACCAGAGTTCGATATAAGCACAGGTACCGTTCCAAAAACCAACTATGGAATAGACAAGACATACACCTTCCTCAGTGAAAGGGACTCAAAACCCCACATTTCCCGCAGAGGAATATATCTGACTAGTAAGAATCTTAAAACCTATGTATTGATATGTCTCTGTAAGGGAATCAAGTGTGTCTAGACTGGCATAAACATGGCAGCGGGAATCAGCTCAAACCCACTATAAAAAGGAATATCAAAAACAAAACAAAAAAACTGGGAAATTCTTTACAATTCCTTCAGGGTCTCTGATGAAACCTGGAATGACCCTATCTACAATGACAGCTGGATGTGGCATAAGGAGGGACACTTGGGACTGAGAGGATTGGTGAGATTGGGTGAGCAAATGCAGACCCTTTAAAGCACAAATGCCTGGCACCCATTCCATGGGTCCCAACTCTCCAGGTTGAAGGGAATATTACTACAGCTATAACATGTACGGGAAACCTAGAGAACAGACACACTGTGAATACGAAAGCTTTCTAAAACTCAACGAATAGTCCCTCTCCTGGTGCTCCAGTTTGACTTTCCATCTGCTTTACTATCAACCGCCCAACTTGGAGAGACAGCCCCTTTAACCTCCTGGTTCGCACAAGTTGCCAATTTGGCAAAGGATGAAAGGGAAGAGGGAGAACCAATGAGAGGGTAGCTGTTAGGTATTTGGACGGGCACATATCACTGTAATTTCCCGGCAGGAAGAAGAATTAACCAAAGTCTCAGCCCACCACAGGGAACCAGCAAAGGTCCTGAACCAAAATGTTGGACTGGCGGTCAGCTCACCAAAAACGAGTAGAAAAATGGAGCTCAGGGGCACAGCAATTCACAAACTGGCCGAGTAATAAAGGACAACTATCGTCCAAAAATCTGTTGAGGGAAGGCAACGAGGCGGACTTGAAAGCGAGGCAAAATAGCAGGAAACAGATTTAAAGAGGTACGTTGGAATCGCCTTTAAAGCACAGGAAGAGTCGCACAACTTCGACAATGATGCACTTGCCCAAAAAGGGCGTATGCGTTTTCTCCTGAATATATTCAGGAGAAAACGCATACGCCCTTTTTGGCCAAGCAAGCAAGCGGGCAATGCAAATCTGCACTACAAAGAAGTATCACTTCCCACCGGTCAAAAGGGACATCCACAAAATTTGTAAAAACCAGAAAGGCAAGACAGGCCCTGGAGAACAGGGAGCCTTGTTATGCTGATGGGCGGGATGTAAATTGCCAACTGCCTCTCTGGACGAGTACATTGTGTTTCCTAAAACAAGTAAAGAACTGAGCTACAGAGCCAAGGGCACTTCCAGTCTAGGGAATATACCTTGGGAAAACTGAATATCAATAAGACAGAGCCACCCCAAAATTTAGGTCTCCACTGCTTATAAGGACCTCAACTTGGGTACACCTTAAATATCCCAGGAAATATAAAAATGGTTCAAAAATTGTGGTACTTATGTACGATGGACTATCCCTCCGCCATGAAATCAATGTCATAAGACCAGTAGCAGCAAAATGGGTGGATTCAGGTACGATGATTCTAAGTGAAATAAGTCACACAGAAAAAGAAACTTATCATAAGATATCACCTATGAAGATCCTGTAAACATGGCTACACTTGAACAGAGTTAGGAAAGAGAACAGTGTCTCACATTTAGAAAACACTCTTATGCCTGCTTAAGGGGGAAGGAGAGGTGGGGTGATGCATAAAACCAGAGTTTGATATAAGCACAGGTACCGTTCCAAAAACCAACTATGGAATAGACAAGACCTACACCTTCATCAGTGAAAGGGACTCAAAACCCCATATTTCCCGCAGAGGAATATATCTGACTAGTAAGAATCTTAAAACCTATGTATTGATATGTCACCGTAAGGGAATCAAGTGTGTCTAGACTGGCATAAACATGGCAGCGGGAATCAGCTCAAACCCACTATAAAAAGGAATATCAAAAACAAAACAAAAAAACTGGGAAATTCTTTACAATTTCTTCAGGGTCTCTGATGAAACCCGGAATGACCCTATCTACAACGACAGCTGGATGTGGCATAAGGCTGGACACTTGGGACTGAGAGGATTGATGAGATTGGGTGAGCAAATGCAGACCCTTTAAAGCCCAAATGCCTGGCACCCATTCCATGGGTCCCAACTCTCCAGGTTGAAGGGAATATTACTACAGTTATAACATGTACGGGAAACCTAGAGAACGGACACACTGTGAATATGAAAGGTTTCTAAAACTCAACGAATAGTGTCTCTCCTGGTGCTCCGGTTTGACTTTCCATCTGCTTTACTATCAATCTCCCAAGTTGGAGAGACAGCCCCTTTAACCTCCTTTTTCGCACAGGTTTCCAATTTGGCACAGGGTGAAAGGGAAGAGGGAGAACCAATGAGAGAGTAGCTGTTAGGCATTTGGACGGGCACCTATCACTCTAACTTCCCGGCAGGAAGAAGAAGTAACCAAAGTCTCAGCCCCGCACCGGGAACCAGCAAAGGTCCTGAACCAAAATGTTGGACTTGCGGTCAGCTCACCTAAAACGAGTTGAAAAATGGAGCTCAGGGGCACAGCAATTCACAAACTGGCCGAGTAATAAAGGACAACTATCGTCCAAAAATCTGTTGAGGGAAGGCAACGAGGCGGACTTGAAAGCAAGGCAGAATAGCAGGAAACAGATTTCAAGAGGTACGTTGGAATCGCCTTTAAAGCACAGGAAGAGTGGCACAACTTCGACAATGATGCACTTGGCCAAAAAGGGCGTATGCGTTTTCCCCTGAATATATTCAGGAGAAAACGCATACGCCCTTATGGGCCAAGCAAGCAAGCAGGCAATGCAAATCTGCACTACAAAGAAGTATCACTTCCCACCGGTCAAAAGGGACTTCCACAAAATATGTAAAAACCAGAAAGGCAAGACAGGCCCTGGAGAACAGGGAGTCTTGTTATGCTGATGGGCGGGATGTAAATTGCCAACTGCCTCTCTGGAGGAGTGCATTGTGTTCCCTAAATCAAGTAAACAACAGAGCAACAGAGCCAAGGGCACTTCCAGTCTAGGGAATATACCTTGGGAAAACTGAAAATCAATAAGACAGAGCCACCCCAAAATTTAGGGCTGCACTGCTTACAAGGACCTCAACTTGGGTACACCTTAAATATACCAGGAAATATAAAAATGGTTCAAAAAATTGTGGTACTTACGTATGATGGAATATCCCTCAGCCTTGAAATCAATGTCATAAGACCAGGAGCAGCAAAATGGGTGGATTCAGGTACGATGATTCTAAGTGAAATGAGTCACACAGAAAAAGAAACTTATCATAAGATATCACTTATGAAGATCCTTTAAACATGGCTACACTTGAACTGAGTTAGGAAAGAGAACAGTGTCTCACATTTAGAAAACACTCTGATGCCTGCTTAAGGGGGATGGAGATGTGGGGTGATGCATAAAACCAGAGTTTGATATAAGCACAGGTACCGTTCCAAAAACCAATAATGGAATAGACAAGACCTACATCTTCCTCAGTGAAAGGGACTCAAAACCCCATATTTCCCGCAGAGGAATATATCTGACTAGAAAGAATCTTAAAACCTATGTATTGATATGTCTCCTTAAGGTAATCAAGTGTGTCTAGACTGGCATAAACATGGCAGCGGGAATCAGCTCAAACCCACTATAAAAAGGAATTTCAAAAACAAACCAAAAAAACTGGGAAATTCTTTACAATTCCTTCAGGGTCTCTGATGAAACCTGGAATGACCCTATCTGCAACGACAGCTGGATGTGGCATAAGGCTGGACACTTGGGACTCAGAGGATTGGTGAGATTGGTTGAGCAAATGCAGACCCTTTAAAACAATAATGCATGGCACACATTCCATGGGTCCCAACTCTCCAGGTTGAAGGGAATATTACTACAGCTATAACATGTACGGGAAACCAAGAGAATGGACACACTGTGAATACGAAAGGTTTCTAAAACTCAACGAATAGTCCCTCTCCTGGTGCTCTGGTTTGACTTTCCATCTGCTTTACTATCAACCTCCCAACTTGGAGAGACAGCCCCTTTAACCTCCTGGTTCGCACAGGTTGCCAATTTGGCAGAGGATGAAAGGGAAGAGGGAGAACCAATGAGAGAGTAGCTGTTAGGCATTTGGACGGGCACATATCACTCTAACTTCCCGGCAGGAAGAAGAATTAACCAAAGTCTCAGCCCCCCACCGGGAACCAGCATAGGTCCTGAACCAAAATGTTGGACTTGCGGTCAGCTAACCAAAAACGAGTTGAAAAATGGAGCTCAGGGGCACAGCAATTCACAAACTGGCCGAGTAATAAAGGACAACTATCGTCCAAAAATCTGTTGAGGGAAGGCAACGAGGAGGACTTGAAAGCGAGGCAGAATAGCAGGAAACAGATTTCAAGAGGTACGTTGGAATCGCTTTTAAAACACAGGAAGAGGGGCACAACTACCACAATGATGCACTTGGCCAAAAAGGGCGTATGCGTTTTCTCCTGAATATATTCAGGAGAAAACGCATACGCCCTTTTTGGCCAAGCAAGCAAGCGGGCAATGCAAATCTGCACTACCAAGAAGTATCACTTCCCACGGGTCGAAAGGGACATCCACAAAATGTGTAAAAACCAGAAAGGCAAGACAGGCCCTGGAGAACAGGGAGCATTGTTATGCTGATGGGCGGGATGTAAATTGCCAACTGCCTCTCTGGAGGAGTGCATTGTGTTTCCTAAATCAAGTAAACAACAGAGCTACAGAGCCAAGAGCACTTCCAGTCTAGGGAACATACCTTGGGAAAACTGAAAATCAATAAGAGAGAGCCACCCCAAAATTTAGGGCTGCACTGCTTACAAGGACCTCAACTTGGGTACACCTTAAATATCCCAGGAAGTATAAAAATGGTTCAAAAAATTGTGGTACTTACGTATGATGGAATATCCGTCAGCCATGAAATCAATGTCATAAGACCAGTAGCAGCAAAATGGGTGGATTCAGGTACGATGATTCTAAGTGAAATGAGTCACACAGAAAAAGAAACTTATCATAAGATATCACTTATGAAGATCCTGTAAACATGGCTACACTTGAACTGAGTTAGGAAAGAGAACAGTGTCTCACATTTAGAAAACACTCTTATGCCTGATTAAGGAGGAAGGAGAGTTGGGGAGATGCATAAAACCAGAGTTTGATATAAGCACAGGTACCGTTCCAAAAACCAACTATGGAATAGACAAGACCTACACCTTCCTCAGTGAAAGGGACTCAAAACCGCATATTTCCCGCAGAGGAATATATCTGACTAGTAAGAATCTTAAAACCTATGTATTGATATGTCTCCATAAGGGAATCAAGTGTGTCTAGACTGGCATAAACATGGCAGCGAGAATCAGCTCAAACCCACTATAAAAAGGAATTTCAAAAACAAAACAAAAAAACTGGGAAATTCTTTACAATTCCTTCAGGGTCTCTGATGAAACCTGGAATGACGCTATCTACAATGACAGCTGGATGTGGCATAAGGAGGGACACTTGGGACTGAGAGGATTGGTGAGATTGGGTGAGCAAATGCAGACCCTTTAAAGCAATAATGCATGGCAACCTTTCCATGGGTCCCAACTCTCCAGGTTGAAGGGAATATTACTACAGTTATAACATGTACGGGAAACCTAGAGAACAGACACACTGTGAATACGAAAGGTTTCTAAAACTCAACGAATAGTCCCTCTCCTGGTGCTCCGGTTTGACTTTCCATCTGCTTTACTATCAACCTCCTACCTTAGAGAGACAGCCCCTTTAACCTCCTGGTTCGCACAGGTTTCCAATTTGGCAGAGGATGAAAGGAAAGAGGGAGAACAAATGAGAGAGTAGCTGTTAGGCATTTGGACGGGCACATAACACTCTAACTTCCCGGCAGTTAGAAGTAGTAACCAAAGTCTCAGCCCCCCACCGGGAACCAGCATAGGTCCTGAACCAAAATGTTGGAGTTGCGGTCAGCTCACTAAAAACGAGTTGAAAAATGGAGCTCAGGTGCAGAGCAATTCACAAACTGGCCGAGTAATAAAGGACAACTATCGTCCAAAAATCTGTTGAGGGAAGGCAACGAGGCGGACCTGAAAGCGAGGCAGAATAGCAGGAAACAGATTTCAAGAGGTACGTTGGAATCGCCTTTAAAGCACAGGAAGAGGGGCACAACTTCGACAATGATGCACTTGGCCAAAAAGTGCGTATGCGTTTTCTCCTGAATATATTCAGGAGAAAACGCATACGCCCTTTTTCGCCAAGCAAGCAAGCGGGCAATGCAAATCTGCACTACAAAGAAGTATCACTTCCCACTGGACAAAAGGGACTTCCACAAAATATGTAAAAACCAGAAAGGCAAGACAGGCCCTGGAGAAGAGGAAGCCTTGTTATGCTGATGGGCGGGATGTAAATTGCCAACTGCCTCTCTGGAGAAGTACATTGTGTTTCCTAAATCAAGTAAACAACAGAGCTACAGAGCCAAGAGCACTTCCAGTCTAGGGAACATACCTTGGGAAAACTGAAAATCAATAAGAGAGAGCCACCCCAAAATTTAGGGCTGCACTGCTTACAAGGACCTCAACTTGGGTACACCTTAAATATCCCAGGAAGTATAAAAATGGTTCAAAAAATTGTGGTACTTACGTATGATGGAATATCCGTCAGCCATGAAATCAATGTCATAAGACCAGTAGCAGCAAAATGGGTGGATTCAGGTACGATGATTCTAAGTGAAATGAGTCACACAGAAAAAGAAACTTATCATAAGATATCACTTATGAAGATCCTGTAAACATGGCTACACTTGAACTGAGTTAGGAAAGAGAACAGTGTCTCACATTTAGAAAACACTCTTATGCCTGATTAAGGAGGAAGGAGAGTTGGGGAGATGCATAAAACCAGAGTTTGATATAAGCACAGGTACCGTTCCAAAAACCAACTATGGAATAGACAAGACCTACACCTTCCTCAGTGAAAGGGACTCAAAACCGCATATTTCCCGCAGAGGAATATATCTGACTAGTAAGAATCTTAAAACCTATGTATTGATATGTCTCCATAAGGGAATCAAGTGTGTCTAGACTGGCATAAACATGGCAGCGAGAATCAGCTCAAACCCACTATAAAAAGGAATTTCAAAAACAAAACAAAAAAACTGGGAAATTCTTTACAATTCCTTCAGGGTCTCTGATGAAACCTGGAATGACGCTATCTACAATGACAGCTGGATGTGGCATAAGGAGGGACACTTGGGACTGAGAGGATTGGTGAGATTGGGTGAGCAAATGCAGACCCTTTAAAGCAATAATGCATGGCAACCTTTCCATGGGTCCCAACTCTCCAGGTTGAAGGGAATATTACTACAGTTATAACATGTACGGGAAACCTAGAGAACAGACACACTGTGAATACGAAAGGTTTCTAAAACTCAACGAATAGTCCCTCTCCTGGTGCTCCGGTTTGACTTTCCATCTGCTTTACTATCAACCTCCTACCTTAGAGAGACAGCCCCTTTAACCTCCTGGTTCGCACAGGTTTCCAATTTGGCAGAGGATGAAAGGAAAGAGGGAGAACCAATGAGAGAGTAGCTGTTAGGCATTTGGACGGGCACATAACACTCTAACTTCCCGGCAGTTAGAAGTAGTAACCAAAGTCTCAGCCCCCCACCGGGAACCAGCATAGGTCCTGAACCAAAATGTTGGAGTTGCGGTCAGCTCACTAAAAACGAGTTGAAAAATTGAGCTCAGGTGCAGAGCAATTCACAAACTGGCCGAGTAATAAAGGACAACTATCGTCCAAAAATCTGTTGAGGGAAGGCAACGAGGCGGACCTGAAAGCGAGGCAGAATAGCAGGAAACAGATTTCAAGAGGTACGTTGGAATCGCCTTTAAAGCACAGGAAGAGGGGCACAACTTCGACAATGATGCACTTGGCCAAAAAGTGCGTATGCGTTTTCTCCTGAATATATTCAGGAGAAAACGCATACGCCCTTTTTCGCCAAGCAAGCAAGCGGGCAATGCAAATCTGCACTACAAAGAAGTATCACTTCCCACTGGTCAAAAGGGACTTCCACAAAATATGTAAAAACCAGAAAGGCAAGACAGGCCCTGGAGAAGAGGAAGCCTTGTTATGCTGATGGGCGGGATGTAAATTGCCAACTGCCTCTCTGGAGAAGTACATTGTGTTCCCTAAAACAAGTAAAGAACAGAGCTACAGAGCCAAGGGCACTTCCAGTCTAGGGAATATACCTTGGGAAAACTGAAAATCAATAAGACAGAGCCACCCCAAAATTTAGGGCTGCACTGCTTACAAGGACCTCAACTTGGGTACACCTTAAATTACCCAGGAAATATAAAAATGGTTCAAAAAATTGTGGTACTTACGTACGATGGAATATCCCTCAGCCATGAAATCAATGTCATAAGACCAGTAGCAGCAAAATGGGTGGATTCAGCTACGATGATTCTAAGTGAAATAAGTCACACAGAAAAAGAAACTTATCATAAGATATCACTTATGAAGATCCTATAAACATGGCTACACTTGAACTGAGTTAGGAAAGAGAACAGTGTCTCACATTTAGAAAACACTCTTATGCCTGCTTAAGGGGGAAAGAGAGGTGGGGTGATGCATAAAAACAGAGTTTGATATAAGCACAGGTACCGTTCCAAAAACCAAGTATGGAATAGACAAGACCTACACCTTCCTCAGTGAAAGGCACTCAAAACACCATATTTCCCGCAGAGGAATATATCTGACCAGTAAGAATCTTAAAACCTATGTATTGTTATGTCTCCATAAGGGAATCAAGTGTGTCTAGACTGGCATAATCATGGCAGCGAGAATCAGCTCAAACACACTATAAAAAGGAATTTCACAAACAAAACAAAAAAACTGGGAAATGCTTTACAATTCTTTCAGGGTCTCTGATGAAACCTGGAATGACCCTATCTACAATGACAGCTGGAT
Source organism: Hyperoodon ampullatus (assembly GCF_949752795.1). NCBI lineage: Eukaryota > Metazoa > Chordata > Mammalia > Artiodactyla > Ziphiidae > Hyperoodon > Hyperoodon ampullatus. The sequence continues at coordinate 884,187 of NW_027641022.1, forward strand.
GTGGCATAAGGCTGGACACTTGGGACTGAGACGATTGGTGAGATTGGGTGAGCAAATGCAGACCCTTTAAAGCAATAATGCATGGCACCCAATCCATGGGTCCCAACTCTCCAGGTTAAAGGGAATATTACTACAGTTATAACATGTACGGGAAACCTAGAGTACGGACACACTGTGAATACGAAAGGTTTCTAAAACTCAACGAATAGTCCCTCTCCTGGTGCTCCGGTTTGACTTTCCATCTGCTTTACTATCAAACTCCCAACTTGGAGAGACATCCCCTTTAACCTCCTGGTTCGCACAGGTTTCCAATTTGGCAGAGGATGAAAGGGAAGAGGCAGAACCAATGGGAGAGTAGCTGTTAGGCATTTGGACGGGCACATATCACTCTAATTTCCCGGGAGGAAGAAGAATTAACTAAAGTCTCAGCGACCCACCGGGAACCAGCATAGGTCCTGAACCAAAACGTTGGACTTGCGGTCAGGTCACAAAAAACGAGTGGAAAAATCGAGCTCAGGGGCACAGCAATTCACAAAATGGCCGAGTAATAAAGGACAACTATCGTCCAAAAATCTGTTGAGGGAAGGCAACGAGGCATACTTGAAAGCAAAGCAGAATAGCAGGAAACAGATGTCAAGAGGTACGTTGGAATCGCCTTTAAAGCACAGGAAGAGGGACACAACTTCGACAATGATGCACTTGGCCAAAAAGGGCGTATGCGTTTTCTTCTGAATATATTCAGGAGAAAACGCATACGCCCTTCTTGGCCAAGCAAGCAAGCGGGCAATGCAAATCTGCACTACAAATAATTATCACTTCCCACGGGTTGAAAGGGACATCCACAAAATGTGTAAAAACCAGAAAGGCAAGACAGGCCCTGGAGAACAGGGAGCCTTGCTATGCTGATGGGCGGGATGTAAATTGCCAACTGCCTCTCTGGAGGAGTGCATTGTGTTCCCTAAAACAAGTAAACAACAGAGCTACAGAGCGAAGGGCACTTCCAGTCTACGGAATATACCTTGGGAAAACTGAAAATCAATAAGACAGGGCCACCCCAAAATTTAGGGCTGCACTGCTTACAAGGACCTCAACTGGGGTACACCTTAAATATCCCAGGAAATATTAAAATGGTTCAAAAAATTGTGGTACTTACGTACGATGGAATATCCCTCAGCCATGAAATCAATGTCGTAAGACCAGTAGCAGCAAAATGGGTGGATTCAGGTACGATGATTCTAAGTGAAATGAGTCACACAGAAAAAGAAACTTATCATAAGATATCACTTATGAAGATCCTGTAAACATGGCTACACTTGAACTGAGTTAGGAAAGAGAACAGTGTCTCACATTTAGAAAACACTCTTATGCCTGCTTAAGGGAGAAGGAGAGGTGGGGTGATGCATAAAACCAGAGTTTGATATAAGCACAGGTACCGTTCCAAAAACCAACTATGAAATAGACAAGACCTACACCTTCCTCAGTGAAAGGGACTCAAAACCCCATATTTCCCGCAGAGGAATATATCTGACTAGTAAGAATATTAAAACCTATGTATTGATAAGTCTCTGAAAGGGAAAAAAGTGTGTCTAGACTGGCATAGACATTGCAGCAAGAATCAGCTCAAACCCACTATAAAAAGGAATTTCAAAAACAAAACAAAAAAACTGGGAAATTCTTTACAATTCCTTCAGGGTCTCTAATGAAACCTGGAAAGACCCTATCTACAACGACAGCTGGATGTGGCATAAGGCTGGATACTTGGGACTGAGAGGATTGGTGAGATTGGGTGAGCAAATGTAGACCCTTTAAAGCACAAATGCTTGGCACCCATTCCATGAGTCCCAACTCTCCAGGTTGAAGGGAATATTACTACAGTTATAACATGTACAGGAAACCTAGAGAACGGACACACTGTGAATACGAAAGGTTTCTAAAACTCAACGAATAGTCCCTCTCCTGCTGCCCCGGTTTGACTTTCAATCTGCTTTACTATCAACCTCCCAACTTGGAGAGACAGCCCCTTTAACCTCCTAGTTCACACAGGTTGCCAATTTGGCAGTGGATGAAAGGGATGAGGGAGATCCAATGAGAGAGTAGCTGTTAGGCATTTGGACGGGCACATATCACTGTAATTTCCCGGCAGGAAGAAGAATTAACCAAAGTCTCAGCCACCCACCGGGAACCAGTATAGGTCCTGAACCAAAATTTTGGACTTGCGGTCAGCTCACCAAAAACGAGTTGAAAAACGGAGCTCAGGGGCACAGCAATTCACAAACTGTCCGAGTAATAAAGGACAACTATCGTCCAAAAATCTGTTGAGGGAAGGCAACGAGGCGGACTTGAAAGCGAGGCAGAATAGCAGGAAACAGATTTAAAGAGGTAAGTTGGAATCGCCTTTAAAGCACAGGAAGAGGGGCACAACTTCGACAATGATGCCCTTGGCCAAAAAGGGCGTATGCGTTTTCTCCTGAATATATTCAGGAGAAAACGCATACGCCCTTTTTGGCCAAGCAAGCAAGCGGGCAATGCAAATCTGCACTACAAAGAAGTAACACTTCCCACCGGTCAAAAGGGACATCCACAAAATGTGTAAAAACCAGAAAGGAAAGACAGGCCCTGGAGAACAGGGAGCCTTGTTATGCTGATGGCCGGGATGTAAATTGCCAACTGCCTCTCTGGAGGAGTGCATTGTGTTCCCTAAAAGAAGTAAAGAACAGAGCTACAGAGCCAAGGGCACTTCCAGTCTAGGGAATATACCTTGGGAAAACTGAAAATCAATAATACAGAGCCACCCCAATATTTAGGGCTGCACAGCTTACAAGGACCTCAACTTGGGTACACCTTAAATATCCCAGGAAATATAAAAATGGTTCAAAAAATTGTGGTACTTACGTACGATGGAATATCCCTCAGCCATGAAATCAATGTCATAACACCAGTAGCAGCAAAATGGGTGGATTCAGGTACGATGATTCTAAGTGAAATAAGTCTCACAGAAAAAGAAACTTATCATAAGATATCACTTATGAAGATCCTGTAAACATGGCTACACTTGAACTGAGTTAGGAAAGAGAACAGTGTCTCACATTTAGAAAACACTCTTATACCTGCTTAAGGGGGAAGGAGAGGTGGGGTGATGCATAAAACCAGAGTTTGATATAAGCACACGTACCGTTCCAAAAACCAACTATGGAATAGACAAGACCTACACCTTCCTCAGTGAAAGGGACACAAAACACCATATTTGCCGCAGAGGAATATATCTGACTAGTAAGAATCTTAAAACCTATGTATTGATATGTCTCCGTAAGGGAATCAAATGTGTCTAGACAGGCATAAACATGGCAGCGAGAATCAGCTCAAACCCACTATAAAAAGGAATTTCAAAAACAAAACAAGGAAACTGGGAAATTCTTTACAATTCCTTCAGGGTCTCTGATGAAACCTGGAATGACCGTATCTACAACGACAGCTGGATGTGGCATAAGGCTGGACACTTGGGACTGAGAGGATTGGTGAGATTGGGTGAGCAAATGTAGACCCTTTAAAGCACAAATGCTTGGCACCCATTCCATGAGTCCCAACTCTCCAGGTTGAAGGGAATATTACTACAGCTATAACATGTACGGGAAACCTAGAGAACGGACACACTGTGAATACGAAACGTTTCTAAAACTCAACGAATAGTCCCTCTCCTGGTGCTCCGGTTTGACTTTCCATCTGCTTTACTATCAACCTCCCAACTTGGAGAGACAGGCCCTTTAACCTCCTGGTTTGCACAGGTTGCCAATTTGGCAAAGGATGAAAGGGAAGAGGGAGAACTAATGAGAGAGTAGCTGTTAGGCATTTGGACGGGCACATATCACTGTAATTTCCCGGCAGGAAGAAGAATTAACCAAAGTCTCAGCCACCCACCAGGAACCAGTATAGGTCCTGAACCAAAATTTTGGACTTGCGGTCAGCTCACCAAAAACAAGTTGAAAAATGGAGCTCAGGGGCACAGCAATTCACAAACTGGCCGAGTCATAAAGGACAACTATCGTCCAAAAATCTGTTGAGGGAAGGCAACGAGGCGGACTTGAAAGCGAGGCAGAATAGCAGGAAACAGATTTCAAGAGGTACGTTGGAATCGCCTTTAAAGCACAGGAAGAGGGGCACAACTTCGACAATGATGCACTTGGCCAAAAAGGGCGTATGCGTTTTCTCCTGAATATATTCAGGAGAAAACGCATACGCCCTTTTTGGCCAAGCAAGCAAGCGGGCAATGCAAAGCTGCACTAAAAAGAAGTATCACTTCCCACCGGTCAAAAGGGACATCCACAAAATGTGTAAAAACCAGAAAGGCAAGACAGGCCCTGGAGAACAGGGAGCCTTGATATGTTGATGGGCGGGATGTAAATTGCCATCTGCCTCTCTGGAGGAGTGCATTGTGTTCCCTAAAACAAGTAAAGAACAGAGCTACAGAGCCAAGGGCATTTCCAAACTAGGGAATATACCTTGGGAAAACTGAAAATAAATAAGACAGAGCCACCCCAAAATTTAGGGCTGCACTGCTTACAAGGACCTCAACTTGGATACACCTGAAGTATCCCAGGAAATATAAAAATGGTTCAAAAAATTGTGGTACTTACGTACGATGGAATATCCCTCAGCCATGAAATCAATGTCATAAGACCAGTAGCAGCAAAATGGGTGTATTCAGGTACGATGATTCTAAGCGAAATAAGTCACACTGAAAATAAAACTTATCATAAGATATAACTATGAAGATCCTATAAACATGGCTACACTTGAACTGAGTTAGGAAAGAGAACAGTCTCACATTTAGAAAACACTCTTATGTCTGCTTAAGGGGGAAGGAGAGGTGGGGTGATGCATAAAACCAGAGTTTGATATAAGTACAGGTACCGTTCCAAAAACCAACTATGGAATAGACAAGACCTACACCTTCCTCAGTGAAAGGGACTCAAAACACCATATTTCCCGCAGAGGAATATATCTGACTAGTAAGAATCTTAAAACCTATGTATTGATATGTCACCGTAAGGGAAACAAGTGTGTCTAGACTGGCATAAACATGGCAGCGAGAATCAGCTCAAACCCACTATAAAAAGGAATTTCAAAAACAAAACAAAAAAACTGGGAAATTCTTTACAATTCCTTCAGGGTCTCTGATGAAACCTGGAATGACCCTATCTACATCGACAGCTGGATGTGGCATAAGGCTGGACACATGGGACTGAGAGAATCGGTGAGATTGGGTGAGCAAATGCAGACCCTTTAAAGCAATAATGCATGGCACCCATTCCTTGGGTCCCAACTCTCCAGGTTGAAGGGAATATTACTACAGTTATAACATGTACGGGAAACCTAGAGAACGGACACACTGTGAATACGAAAGGTTTCTAAAACTCAACGAATAGCCCCACTCCTGGTGCTCCGGTTTGACTTTCCATCAGCTTTACTATCAACCGCCCAACTTGGAGAAACAGCCCCTTTAACCTCCTGGTTTGCACAGGTTGCCGATTTGGCAGAGGATGAAAGGAAACAGGGAGAACCAATGAGAGAGTAGCTCTTAGGCATTTAGACGGGCACATATCATTCTAACTTCCCCGAAGGAAGAAGAATTAACCAAAGTCTCAGCCAACCACCGGGAACCAGTATACGTCCTGAACCAAAATTTTGGACTTGCGGTCAGCTCACCAAAAACGAGTTGAAAAATGGAGCTCAGGGGCACAGCAATTCACAAACTGGCCGAGTAATATAGGACAACTATCGTCCAAAAATCTGTTGAGGAAAGGCAACGAGGCGGACTTGAAAGCGAGGCAGAATAGCAGGAAAGAGATTTCAAGAGGTACGTTGGAATCGCCTTTAAAGCACAGGAAGAGGGGCACAACTTCGACAATGATGCACTTGGCCAAAAAGGGCGTATGCGTTTTCTCCTGAATATATTCAGGAGAAAACGCATACGCCCTTTTTGGCCAAGCAAGCAAGCGGGCAATGCAAATCTGCACTACAAAGAAGTATCACTTCCCACCGGTCAAAAGGGACATCCACAAAATGTGTAAAAACCAGAAAGGCAAGACAGGCCCTGGAGAACAGGGAGCCTTGTTATGCTGATGGGCGGGATGTAAATTGCCAACTGCCTCTCTGGAGGAGTGCATTGTGTTCCCTAAAACAAGTAAACAAGAGAGCTACAGAGCCAAGGGCACTTCCAGTCTAGGGAATATACCTTGGGAAAAATGAAAATCAATAAGACAGAGCGACCCCAAAATTTAGGGCTGCACTGCTTACAAGGACCTCAACTTGGGTACACCTTAAATATGCCAGGAAATATAAAAATGGTTCAAAAAATTGTGGTACTTACGTACGATGGAATATCCCTCAGCCATGAAATCAATGTCATAAGACCAGTAGCAGCAAAATGGGTGGATTCAGGTACGATGATTCTAAGTGAAATAAGTCACACAGAAAAAGAAACTTATCATAAGATATCACTTATGAAGATCCTGTAAACATGGCTACACTTGAACTGAGTTAGGAAAGAGAACAGTGTCTCACATTTAGAAAACACACTTATGCCTGCTTAAGGGGGAAGGAGAGGTGGGGTGATGCATAAAACCAGAGTTAGATATAAGCACAGGTACCGTTCCAAAAACCAACTATGGAATAGACAAGACCTACACCTTCCTCAGTGAAAGGGACTCAAAACACCATATTTCCCGCAGAGGAATATATCTGACTAGTAAGAATCTTAACACCTATGTATTGATATGTCTCCGTAAGGGAATCAAGTGTGTCTAGACTGGCATAAACATGGCAGTGAGAATAAGCTCAAACCCACTATAAAAAGTAATTTCAAAAACAAAACAAAAAAACGGGGAAATTCTTTACAATTCCTTCAGGGTCTCTGATGAATCCTGGAATGACCCTATCTACAACGACAGCTGGATGTGGCATAAGGAGGGACACTTGGGACTGAGAGGATTGGTGAGATTGGGTGAGCAAATGAAGACCCTTTAAAGCACAAATGCCTGGCACCCATTCCATGGGTCCCAACTCTCCAGTTTGAAGGGAATATTACTACAGCTATAACATGTACGGGAAACCTAGAGAACGGACACACTGTGAATACGAAAGGATTCTAAAACTCAACGAATAGTCCCTCTCCTGGTGCTCGGGTTTGACTTTACATCTGCTTTACTATCAACCGCCCAACTTGGAGAGACAGCCCCTTTAACCTCCTGGTTCGCACAGGTTGCCAATTTGGCAGAGGATGAAAGGGAAGAGGGAGAACCAATGAGAGAGTAGCTGTTAGGAATTTGGACGGGCACATATCACTGTAATTTCCCGGCAGGAAGAAGAATTAACCAAAGTCTCAGCCACCCACCGGGAACCAGTATAGTTCCTGAACCGAAATTTTGGACTTGCGGTCAGCTCACCAAAAACGAGTTGAAAAATGGAGCTCAGGGGCACAGCAATTCACAAACTGGCCGAGTAATAAAGGACAACTATCGTCCAAAAATCTGTTGAGGGAAGGCAACGAGGTGGACTTGAAAGTGAGGCAGAATAGCAGGAAACAGATTTCAAGAAGTACGTTGGAATCGCCTTTAAAGCACAGGAAGAGGGGCACAACTTCGAAAATGATGCACTTGGCCAAAAAGGGCGTATGCGTTTTCTCCTGAATATATTCAGGAGAAAACGCATACGCCCTTTTTGGCCAAGCAAGCAAGCGGGCAATGCAAATCTGCACTACAAAGAAGTATCACTTCCCACCGGTCAAAAGGGACATCCACAAAATGTGTAAGAACAAGAAAGGCAAGACAGGCCCTGGAGAACAGGGAGCCTTGTTATGCTGATGGGCGAGATGTAAATTGCCAACTGCCTCTCTGGAGGAGTGCATTGTGTTCCCTAAAACAAGTAAAGAACAGAGCTACAGAGCCAAGGGCCCTTCCAGTCTAGGGAATATACCTTGGGAAAACTGAAAATCAATAAGAGAGAGCCACCCCAAAATTTAGGGCTCCACTGCTTACAAGGACCTCAACTTGGATACACCTTAAGTATCCCAGGAAATATAAAAATGGTTCAAAAAATTCTGGTACTTACGTACGATGGAATATCCCTCAGCCATGAAATCAATGTCATAAGACCAGTAGCAGCAAAATGGGTGGATTCAGGTACGATGATTCTAAGTGAAATAAGTCACACAGAAAAAGAAACTTATCATAAGATATCACTTATGAAGATCCTGTAAACATGGCTACACTTGATCTGAGTTAGGAAAGAGAACAGTGTCTCACATTTAGAAAACACTCTTATGCCTGCTTAAGGTGGAAGGAGAGGTGGGGTGATGCATAAAACCAGAGTTTGATATAAGCACAGGTACCGTTCCAAAAACCAACAATGGAATACACAAGACCTACTCCTTTCTCAGTGAAAGGGACTCAAAACCCCATATTTCCCGCAGAGGAATATATCTGACTAGTAAGAATCTTAAAACCTATGTATTGATATGTCTCCATAAGGGAATCAAGTGTGTCTAGACTGGCATAAACATGGCAGCGAGAATCAGCTCAAACCACTATAAAAAGGAATTTCAAAAACAAAACAAAAAAAACTGGGAAATTCTTTACAATTCCTTCCGGGTCCCTGATGAAACCTGGAATGACACTATCTATAACGACAGCTGGATGTGGCATAAGGAGGGACACTTGAGACTGTGTCGATTGGTGAGATTGGGTGAGCAAATGCAGACCATTTAAAGCAATAATGCATGGCACCAATTCCATGGGTCCGAACTCTCCAGGTTGAAGGGAATATTACTACAGCTATAACATGTACGGGAAACCTAGAGAACGGACACACTGTGAATACGAAAGATTTCTAAAACTCAACGAATAGTCCCTCTCCTGGTGCTCCGGTTTGACTTTCCATCTGCTTTACTATCAACCTCCCAACTTGGAGAGACAGCCCCTTTAACCTCCTGGTTCACACAGGTTGCCAATTTGGCAGAGGATGAAAGCGAAGAGGGAGAACCAATGAGAGAGTAGCTGTTAGGCATTTGGACGGGCACATCTCACTCTAACTTCCCTCCTGGAAGAAGAATTAACCAAAGTCTCAGCCACCCACCGGGAACCAGTATAGGTCCTGAACCAAAATTTTGGACTTGCGGTCAGCTCACCAAAAACGAGTTGAAAAATGGAGCTCAGGGGCACAGCAATTCACAAGTTGGCCGAGTAATAAAGGACAACTATCGTCCAAAAATCTGTTGAGGGAAGGCAATGAGGCGGACTTGAAAGCGAAGCAGAATAGCAGGAAACAGATTTCAAGAAGTACGTTGGAATCGCCTTTAAAGCACAGGAAGAGGGGCACAACTTCGACAATGATGCACTTGGCCAAAAAGGGCGTATGCGTTTTCCCCTGAATATCTTCAGGAGAAAACGCATATGCCCTTTTTGGCCAAGCAAGCAAGCGGGCAATGCAAATCTGCACTACAAAGAAGTATCACTTCCCACCGGTCAAAAGGGACATCCACAAAATGTGTAAAAACCAGAAAGGCAAGACAGGCCCTGGAGAACAGGGAGCCTTGTTATGCTGATGGGCGGGATGTAAATTGCCAACTGCCTCTCTGGAGGAGTGCATTGTGTTCCCTAAAACAAGTAAAGAACAGAGCTACAGAGCCAAGGGCCCTTCCAGTCTAGGGAATATACCTCGGGTAACTGAAAATCAATAAGACAGAGCCACCCCAAAATTTAGGGCTGCACTGCTTACAGGGCCCTCAACTTGGATCCACCTTAAGTATCCCAGGAAATATAAAAATGGTTCAAAAAATTCTGGTACTTACGTACGATGGAATATCCCTCAACCATGAAATCAATGTCATAAGACAAGTAGAAGCAAAATGGGTGGATTCAGGTACGATGATTCTAAGTGAAATAAGTCACACAGAAAAAGTAACTTATCATAAGATATCAGTTATGAAGATCCTGTAAACATGGCTACACTTGAACTGAGTTAGGAAAGAGAATAGTGTCTCACATTTAGAAAACACTCTTATGCCTTCTTAAGGGGGAAGGAGAGGTGGGGTGATGCATAAAACCTGAGTTTGATATAAGCACACATACCGTTCCAAAAACCAACTATGGAATAGACAAGACCTACACCTTTCTCAGTGAAAGGGACTCAAAACACCATATTTCCCGCAGAGGAATATATCTGACTAGTAAGAATCTTAAAACCTATGTATTGATATGACTCCGTAAGGGAATCAAGCGTGTCTAGACTGGCATAAACATGGCAGCGAGAATCAGCTCAAACCCAGTATAAAAAGGAATTTCAAAAACAAAACAAAAAAAATGGGAAATTCTTTACAATTCCTTCAGGGTCTCTGAGGAAACCTGGAATGACCATATATACAACGACAGCTGGATGTGGCATAAGGAGGGACACTTGGGACTGAGAGGATTGGTGAGATTGGGTGAGCAAATGCAGACCCTTTAAAGCACAAATGCTTGGCACCCATTCCATGAGTCCCAACTCTCCAGGTTGAAGGAAATATTACTACAGCTATAACATGTACGGGAAACCTAGAGAACGGACACACTGTGAATACGAAAGGTTTCTAAAACTCAACGAATAGTCCCTCTCCTGGTTCTCCGGTTTGACTTTCCATCTGCTTTACTATCAACCTCCCAACTTGTAGAGACAGCCCCTTTATCCTCCTGGTTCGCACAGGTTTCCAATTTGGCAGAGGATGAAAGGGAAGAGGGAGAACCAATGAGAGAGTAGCTGTTAGGCATTTGGACGGGCACATATCACTCTAACTTCCCGGCAGGAAGAAGAATTAAACAAAGTCTCAGCCACCCACTGGGAACCAGTATAGTTCCTGAACCAAAATTTTGGACTTGCGGTCAGCTCACCAAAAACGAGTTGAAAAATGGAGCTCAGGGGCACAGCAATTCACAAACTGGCAGAGTAATAAAGGAAAACTATAGTCCAAAAATCTGTTGAGGGAAGGCAACGAGGCGGACTTGAAAGTGAGGCAGAATAGCAGGAAACAGATTTCATGAGGTACGTTGGAATCACCTTTAAAGCACAGGAAGAGGGGCACAACTTCGACATTGATGCCCTTGGCCAAAAAGGGCGTATGCGTTTTCTCCTGAATATATTCAGGAGAAAACGCATACGCCCTTTTTGGCCAAGCAAGCAAGCGGGCAATGCAAATCGGCACAACAAAGAAGTATCCCTTCCCACCGGTCAAAAGGGACATCCACAAAATGTGTAAAAAGCAGTAAGGCAAGACGGGCCCTGGAGAACAGGGAGCCTTGTTATGCTGATGGGCGGGATGTAAATTGCCAACTGCCTCTCTGGAGGAGTGCACTGTGTTTACTAAAACAAGTAAAGAACAGAGCTACAGAGCCAAGGGCAATTCCAGTCTAGGGAATATACCTTGGGAAAACTGAAAATCAATAATACAGAGCCACCCCAATATTTAGGGCTGCAGTGCTTACAAGGACCTCAACTTGGGTACACCTTAAATATCCCAGGTAATATAAAAATGGTTCAAAAAATTGTGGTAATTACGTACGATGGATTATCCCTCAGCCATGAAATCAATGTCATAAGACCAGTAGCAGCAAAATGGGTGGATTCAGGTACGATGATTCTAAGTGAAATAAGTCACACAGAAAAAGAAACTTATCATAAGATATCACTTATGAAGATCCTGTAAACATGGCTACACTTGAACTGAGTTAGGAAAGAGAACAGTGTCTCACATTTAGAAAACACTCTTATGCCTGCTTAAGGGTGATGGAGAGGTGGGGTGATGCATAAAACCTGAGTTTGATATAAGCACACGTACCGTTCCAAAAACCAACTATGGAATAGACAAGACCTACACCTTTCTCAGTGAAAGGGACTCAAAACCCCATATTTCCCGAAGAGGAATATATCTGACTAGTAAGAATTTTAAAACCTATGTATTGATATGTCTCCGTAAGGGAATCAAGTGTGTCTAGACTGTCATAAACATGGCAGCGAGAATCAGCTCAAACCCACTATAAAAAGGAATTTCAAAAACAAAACAAAAAAAATGGGAAATTTTTTACAATTCCTTCAGGGTCTCTGAGGAAACCTGGACTGACGCTATATACGACAGCTGGATGTGGCATAAGGAGGGACACTTGGGACTGAGACGATTGGTGAGATTGGGTGAGCAAATGCAGACCCTTTAAAGCACAAATGCTTGGCACCCATTCCATAAGTCCCAACTGTCCAGGTTGAAGGGAATATTACTACAGCTATAACATGTACGGGAAACCTAGAGAACGGACACACTGTGAATACGAAAGGTTTCTAAAACTCAACGAATAGTCCCTATCCTGGTGCTCTGGTTTGACTTTCCATCTGCTTTACTATCAACCTCCCAACTTGGAGAGACAGCCCCTTTAACCTCCTGGTTCGCACAGGTTTCCAATTTGGCAGAGGATGAAAGGGAAGAGGGAGAAACAATGAGAGAGTAGCTGTTAGGCATTTGGACGGGCACATAACACTGTAATTTCCCGGAAGGAAGAAGAATTAAATAAAGTCTCAGCCACCCACTGGGAACCAGTATAGGTCCTGCACCAAAATTTTGGACTTGCGGTCAGCTCTCCAAAAACGAGTTGAAAAATGGAGCTCAGGGGCACAGCAATTCACAAACTGGCAGAGTAATAAAGGACAAGTATCGTCCAAAAATCTGTTGAGGGAAGGCAACGAGGCGGACTTGAAAGCGAGGCAGAATACCAGGAAACAGATTTCAAGAGGTACATTGGAATCGCCTTTAAAGCACAGGAAGAAGGGCACAACTTCGACAATGATGCACTTGGCCAAAAAGGGCGTATGCGTTTTCTCCTGAATATATTCAGGAGAAAATGCATACGCCCTTTTTGGCCAAGCAAGCAAGCGGGCAATGCAAATCTGCACTACAAAGAAGTATCACTTCCCACTGGTCAAAAGGGACATCCACAAAATGTGTAAAAACCAGAAAGGCAAGACAGGCCCTGGAGAACAGGCAGCCTTGTTATGCTGATGGGAGACATGTAAATTGCCAACTGCCTCTCTGGAGGAGTGCATTCTGTTCCCTAAAACAAGTAAAGAACAGAGCTACAGAGCCAAGGGCACTACCAGTCTAGGGAATATACCTTGGGAAAACTGAAAATCAATAAGAGAGAGCCACCCCAAAATTTAGGGCTGCACTGCATACAAGGGCCTCAACTTGGATACACCTTAAGTATCCCAGAAAATATAAACATGGTTCAAAAAATTGTGGTACTTACGTACGATGGAATATCCCTCAGCCATGAAATCAATGTCATAAGACCAGTAGCAGCAAAATGGGTGGATTCAGGTACGATGATTCTAAGTGAAATAAGTCACACAGAAAAAGAAACTTATCATAAGATATCACTTATGAAGATCCTGTAAACATGGCTACACTTGAACTGAGTTAGGAAAGAGAACAGTGTCTCACATTTAGAAAACACTCTTATGCCTGCTTAAGGGTGAAAGAGAGGTGGGGTGATGCATAAAACCAGAGTTTGATATAAGCACAGGTACCGTTCCAAAAACCAACTATGGAATAGACAAGACCTACACCTTCCTCAGTGAAAGGGACTCAAAACCCCATATTTCCCGCAGAGGAATATATCTGACTAGTAAGAATCTTAAAACCTATGTATTGATATGTCTCCATAAGGGAATCAAGTGTGTCTAGACTGGCATAAACATGGCAGCGAGAATCAGCTCAAACCCCCTATAAAAAGGAGTTTCAAAAACAAAACAAAAAAACTGGGAAATTCTTTACAATTCCTTCAGGGTCTCTGATGAAACCTGGAATGACCATATCTACAACGACAGCTGGATGTGGCATAAGGTTGGACAATTGGGACTGAGAGGATTGGTGAGATTGGGTGAGCAAATGCAGACCCTTTAAAGCAATAATGCATGGCACCCATTCCATGGGTCCCAACTCTCCAGGTTGAAGGGAATATTACTACAGCTATAACATGTACGGGAAACCTAGACAACGGACACACTGTGAATACGAAAGGTTTCTAAAACTCAACGAATAGTCCGTCTCCTGGTGCTCCGGTTTGACTTTACACCTGCTTTACTATCAACCTCCCAACTTGGAGAGACAGCCCCTTTAACCTCCTGGTTCGCACAGGTTGCCAATTTGGCAGAGGATGAAAGGGAAGAGGGAGAACCAATGAGAGAGTAGCTGTTAGGCATTTGAACGGGCACATATCACTGTAATTTCCCGGCAGGAAGAAGAATTAACCAAAGTCTAAGCCCCCCACCGGAAACCAGCATAAGTCCTGAACCAAAATTTCGGACTTGCGGTCAGCTCACCAAAAACGAGTTGGAAATTGGAGCTCAGGGGCACAGCAATTCACAAACTGGCCGAGTAATAAAGGACAACTATCGTCCAAAAATCTGTTGAGGGAAGGCAACGAGGCGGACTTGAAAGCGAGGCAGAATAGCAGGAAACAGATTTCAAGGGGTACGTTGGAATCACCTTTAAAGCACAGGAAGAGGGGCACAACTTCGACAATGATGCACTTGGCCAAAAAGGGCGTATGTGTTTTCTCCTGAATATAATCAGCAGAAAACGCATACGCCCTTTTTGCCCAAGCAAGCAAGCGGGCAATGCAAATCGGCACTACAAAGAAGTATCACTTCCCACCGGTCCAAAGGGACATCCACAAAATGTGTAAAAACCAGAAAGGGAAGACAGGCCCCGGAGAACAGGGAGACTTGTAATGCTGTTGCGCGGGATGTAAATTGCCAACTGCCTCTCTGGAGGAGTGCATTGTGTTCCCTAAAACAAGTAAAGAACAGAGCTACAGAGCCAAGGGCACTTCCAGTCTACGGAATATACCTTGGGAAAAATGAAAATCAATAAGATAGAGCCACCCCAAAATTTAGGGCTGCACTGCTTACAAGGACCTCAACTTGGATACACCTTAAGTATCCCAGGAAATATAAAAATGGTTCAAAAAATTGTGGTACTTACGTACGATGGAATATCCCTCAGCCATGAAGTCAATGTCATAAGACCAGTAGCAGCAAAATGAGTGGATTCAGGTACGATGATTCTAAGTGAAATAAGTCACACAGAAAAAGAAACTTATCATAAGATATCACTTATGAAGATCCTGTAAACATGGCTACACTTGAACTGAGTTAGGAAAGAGAACAGTGTCTCACATTTAGAAAACACTCTTATGCCTGCTTAAGGGGGAAGGAGAGGTGGGGTGATGCATAAAACCAGAGTTTGATATAAGCACAGGTACCGTTCCAAAAACCAACTATGGAATAGACAAGACCTACACCTTCCTCAGTGAAAGGGACTCAAAACCCCATATTTCCCGCAGAGGAATATATCTGACTATTAAGAATCTTAAAACCTATGTGTTGATATGTCTCCGTAAGGGAATCAAGTGTGTCTAGACTGGCATAAACATGGCAGCGAGAATCAGCTCAAACCCACTATAAAAAGGAATTTCAAAAACAAAACAAAAAAAATGGGAAATTCTTTACAATTCCTTCAGGGTCTCTGATGAAACCTGGAATGACCCTATATACAACGAAAGCCGGATGTGGCATAAGTAGGGACACTTGGGACTGAGACGATTGGTGAGATTGGGTGAGCAAATGCAGACCCTTTAAAGCAAAAATGCCTGGCACCCATTCCATGGGTCCCAACTCTCCAGGTTGAAGGGAATATTACTACAGCTTTACACGTACAGGAAACCTAGAGAACGGACACACTGTGAATACGAAAGGTTTCTAAAACTCAACGAATAGTCCCTCTCCTGGTGATCCGGTTTGACTTTCCTTCTGCTTTACTATCAACCTCCCAACTTGGAGAGACAACCCTTTTAACCTCCTGGTTGGCACAGGTTGCCAATTTGGCAGAGGATGAAAGTGAACAGGGAGAACCAATGAGAGAGTAGCTGTTAGGCATTTGGACGGGCACATATCACTGTAATTTCCCGGCAGGAAGAAGAATTAACCAAAGTCTCAGCCACCCACCGGGAACCAGTATAGGTCCTGAACCAAAATTTTGGACTTGCGGTCAGCTCACCAAAAACGAGTTGAAAAATGGAGCTCAGGGGCACAGCAATTCACAAACTGGCCGAGAAATAAAGGAAAACTATCGTCCAAAAATCTGTTGAGGGAAGGCAACGAGGCGGACTTGAAAGCGAGGCAGAATAGCAGGAAACAGATTTCAAGAGGTACGTTGGAATCGCCTTTAAAGCACAGGAAGAGGGGCACAACTTCGACAATGATGCACTTGGCCAAAAAGGGCGTATGCGTTTTCTCCTGAATATATTCAGGAGAAAACGCATACGCCCTTTTTGGCCAAGCAAGCAAGCGGGCAATGCAAATCTGCACTACAAAGAAGTATCACGTCCCACCGGTCAAAAGGGACATCCACAAAATGTGTAAAAACCAGAAAGGCAAGACAGGCCCTGGAGAACAGGGAGCCTTGTTATGCTGATGGGCGGGATGTAAATTGCCAACTGCCTCTCTGGAGGAGTACATTGTGTTTCCTAAAACAAGTAAAGAACAGAGCTACAGAGCCAAGGGCACTTCCAGTCTAGGGAATATACCTTGGAAAAACTGAAAATCAATAAGACAGAGCCACCCCAAAATTTAGGGCTGCACTGCTTACAAGGACCTAAACTTGGATACACCTTAAGTATCCCAGGAAATATAAAAATGGTTCAAAAAATTGTTGTACTTACATACGATGGAATATCCCTCAGCCATGAAATCAATGTCATAAGACCAGTAGCAGCAAAATGGGTGGATTCAGGTACGATGATTCTAAGTGAAATAAGTCACACAGAAAAAGAAACTTATCATAAGATATCACTTATGAAGACCCTATAAACATGGCTACACTTGAACTGAGTTAGGAAAGAGAACAGTGTCTCATATTTAGAAAACACTCTTATGCCTGCTTAACGGGAAAGGAGAGGTGGGGTGATGCATAAAACCGGAGTTTGATATAAGCACAGGTACCGTTCCAAAAACCAACTATGGAATAGACAAGACCTACACCTTCCTCAGTGAAAGGGACTCAAAACCCCATATTTCCCGCAGAGGAATATATCTGACTAGTAAGAATCTTAAAACCTATGTATTGATATGTCTCCGTAAGGGAATCAAGTGTGTCTAGACTGGCATAAACATGGCAGCGAGAATCAGCTCAAACCCACTATAAAAAGGAATTTCAAAAACAAAACAAAAAAACTTGGAAATTCTTTACAATTCCTTCAGGGTCTCTGATGAAACCTGGAATGACCCTATCTACAACGACAGCTGGATGTGGCATAAGGCTGGACACTTGGGACTGAGAGGATTGGTGAGATTGGGTGAGCAAATGCAGACCCTTTAAAGCAATAATGCATGGCACCCATTCCATGTGTCCCAACTCTCCAGGTTGAAGGGAATATTACTACAGCTATAACATGTACGGGAAACCTAGAGAATGGACACACTGTGAATACAAAAGGTTTCTAAAACTCAACGAATAGTCCCTCTCCTGGTGCTCCGCTTTGACTTTACATCTGCTTTACTATCAACCTCCCAACCTGCAGAGACAGCCCCTTTAACCTCCTGGTTCACACAGGTTGCCAATTTGGCAGAGGATGAAAGGGAAGAGGGAGAACCAATGAGAGAGTAGCTGTTAGGCATTTGGACGGGCACATATCACTGTAATTTCCCGGCAGGAAGAAGAATTAAACAAAGTCTCAGCCACCCACTGGGAACCAGTATAGGTCCTGAACCAAAATTTTGGACTTGCGGTCAGCTCACCAAAAACGAGTTGAAAAATGGAGCTCAGGGGCACAGCAATTCACAAACTGGCCGAGTAATAAAGGACAACAATCGTCCAAAAATCTGTTGAGGAAAGGCAACGAGGCGGAATTGAAAGCGAGGCAGAATAGCAGGAAACAGATTTCAAGAGGTACGTTGGAATCGCCTTTAAAGCACAGGAAGAGGGGCACAACTTCGACAGTGATGCACTTGGCCAAAAAGGGCGTATGCGTTTTCTCCTGAATATATTAAGGAGAAAACGCATACGCCCTTTTTGGCCAAGCAAGCAAGCGGGCAATGCAAATCTGCACTACAAAGAAGTATCACTTCCCACCGGTCAAAAGGGACATCCACAAAATGTGTAAAAACCAGAAAGGCAAGACAGGCCCTGGAGAACAGGGAGCCTTGTTATGCTGATGGGCGGGATGTAAATTGCCAACTGCCTCTCTGCAGGAGTGCATTGTGTTCCCTAAAACAAGTAAAGAACAGAGCTACAGAGCCAAGGGCACTTCGAGTCTACGGAATATACCTTCGAAAACTGAAAATCAATAAGACAGAGCTACCCCAAAATTTAGGGCTGCACTGCTTACAAGGACCTCAACTTGGATACACCTTAGGTATCCCAGGAAATATAAAAATGGTTCAAAAAATTGTGGTACTTACGTACGATGGAGTATCCCTCAGCCATGAAATCAATGTCATAAGACCAGTAGCAGCAAAATGGGTGGATTCAGGTACGATGATTCTAAGTGAAATAAGTCACACAGAAAAAGAAACTTATCATAAGATATCACTTATGAAGATCCTGTAAACATGGCTACACTTGAACTGAGTTAGGAAAGAGAACAGTGTCTCACATTTAGAAAACACTCTTATGCCTGCTTAAGGGGGAAGGAGAGGTGGGGTGATGCATAAAACCAGAGTTTGATATAAGCACAGGTACCGTTCCAAAAACCAACTATGGAATAGACAACACCTACAACTTCCTCAGTGAAAGGGACTCAAAACACCATATTTCCTGCAGAGGAATATATCTGACTAGTAAGAATCTTAAAACCTATGTATTGATATGTCTCCGTAAGGGAATCAAATGTGTCTAGACTGGCATAAACATGGCAGCGAGAATCAGCTCAAGCCCACTATAAAAAGGAATTTCAAAAACAAAACAAAAAAACTGGGAAATTCTTTACAGTTCCTTCAGGGTCTCTGATGAAATCTGGAATGACCCTATCTACAGCGACAGCTGGATGTGGCATAAGGCTGGACACGTGTGACTGAGAAAATTGGTGAGATTGGGTGAGCAAATGCAGACCCTTCAAAGCAATAATGCATGGCACCCATTCCATGGGTCCCAACTCTCCAGGTTGAAGGGAATATTACTACAGCTATAACATGTACGGGAAAACTAGAGAACGGACACACTGTGAATACGAAAGGTTTCTAAAACTCAACGAATAGTCCCTCTCCTGGTGCTCCGGTTTGACTTTACATCTGCTTTACTATCAACCTCCCAACTTGGAGAGACAGCCCCTTTAACCTCCTGGTTCGCACAGGATGCCAATTTGGCAGAGGATGAAAGGGAAGAGGGAGAACCAATGAGAGACTAGCTGTTAGACATTTCGACGAGCACATATCACTGTAATTTCCCGGCAGGAAGAAGAATTAACCAAAGTCTCAGCCACCCACCGGGAACCAGTATAGTTCCTGAACCAAAATTTTGGACTTGCGGTCAGCTCACCAAAAACGAGTTGAAAAATGGAGCTCAGGGGCAGAGCAATTCACAAACTGGCCGAGTAATAAAGGAAAACTATCGTCCAAAAATCTGTTGAGGGAAGGCAACGAGGCGGACTTGAAAGCGAGGCAGAATAGCAGGAAACAGATTTCAAGAGGTACGTTGGAATCACCTTTAAAGCACAGGAAGAGGGGCACAACTTCGACAATGATGCACTTGGCCAAAAAGGGCGTATGCGTTTTCTCCTGAATATATTCAGGAGAAAACGCCTACGCCCTTTTTGGCCAAGCAAGCAAGCGGGCAATGCAAATCTGCACTACAAAGAAGTATCACTTCCCACGGGTCAAAAGGGACATCCACAAAATGTGTAAAAACCAGAAAGGCAAGACAGGCCCTGGAGAACAGGGAGCCTTGTTATGCTGATGGGCGTGAAGTAAATTGCCAACTGCCTCTCTGGAGGAGTGCATTGTGTTCCCTAAAACAAGTAAAGAACTGAGCTACAGAGCCAAGGGCACTTCCAGTCTAAGGAATATACCTTGGGAAAAATGAAAATCAATAAGACAGAGCCACCCCAAAATTTAGAGCTGCACTGCTTACAAGGACCTCAACTTGGATACACCTTAAGTATCCCAGGAAATATAAAAATGGTTCAAAAAATTGTGGTACTTACGTACGATGGAATATCCCTCAGCCATGAAATCAATGTCATAAGACCAGTAGCAGCAAAACGGGTGGATTCAGGTACGATGATTCTAAGTGAAATAAGTCACACAGAAAAAGAAACTTATCATAAGATATCACTTATGAAGATCCTATAAATATGGCTACACTTGAACTGAGTTAGGAAAGAGAACAGTGTCTCATATTTAGAAAACACTCTTATGCCTGCTTAAGGGGGAAGGAGAGGTGGGGTGATGCATAAAACCAGAGTTTGATATAAGCCCAGGTACCGTTCCAAAAACCAACTATGGAATAGACAAGACCTACACATTCCTCAGTGAAAGGGACTGAAAACACCATATTTCCCGCAGAGGAATATATCTGACTAGTAAGAATCTTAAAACCTATGTATTGATATGTCTCCGTAAGGGAATCAAGTGTGTCTAGACCGGCATAAACATGGCAGCGAGAATCAGCTCAAACCCACTATAAAAAGGAATTTCAAAAACAAAACAAAAAAAACTGGGAAATTCTTTACAATTCCTTCAAGGTCTCTGATGAAACCTGGAATGACCCTATCTACAACGACAGCTGGATGTGGCATAAGGAGGGACACTTGGGACTGAGACGATTGGTGAGATTGGGTGAGCAAATGCAGACCCTTTAAAGCACAAATGCCTGGCACCCATTCCATGGGTCCCAGCTCTCCAGGTTGAAGGGAATATTACTACAGCAATAACATGTACGGGAAACCTAGAAAACGTACACACTGAGAATACGAAAGGTTTCTAAAACTCAACGAATAGTCCCTCTCCTGGTGCTCCGGTTTGACTTTACATCTGCTTTACTATCAACTTCCCAACTTGGAGAGACAGCCCCTTTAACCTCCTGGTTCGCACAGGTTGCCAATTTGGCAGAGGATGAAAGGGAAGAGGGAGAACCAATGAGAGAGTAGCTGTTAGGCATTTTGACGGGCATATATCACTGTAACTTCCCGGCAGGAAGAAGAATTAACCAAAGTCTCAGCCACCCACCGGGAACCAGTATAGGTCCTGAACCAAAATTTTGGACTTGCGGTCAGCTCACCAAAAACGAGTTGAAAATTGGAGCTCAGAGGCACAGCAATTCACAAACTGGCCGAGTAATAAAGGACAACTATCGTCCAAAAATCTGTTGAGGGAAGGTAGCGAGGCGGACTTGAAAGCGAGGCAGAATAGCAGGAAACAGATTTCAAGAGGTACGTTGGAATCGCCTTTAAAGCACAGGAAGAGGGTCACAACTTCGACAATGATGCTCTTGGCCAAAAAGGGCGTATGCGTTTTCTCCTGAATATATTCAGGAGAAAACGCATACGCCCTTTTTGGCCAAGCAAGCAAGCGGGCAATGCAAATCTGCACTACAAAGAAGTATCACTTCCCACCGGTCAAAAGGGACATCCACAAAATGTGTAAAAACCAGAAAGGCAAGACAGGCCCTGGAGAACAGGGAGCCTTGTTATGCTGATGGGCGGGATGTAAATTGCCAACTGCCTCTCTGGAGGAGTGCATTGTGTTCCCTAAAACAAGGAAAGGACAAAGCTACAGAGCCAAGGGCACTTCCAGTCTAGGGAATATACCTTGGGAAAACTGAAAATCAATAAGACAGAGCCACCCCAAAATTTAGGGCTGCACTGCTTACAAGGACCTCAACTTGGGTACACCTTAAATATCCCAGGAAATATAAAAATGGTTCAAAAAATTGTGGTACTTACGTACGATGGAATATCCCTCAGCCATGAAATCAATGTCATAACACCAGTAGCAGCAAAATGGGTGGATTCAGGTTCGGTGATTCTAAGTGAAATAAGTCACACAGAAAAAGAAACTTATCATAAGATATCACTTATGAAGATCCTGTAAACATGGCTACACTTGAACTGAGTTAGGAAAGAGAACAGTGTCTCACATTTAGAAAACACTCTTATGCCTGCTTAAGGGGAAGGAGAGGTGGGGTGATGCATAAAACCAGAGTTTGATATAGGCACACGTACCGTTCCAAAAACCAACTATGGAATAGACAAGACCTACACCTTCCTCACTGAAAGGGACTCAAAACTCCATATTTCCTGCAGAGGAATATATCTGACTAGTAAGAATCTTAAAACCTATGTATTGATATGTCTCCGTAAGGGAATCAAGTGTGTCTAGACTGGCATAAACATGGCAGCGAGAATCAGCTCAAACCCACTATAAAAAGGTATTTCAAAACAAAACAAAAAACTGGGAAATTCTTTACAATTCCTTCAGGGTCTCTGATGAAACCTGGAATGACCCTATCTACAACGACAGCTGGATGTGGCATAAGGAGGGACACTTGGGACTGAGACGATTGGTGAGATTGGGTGAGCAAATGCAGCCCCTTTAAAGCACAAATGCTTGGCACCCATTCCATGAGTCCCAACTCTCCAGGTTGAGGGGAATATTACTACAGCTATAACATGTACGGGAAACCTAGAGAACGGACACACTGTGAATACGAAAGGTTTCTAAAACTCAACGAATAGTCCCTATCCTGGTGTTCCGGTTTGACTTTCCATCTGCTTTACTATCAACTTCCCAACTTGGAGAGACAGCCCCTTTAACCTCCTGGTTCGCACAGGTTTCCAATTTGGCAGAGGATGAAAGGGAAGAGGGAGAACCAATGAGAGAGTAGCTGTTAGGCATTTGGACGGGCACATATCACTGTAATTTCCCGGCAGTAAGAAGAATTAACCAAAGTCTCAGCCACCTACCGGGAACCAGTATAGGTCCTGAACCAAAATTTTGGACTTGCGGTCAGCTCACCAAAAACGAGTTGAAAAATGGAGCTCAGGGGCAGAGCAATTCACAAACTGGCCGAGTAATAAAGGACAACTATCGTCCAAAAATCTGTTGAGGAAAGGCAACGAGGCGGACTTGAAAGCGAGGCAGAATAGCAGGAAACAGATTTCAATAGGTACGTTGGAATCGCTTTTAAGGCACAGGAAGAGGGGCACAACTTCGTCAATGATGCACTTGGCCAAAAAGGGCGTATGCGTTTTCTCCTGAATATATTCAGGAGAAAACGTATACGCCCTTTTTGGCCAAGCAAGCAAGCGGGCAATGCAAATCTGCACTACAAAGATGTAACACTTCCCACCGGTAAAAAGGGACATCCACAAAACGTGTAAAAACCAGAAAGGCAAGACAGGCCCTGGAGAACAGGGAGCCTTGTTATGCTGATGGGCGGGATGTAAATTGCCAACTGCCTCTCTGGAGGAGTGCATTGTGTTCCCTAAAACAAGTAAAGAACAGAGCTACAGAGCCAAGGGCACTTCCAGTCTAGGGAATATACCTTGGGAAAACTGAAAATCAATAAGACAGAGCCACCCCAAAATTTAGGGCTGCACTGCTTACAAGGAACTCAACTTGGATACACATTAAGCATCCCAGGAAATATGAAAATGGTTCAAAAAATTGTGGTACTTACGCACGATGGAATATCCCTCAGCCATGAAATCAATATCATAAGACCAGTAGAAGCAAAATGGGTGGATTCAGGTACGATGATTCTAAGTGAAATAAGTCACACAGAAAAAGAAACTTATCATAAGATATCACTTATGAAGATCCTGTAAACATGGCTACACTTGAACTGAGTTAGGAAAGAGAACAGTGTCTCACATTTAGAAAACACACTTATGCCTGCTTAAGGGGGAAGGAGAGGTGGGGTGATGCATAAAACCAGAGTTTGATATAAGCACAGGTACCGTTCCAAAAACCAACTATGGAATAGACAAGACCTACACCTTCCTCAGTGAAAGGGACTCAAAACACCATATTTCCCGCAGAGGAATATATCTGACTAGTAAGAATCTTAAAACCTATGTATTGATATGTCTCCGTAAGGGAATCAAGTGTGTCTAGACTGGCATAAACATGGCAGTGAGAATAAGCTCAAACCCACTATAAAAAGTAATTTCAAAAACAAAACAAAAAAACGGGGAAAGTCTTTACAATTCCTTCAGGGTCTCTGATGAATCCTGGAATGACCCTATCTACAACGACAGCTGGATGTGGCATAAGGAGGGACACTTGGGACTGAGAGGATTGGTGAGATTGGGTGAGCAAATGAAGACCCTTTAAAGCACAAATGCCTGGTACCCATTCCATGGGACCCAACTCTCCAGTTTGAAGGGAATATTACTACAGCTATAACATATACGGGAAACCTAGAGAACGGACACACTGTGAATACGAAAGGATTCTAAAACTCAACGAATAGTCCCTCTCCTGGTGCTCGGGTTTGACTTTACATCTGCTTTACTATCAACCGCCCAACTTGGAGAGACAGCCCCTTTAACCTCCTGGTTCGCACAGGTTGCCAATTTGGCAGAGGATGAAAGGGAAGAGGGAGAACCAATGAGAGAGTAGCTGTTAGGCATTTGGACGGGCACATATCACTGTAATTTCCCGGCAGGAAGAAGAATTAACCAAAGTCTCAGCCACCCACCGGGAACCAGTATAGGTCCTGAACCGAAATTTTGGACTTGCGGTCAGCTCACCAAAAACGAGTTGAAAAATGGAGCTCAGGGGCACAGCAATTCACAAACTGGCCGAGTAATAAAGGACAACTATCGTCCAAAAATCTGTTGAGGGAAGGCAACGAGGCGGACTTGAAAGTGAGGCAGAATAGCAGGAAACAGATTTCAAGAAGTACGTTGTAATCACCTTTAAAGCACAGGAAGAGGGGCACAACTTCGAAAATGATGCACTTGGCCAAAAAGGGTGTATGCGTTTTCTCCTGAATATCTTCAGGAGAAAACGCATACGCCCTTTTGGCCAAGCAAGCAAGCGGGCAATGCAAATCTGCACTAAAAAGAAGTATCACTTCCCACGGGTCAAAAGGGACATCCACAAAATGTGTAAAAACCAGAAAGGCAAGACAGGCCCTGGAGAACAGGGAGCCTTGTTATGCTGATGGGCGGGATGTAAATTGCCAACTGCCTCTCTGGAGGAGTGCATTGTGTTCCCTAAAACAAGTAAAGAACAGAGCTACAGAGCCAAGGGCCCTTCCAGTCTAGGGAATATACCTTGGGAAAACTGAAAATCAATAAGACAGAGCCACCCCAAAATTTAGGGCTCCACTGCTTACAAGGACCTCAACTTGGATACACCTTAAGTATCCCAGGAAATATAAAAATGGTTCAAAAAATTCTGGTACTTACGTACGATGGAATATCCCTCAGCCATGAAATCAATGTCATAAGACCAGTAGCAGCAAAATGGGTGGATTCAGGTACGATGATTCTAAGTGAAATAAGTCACACAGAAAAAGAAACTTATCATAAGATATCACTTATGAAGATCCTGTAAACATGGCTACACTTGAACTGAGTTAGGAAAGAGAACAGTATCTCATATTTAGAAAACATTCTTATGCCTGCTTAAGGTGGAAGGAGAGGTGGGGTGATGCATAAAACCAGAGTTTGATATAAGCACAGATACCGTTCCAAAAACCAACAATGGAATACACAAGACCTACTCCTTTCTCAGTGAAAGGGACTCAAAACCCCATATTTCCCGCAGAGGAATATATCTGACTAGTAAGAATCTTAAAACCTATGTATTGATATGTCTCCATAAGGGAATCAAGTGTGTCTAGACTGGCATAAACATGGCAGCGAGAATCAGCTCAAACCACTATAAAAAGGAATTTCAAAAACAAAACAAAAAAAACTGGGAAATTCTTTACAATTCCTTCTGGGTCCCTGATGAAACCTGGAATGACCCTATCTATAACGACAGCTGGATGTGGCATAATGAGGGACACTTGAGACTGAGTCGATTGGTGAGATTGGGTGAGCAAATGCAGACCATTTAAAGCAATAATGCATGGCACCAATTCCATGGGTCCCAACTCTCCAGGTTGAAGGGAATATTACTACAGCTATAACATGTACGGGAATCCTAGAGAACGGACACACTGTGAATACGAAAGGTTTCTAAAACTCAACGAATAGTCCCTCTCCTGGTGCTCCGGTTTGACTTTCCATCTGCTTTACTATCAACCTCCCAACTTGGAGAGACAGCCCCTTTAACCTCCTGGTTCACACAGGTTGCCAATTTGGCAGAGGATGAAAGCGAAGAGGGAGAACCAATGAGAGAGTAGCTGTTAGGCATTTGGACGGGCACATCTCACTCTAACTTCCCCGCAGGAAGAAGAATTAACCAAAGTCTCAGCCACCCACCGGGAACCAGTATAGGTCCTGAACCAAAATTTTGGACTTGCGGTCAGCTCACCAAAAACGAGTTGAAAAATGGAGCTCAGGGGCACAGCAATTCACAAACTGGCCGAGTAATAAAGGACAACTATCGTCCAAAAATCTGTTGAGGGAAGGCAACGAGGCGGACTTGAAAGCGAAGCAGAATAGCAGGAAACCGATTTCAAGAAGTACGTTGGAATCGCCTTTAAAGCACAGGAAGAGGGGCACAACTTCGAAAATGATGCACTTGGCCAAAAAGAGCGTATGCGTTTTCCCCTGAATATCTTCAGGAGAAAACGCATACGCCCTTTTTGGCCAAGCAAGCAAGCGGGCAATGCAAATCTGCACTACAAAGAAGTATCACTTCCCACCGGTCAAAAGGGACATCCACAAAATGTGTAAAAACCAGAAAGGCAAGACAGGCCCTGGAGAACAGGGAGCCTTGTTATGCTGATGGGCGGGATGTAAATTGCCAACTGCCTCTCTGGAGGAGTGCATTGTGTTCCCTAAAACAAGTAAAGAACAGAGCTACAGAGCCAAGGGCCTTCCAGTCTAGGGAATATACCTCGGGAAAACTGAAAATCAATAAGACAGAGCCACCCCAAAATTTAGGGCTGCACTGCTTACAGGGACCTCAACTTGGATCCACCTTAAGTATCCCAGAAAATATAAACATGGTTCAAAAAATTCTGGTACTTACGTACGATGGAATATCCCTCAACCATGAAATCAATGTCATAAGACAAGTAGAAGCAAAATGGGTGGATTCAGGTACGATGATTCTAAGTGAAATAAGTCACACAGAAAAAGTAACTTATCATAAGATATCAGTTATGAAGATCCTGTAAACATGGCTACACTTGAACTGAGTTAGGAAAGAGAACAGTGTCTCACATTTAGAAAACACTCTTATGCCTGCTTAAGGGGGAAGGAGAGGTGGGGTGATGCATAAAACCTGAGTTTGATATAAGCACACACACCGTTCCAAAAACCAACTATGGAATAGACAAGACCTACACCTTTCTCAGTGAAAGGGACTCAAAACACCATATTTCCCGCAGAGGAATATATCTGACTAGTAAGAATCTTAAAACCTATGTATTGATATGTCTCCGTAAGGGAATCAAGTGTGTCTAGACTGGCATAAACATGGCAGCGAGAATCAGCTCAAACCCACTATAAAAAGGAATTTCAAAAACAAAACAAAAAAAATGGGAAATTCTTTACAATTACTTCAGGGTCTCTCAGGAAACCTGGAGTGACCATATATACAACGACAGCTGGATGTGGCATAAGGAGGGACACTTGGGACTGAGACGATTGGTGAGATTGGGTGAGCAAATGCAGACCCTTTAAAGCACAAATGCTTGGCACCCATTCCATGAGTCCCAACTCTCCAGGTTGAAGGGAATATTACTACAGCTATAACATGTACGGGAAACCTAGAGAACGGACACACTGTGAATACGAAAGGTTTCTAAAACTCAACGAATAGTCCCTCTCCTGGTGCTCCGGTTTGACTTTCCATCTGCTTTACTATCAACCTCCCAACTTGTAGAGACAGCCCCTTTAACCTCCTGGTTCGCACAGGTTTCCAATTTGGCAGAGGATGAAAGGGAAGAGGGAGAACCAATGAGAGAGTAGCTGTTAGGCATTTGGACGGGCACATATCACTCTAACTTCCCGGCAGGAAGAAGAATTAACCAAAGTCTCAGCCACCCACTGGGAACCAGTATAGGTCCTGAACCAAAATTTTGGACTTGCGGTCAGCTCACCAAAAACGAGTTGAAAAATGGAGCTCAGGGGCACAGCAATTCACAAACTGGCCGAGTAATAAAGGACAACTATCGTCCAAAAATCTGTTGAGGGAAGGCAACGAGGCGGACTTGAAAGCGAGGCAGAATAGCAGGAAACAGATTTCATGAGGTACGTTGGAATCGCCTTTAAAGCACAGGAAGAGGGGCACAACTTCGACATTGATGCCCTTGGCCAAAAAGGGCGTATGCATTTTCTCCTGAATATATTCAGGAGAAAACGCATACGCCCTTTTTGGCCAAGCAAGCAAGCGGGCAATGCAAATCGGCACAACAAAGAAGTATCCCTTCCCACCGGTCAAAAGGGACATCCACAAAATGTGTAAAATGCAGTAAGGCAAGACGGGCCCTGGAGAACAGGGAGCCTTGTTATGCTGATGGGCGGGATGTAAATTGCCAACTGCCTCTCTGGAGGAGTGCACTGTGTTTACTAAAACAAGTAAAGAACAGAGCTACAGAGCCAAGGGCACTTCCAGTCTAGGGAATATACCTTGGGAAAACTGAAAATCAATAATACAGAGCCACCCCAATATTTAGGGCTGCAGTGCTTACAAGGACCTCAACTTGGGTACACCTTAAATATCCCAGGAAATATAAAAATGGTTCAAAAAATTGTGGTAATTACGTACGATGGATTATCCATCAGCCATGAAATCAATGTCATAAGACCAGCAGCAGCAAAATGAGTGGATTCAGGTACGATGATTCTAAGTGAAATAAGTAACACAGAAAAAGAAACTTATCATAAGATATCACTTATGAAGATCCTGTAAACATGGCTACACTTGAACTGAGTTAGGAAAGAGAACAGTGTCTCACATTTAGAAAACACTCTTATGCCTGCTTAAGGGGGATGGGGAGGTGGGGTGATGCATAAAACCTGAGTTTGATATAAGCACACGTACCGTTCCAAAAACCAACTATGGAATAGACAAGACCTACACCTTTCTCAGTGAAAGGGACTCAAAACACCATATTTCCCGCAGAGGAATATATCTGACTAGTAAGAATTTTAAAACCTATGTATTGATATGTCTCCGTAAGGGAATCAAGTGTGTCTAGACTGGCATAAACATGGCAGCGAGAATCAGCTCAAACCCACTATAAAAAGGAATTTCAAAAACAAAACACAAAAAATGGGAAATTTTTTACAATTCCTTCAGGGTCTCTGAGGAAACCTGGACTGACCCTATATACGACAGCTGGATGTGGCATAAGGAGGGACACTTGGGACTGAGACGATTGGTGAGATTGGGTGAGCAAATGCAGACCCTTTAAAGCACAAATGCTTGGAACCCATTCCATAAGTCCCACTGTCCAGGTTGAAGGGAATATTACATAGCTATAACATGTACGGGAAACCTAGAGAACGGACACACTGTGAATACGAAAGGTTTCTAAAACTCAACGAATAGTCCCTATCCTGGTGCTCTGGTTTGACTTTCCATCTGCTTTACTATCAACCTCCCAAATTGGAGAGACAGCCCCTTTAACCTCCTGGTTCGCACAGGTTGCCAATTTGGCAGAGGATGAAAGGGAAGAGGGAGAAACAATGAGAGAGTAGCTGTTAGGCATTTGGACCGGCACATATCACTGTAATTTCCCTGCAGGAATAAGAATTAACCAAAGTCTCAGCCACCCACCGGGAACCAGTATATGTCCTGAACCAAAATTTTGGACTTGCGGTCAGCTCACCAAAAACGAGTTGAAAAATGGAGCTCAGGGGCACAGCAATTCACAAACTGGCCGAGTAATAAAGGACAACTATCGTCCAAAAATCTGTTGAGGGAAGGCAACGAGGCGGACTTGAAAGCGAGGCAGAATAGCAGGAAACAGATTTCAAGAGGTACGTTGGAATCGCCTTTAAAGCACAGGAAGAGGGGCACAACTTCGACAATGATGCACTTGGCCAAAAAGGGCGTATGCGTTTTCTCCTGAATATATTCAGGAGAAAACGCATACGCCCTTTTTGACCAAGCAAGCAAGCGGGCAATGCAAATCTGCACTACAAAGAAGTATCACTTCCCACCGGTCAAAAGAGACATACACAAAATGTGTAAAAACCAGAAAGGCAAGACAGGCCCTGGAGAACAGGGATCCTTGTTATGCTGATGGGCGGGATGTAAATTGCCAACTGCCTCTCTGGAGGAGTGCATTGTGTTCCCTAAAACAAGTAAACAACAGAGCTACAGAGCCAAGGGCACTTCCAGTCTAGGGAATATACCTTGAGAAAACTGAAAATCAATAAGACAGAGCCACCCCAAAATTTAGGGCTGCACTGCTTACAAGGACCTCAACTTGGACACACCTTAAGTATCCCAGGAAATATAAAAATGGTTCAAAAAATTGTGGTACTTACGTACGATGGAATATCCCTCAGCCATGAAATCAATGTCATAAGACCAGTAGCAACAAAATGGGTGTATTCAGGTACGATGATTCTAAGCGAAATAAGTCACACAGAAAAAGAAACTTATCATAAGGTATCACTTAAGAAGATCCTATAAACATGGCTACACTTGAACTGAGTTAGGAAAGAGAACAGTGTCTCATATTTAGAAAACACTCTTATGCCTGCTTAAGAGGGAAGGAGAGGTGGGGTGATGCATAAAACCAGAGTTTGATATAAGCACAGGTACCGTTCCAAAAACCAACTATGGAATAGACAAGACCTACACCTTCCTCAGTGAAAGGGATTCAAAACCCCATATTTCCCGCAGAGGAATATATGTGACTAGTAAGAATCTTAAAACCTATGTATTGATATGTCTCCGTAAGGGAATCAAGTGTGTCTAGACTGACATAAACATGGCAGCGAGAATCAGCTCAAACCCACTCTAAAAAGGAATTTCAAAAACAAAACAAAAAAACTGGGAAATTCTTTACAATTCCTTCAGTGTCTCTGATGAAACCTGGAATGACCCTATCTACAACGACAGCTGGATGTGGCATAAGGAGGGACACTTGGGACTGAGACGATTGGTGAGTTTGGGTGAACAAATGAAGACACTTTAAAGCACAAATGCAAGGCACTCATTCCATGGGTCCCAACTCTCCAGGTTGAAGGGAATATTACTACAGTTATAACATGTACGGGAAACCTAGAGAACGGACATGCTGTGAATACGAAAGGTTTCTAAAACTCAACGAATAGTCCCTCTCCTGGTGCTCCGGTTTGACTTTCCACCTGCTTAACTATCAACCTCCCAACTTGGAGAGACAGCCCCTTTAACCTCCTGGTTCGCACAGGTTGCCAATTTGGCAGAGGATGAAAGGGAAGAGGGAGAACCAATGAGAGAGTAGCTGTTAGGCATTTGGACGGGCACATAACACTGTAATTTCCCGGAAGGAAGAAGAATTAAATAAAGTCTCAGCCACCCACCGGGAACCAGTATATGTCCTGAACCAAAATTTTGGACTTGCGGTCAGCTCACCAAAAACGAGTTGAAAAATGGAGCTCAGGGGCACAGCAATTCACAAACTGGCCGAGTAATAAAGGACAACTATCGTCCAAAAATCTGTTGAGGGAAGGCAACGAGGCGGACTTGAAAGCGAGGCAGAATAGCAGGAAACAGATTTCAAGAGGTAAGTTGGAATCGCCTTTAAAGCACAGGAAGAGGGGCACAACTTCGACAATGATGCACTTGGCCAAAAAGGGCGTATGCGTTTTCTCCTGAATATATTCAGGAGAAAACGCATACGCCCTTTTTGACCAAGCAAGCAAGCGGGCAATGCAAATCTGCACTACAAAGAAGTATCACTTCCCACCGGTCAAAAGAGACATCCACAAAAAGTGTAAAAACCAGAAAGGCAAGACAGGCCCTGGAGAACAGGGAGCCTTGTTATGCTGATGGGCGGGATGTAAATTGCCAACTGCCTCTCTGGAGGAGTGCATTGTGTTCCCTAAAACAAGTAAACAACAGAGCTACAGAGCCAAGGGCACTTCCAGTCTAGGGAATATACCTTGAGAAAACTGAAAATCAATAAGACAGAGACACCCCAAAATTTAGGGCTGCACTGCTTACAAGGACCTCAACTTGGATACACCTTAAGTATCCCAGGAAATATAAAAATGGGTCAAAAATTTGTGGTACTTACGTACGATGGAATATCCCTCAGCCATGAAATCAATGTCATAAGACCAGTAGCAGCAAAATGGGTGTATTCAGGTACGATGATTCTAAGCGAAATAAGTCACACAGAAAAAGAAACTTATCATAAGGTATCACTTAAGAAGATCCTATAAACATGGCTACACTTGAACTGAGTTAGGAAAGAGAACAGTGTCTCATATTTAGAAAACACTCTTATGCCTGCTTAAGAGGGAAGGAGAGGTGGGGTGATGCATAAAACCAGAGTTTGATATAAGCACAGGTACCGTTCCAAAAACCAACTATGGAATAGACAAGACCTACACCTTCCTCAGTGAAAGGGATTCAAAACCCCATATTTCCCGCAGAGGAATATATCTGACTAGTAAGAATCTTAAAACCTATGTATTGATATGTCTCCGTAAGGGAATCAAGTGTGTCTAGACTGACATAAACATGGCAGCGAGAATCAGCTCAAACCCACTCTAAAAAGGAATTTCAAAAACAAAAGAAAAAAACTGGGAAATTCTTTACAATTCCTTCAGTGTCTCTGATGAAACCTGGAATGACCCTATCTACAACGACAGCTGGATGTGGCATAAGGAGGGACACTTGGGACTGAGACGATTGGTGAGTTTGGGTGAACAAATGAAGACACTTTAAAGCACAAATGCAAGGCACCCATTCCATGGGTCCCAACTCTCCAGGTTGAAGGGAATATTACTACAGTTATAACATGTACGGGAAACCTAGAGAACGGACATGCTGTGAATACGAAAGGTTTCTAAAACTCAACGAATAGTCCCTCTCCTGGTGCTCCGGTTTGACTTTCCATCTGCTTAACTATCAACCTCCCAACTTGGAGAGACAGCCCCTTTCACCTCCTGGTTCGCACAGGTTGCCAATTTGGCAGAGGATGAAAGGGAAGAGGGAGAACCAATGAGAGAGTAGCTGTTAGGCATTTGGACGGGCACATAACACTGTAATTTCCCGGAAGGAAGAAGAATTAAATAAAGTCTCAGCCACCCACTGGGAACCAGTATAGGTCCTGCACCAAAATTTTGGACTTGCGGTCAGCTCTCCAAAAACGAATTGAAAAATGGAGCTCAGGGGCACAGCAATTCACAAACTGGCAGAATAATAAAGGACAAGTATCGTCCAAAAATCTGTTGAGGGAAGGCAACGAGGCGGACTTGAAAGCGAGGCAGAATACCAGGAAACAGATTTCAAGAGGTACATTGGAATCGCCTTTAAAACACAGGAAGAAGGGCACAACTTCGACAATGATGCACTTGGCCAAAAAGGGCGTATGCGTTTTCTCCTGAATATATTCAGGAGAAAACGCATACGCCCTTTTTGGCCAAGCAAGCAAGCGGGCAATGCAAATCTGCACTACAAAGAAGTATCACTTCCCACCGGTCAAAAGGGACATCCACAAAATGTGTAAGAACAAGAAAGGCAAGACAGGCCCTGGAGAACAGGGAGCCTTGTTATGCTGATGGGCGGGATGTAAATTGCCAACTGCCTCTCTGGAGGAGTGCATTGTGTTCCCTAAAACAAGTAAAGAACAGAGCTACAGAGCCAAGGGCACTTCCAGTCTAGGGAATATACCTTGGGAAAACTGAAAATCAATAAGACAGAGCCACTCCAAAATTTAGGGCTGCACTGCTTACAAGGACCTCAACTTGGGTACACCTTAAATATCACAGGAAATATAAAAATGGTTCAAAAAATTGTGGTACTTACGTACGATGGAATATCTCTCAGCCATGAAATCAATGTCATAAGACCAGTAGCAGCAAAATGGGTGGATTCAGGTACGATGATTCTAAGTGAAATCTGTCACACAGAAAAAGAAACTTATCATAAGATATCACTTATGAAGATCCTGTAAACATGGCTACACTTGAACTGAGTTAGGTAAGAGAACAGTGTCTCACATTTAGAAAACACTCTTATGCCTGCTTAAGAGGGAAGGAGAGGTGGGGTGATGCATAAAACCAGAGTTTGATATAAGCACAGGTACCGTTCCAAAAACCAACTATGGAATAGACAAGACCTACACCTTCCTCAGTGAAAGGGACTCAAAACCCCATATTTCCCGCAGAGGAATATATGTGACTAGTAAGAATCTTAAAACCTATGTATTGATATGTCTCCATAAGGGAATCAAGTGTGTCTAGACTGGCATAAACATGGCAGCGAGACTCAGCTCAAACCCACTCTAAAAAGGAATTTCAAAAACAAAACAAAAAAACTGGGAAATTCTTTACAATTCCTTCAGCTTCTCTGATGAAACCTGGAATGACCCTATCTACAATGACAGATGGATGTTGCATAAGGCTGGACACTTGGGACTGAGACGATTGGTGAGATTGGGTGAGCAAATGCAGACACTTTAAAGCACAAATGCCTGGCACCCATTCCATGGGTCCCAACTCTCCAGGTTGAAGGGAATATTACTACAGCTATAACATGTACGGGAAACCTAGAGAATGGACACATTGTGAATACGAAAGGTTTCTAAAACTCAACGAATAGTCCCTCTCCTGGTGCTCCGGTTTGACATTCCATCTGCTTTACTATCAACCTCCCAACTTGGAGAGATAGCCCCATTAACCTCCTGGTTTGCACAGGTTGCCAATTTGGCAGAGGATGAAAGGGAAGAGGGAGAACCAATGAGAGAGTAGCTGTTAGGCGTTTGTACGGGCACATATCACTCTAACTTCCCGGCAGGAAGAAGAATTAACCAACGTCTCAGCCACCCACCAGGAACCAGTATAGGTCCTGAACCAAAATTTTGGACTTGCGGTCAGCTCACCAAAAACGAGTTGAAAAATGGAGCTCAGGGGCACAGCAATTCACAAACTGGCCGAGTAATAAAGGACTACTATCGTCCAAAAATCTGTTGAGGGAAGGCAACGAGGCGGACTTGAAAGCGAGGCAGAATAGCAGGAAACAGATTTCAAGAGGTACGTTGGAATCGCCTTTAAAGCACAGGAAGAGGGGCACAACTTCGACAATGATGCACTTGGCCAAAAAGTGTGTATGCGTTTTCTCCTGAATATATTCAGGAGAAAATGCATACGCCCTTTTTGGCCAAGCAAGCAAGCGGGCAATGCAAGTCTGCACTACAAAGAAGTATCACTTCCCACTGGTCAAAAGGGACATCCACAAAATGTGTAAAAACCAGAAAGGCAAGACAGGCCCTGGAGAACAGGGAGCCTTGTTATGCTGATGGGCGGGATGTAAATTGCCAACTGCCTCTCTGGAGGAGTGCACTGTGTTCCCTAAAACAAGTAAAGAACAGAGCTAGAGAGCCAAGGTCAATTCCAGTCTAGGGAATATACCTCGGGAGAACTGAAAATCAATAAGACAGAGCCACCCCAAAATTTAGGGCTGCACTGCTTACAAGGACCTCAACTTGGATACACCTTAAGTATCCCAGGAAATATAAAAATGGTTCAAAAAATTGTGGTACTTACGTACGATGGAATATCCCTCAGCCATGAAATCAATGTCATAAGACCAGTAGCAGCAAAATGGGTGGATTCAGGTACGATGATTCTAAGTGAAATAAGTCACACAGAAAAAGAAACTTATCATAAGATATCACTTATGAAGGCCCTATAAACATGGCTACACTTGAACTGAGTTAGGAAAGAGAACAGTGTCTCACATTTAGAAAAAACACTTATGCCTGCTTAAGGGGGAAGGAGAGATGGGGTGATGCATAAAACCAGAGTTTGATATAAGCACAGGTACCGTTCCAAACACCAACTATGGAATAGACAAGACCTACACCTTCCTCAGTGAAAGGGACTCAAAATCCCATATTTCCCGCAGAGGAATATATCTGACTAGTAAGAATCTTAATACCTATGTATTGATATGTCTCTGTAAGGGAATGAAGTGTGTCTAGACTGGCATAAACATGGCAGCGAGAATCAGCTCAAACCCACTATAAAAAGGAATTTCAAAAACAAAACAAAAAAACTGGGAAATTCTTTACAATTCCTTCAGGGTCTCTGATGAAACCTGGAATGACCCTATCTACAACGACAGCTGGATGTGGCATAAGGCTGGACACTTGTGACTGAGAGGATTGGTGAGAGTGGGTGAGCAAATGCAGACCCTTTAAAGCAATAATGCATGGCACCCATTCCATGGGTCCCAACTCTCCAGGTTGAAGGGAATATTACTACAGTTATAACACGTACGGGAAACCTAGAGAATGGACACACTGTGAATACGAAAGGTTTCTAAAACTCAACGAATAGTCCGTCTCCTGGTGCTCCGTTTTGACTTTCCATCTGCTTTACTATCAACCTCCCAACTTGGAGAGACAGCCCCTTTAACCTCCCAGTTCACACAGGTTGCCCATTTGGCAGAGGATGAAAGGGAAGAGAGAGAACCAATGAGAGAGTAGCTGTTAGGCATTTGGACGGGCACATATCTCTGTAATTTCCCGGCAGGAAGAAGAATTAACCAAAGTCTCAGCCACCCACCGGGAACCAGCATAGGTCCTGAACCAAAATTTTGGACTTGCGGTCAGCTCACAAAAAACGAGTTGAAAAATGGAGCTCAGGGGCACAGCAATTCACAATCTGGCCAAGTAATAAAGGACAAGTATCGTCCAAAAATCTGTTGAGGGAAGGCAACGAGGCGGACCTGAAAGCGAGGCAGAATAGCAGGAAACAAATTTCAAGAGGTACATTGGAATCACCTTTAAAGCACAGGAAGAGGGGCACAACTTCGACAATGATGCATTTGGCCAAAAAGGGCATATGCGTTTTCTCCTGAATATATTCAGGAGAAAACGCATATGCCCTTTTTGGCCAAGCAAGCAAGCGGGCAATGCAAATCTGCACTACAAAGAAGTATCACTTCCCACCGGTCAAAAGGGACATCCACAAAATGTGTAAAAACCAGAAAGGCAAGACAGGCCCTGGAGAACACGGAGCCTTGTTATGCTGATGGGCGGCATGTAAATTGACAACTGCCTCTCTGGAAGAGTACATTGTGTTCCCTAAAACAAGTAAAGAACAGAGCTACAGAGCCAAGGGCACTTCCAGTCTAGGGAATATACCTTGGGAAAACTGAAAATCAATAAGACAGAGCCACCCAAAATTTAGGGCTGCACTGCTTACAAGGACCTCAAATTGGGTACACCTTAAGTATCCCAGGAAATATAAAAATGGTTCAAAAAATTGTGGTACTTACGTACGATGGAATATCCCTCAGCCATGAAATCAATGTCATAACACCAGTAGCAGCAAAATGGGTGGATTCAGGTACGATGATTCTAAGTGAAATAAGTCACACAGAAAAAGAAACTTATCATAAGATATCACTTATGAAGATCCTGTAAACATGGCTACACTTGATCTGAGTTAGGAAAGAGAACAGTGTCTCACATTTAGAAAACACTCTTATGCCTGCTTAAGGGGGAAGGAGAGGTGGGGTGATGCATAAAACCAGAGTTTGATATAAGCACAGGTACCGTTCCAAAAACCAACTATGGAATAGACAAGACCTACACCTTCCTCAGTGAAAGGGACTCAAAACCCCATATTTCCCGCAGAGGAATATATCTGACTAGTAAGAATCTTAAAACCTATGTATTGATATGTCTCCGTAAGGGAATCAAGTGTGTCTAGACTGGCATAAACATGGCAGCGAGAATCAGCTCAAACCCACTCTAAAAAGGAATTTCAAAAACAAAACAAAAAAACTGGGAAATTCTTTACAATTCCTTCAGGGTCTCTGATGAAACCTGGAATGACCCTGTCTACAACGACAGCGGGATGTGGCATAAGGAGGGACACTTGGGACTGAGACGATTTGTGAGATTGGGTGAGCAAATGCAGACCCTTTAAAGCACAAATGCCTGGCACCCATTCAATGGGTCCCAACTCTCCAGGTTGAAGGGAATATTACTACAGCTATAACATGTACGGGAAACCTAGACAACGGACACACTGTGAATACGAAAGGTTTCTAAAACTCAACGAATAGTCCGTCTCCTGGTGCTCCGGTTTGACTTTACACCTGCTTTACTATCATCCTCCCAACTTGGAGAGACAGCCCCTTTAACCTCCTGGTTCGCACAGGTTGCCAATTTGGCAGAGGATGAAAGGGAAGAGGGAGAACCAATGAGAGTGTAGCTGTTAGGCATTTGAACGGGCACATATCACTGTAATTTCCCGGCAGGAAGAAGAATTAACCAAAGTCTAAGCCCCCCACCGGAAACCAGCATAGGTCCTGAACCAAAATTTCGGACTTGCGGTCAGCTCACCAAAAACGAGTTGGAAATTGGAGCTCAGGGGCACAGCAATTCACAAACTGGCCGAGTAATAAAGGACAACTATCGTCCAAAAATCTGTTGAGGGAAGGCAACGAGGCGGACTTGAAAGCGAGGCAGAATAGCAGGAAACAGATATCAAGAGGTACGTTGGAATCACCTTTAAAGCACAGGAAGAGGGGCACAACTTCGACAATGATGCACTTGGCCAAAAAGGGCGTATGTGTTTTCTCCTGAATATAATCAGCAGAAAATGCATACGCCCTTTTTGCCCAAGCAAGCAAGCGGGCAATGCAAATCTGCACTACAAAGAAGTATCACTTCCCACCGGTCCAAAGGGACATCCACAAAATGTGTAAAAACCAGAAAGGGAAGACAGGCCCCGGAGAACAGGGAGACTTGTAATGCTGTTGGGCGGGATGTAAATTGCCAACTGCCTGTCTGGAGGAGTGCATTGTGTTCCCTAAAACAAGTAAAGAACAGAGCTACAGAGCCAAGGGCACTTCCAGTCTAGGGAATATACCTTGGGAAAACTGAAAATCAATAAGGCAGATCCAACCCAAAATTTAGGGCTGCAATGCTTACAAGGACCTCAACTTGGGTACACCTTAAATATCCCAGGAAATATAAAAATGGTTCAAAAAATTGTGGTACTTACGCATGATGGAATTTCCCTCAGCCATGAAGTCAATGTCATAAGACCAGTAGCAGCAAAATGGGTGGATTCAGGTACGATGATTCTAAGTGAAATAAGTCACACAGAAAAAGAAACTTAGCATAAGATATCACTTATGAAGATCCTGTAAACATGGCTACACTTGAACTGAGTTAGGAAAGAGAACAGTGTCTCACATTTAGAAAACACTCTTATGCCTGCTTAAGGGGGAAGGAGAGGTGGGGTGATGCATAAAACCAGAGTTTGATATAAGCACAGGTACCGTTCCAAAAACCAACTATGGAATAGACAAGACCTACACCTTCCTCAGTGAAAGGGACTCAAAACCACATATTTCCCGCAGAGGAATATATCTGACTAGTAAGAATCTTAAAACCTATGTGTTGATATGTCTCCGTAAGGGAATCAAGTGTGTCTAGACTGGCATAAACATGGCAGCGAGAATCAGCTCAAACCCACTATAAAAAGGAATTTCAAAAACAAAACAAAAAAAATGGGAAATTCTTTACAATTCCTTCAGGGTCTCTGATGAAACCTGGAATGACCCTATATACAACGAAAGCTGGATGTGGCATAAGTAGGGACACTTGGGACTGAGACGATTGGTGAGATTGGGTGAGCAAATGCAGACCCTTTAAAGCAAAAATGCCTGGCACCCATTCCATGGGTCCCAACACACCAGGTTGAAGGGAATATTACTACAGCTATACACGTACAGGAAACCTAGAGAACGGACACACTGCGAATACGAAAGGTTTCTAAAACTCAACGAATAGTCCCTCTCCTGGTGATCCGGTTTGACATTCCATCTGCTTTACTATCAACCTCCCAACTTGGAGAGACAACCCTTTTAACCTCCTGGTTCGCACAGGTTGCCAATTTGGCAGAGGATGAAAGTGAAAAGGGAGAACCAATGAGAGAGTAGCTGTTAGGCATTTGGACGGGCACATATCACTGTAATTTCCCGGCAGGAAGAAGAATTAACCAAATTCTCAGCCACCCACCGGGAACCAGTATAGGTCCTGAACCAAAATTTTGGACTTGCGGTCAGCTCACCAAAAACGAGTTGAAAAATGGAGCTCAGGGGCACAGCAATTCACAAACTGGCCGAGTAATAAAGGACAACTATCGTCCAAAAATCTGTTGAGGGAAGGCAACGAGGCGGACTTGAAAGCGAGGCAGAATAGCAGGAAACAGATTTCAAGAGGTAAGTTGGAATCGCCTTTAAAGCACAGGAAGAGGGGCACAACTTCGACAATGATGCACTTGGCCAAAAAGGGCGTATGCGTTTTCTCCTGAATATATTCAGGAGAAAACCCATACGCCCTTTTTGGCCAAGCAAGCAAGCGGGCAATGCAAATCTGCACTACAAAGAAGTATCACTTCCCACCGGTCAAAAGGGACATCCACAAAATGTGTAAAAACCAGAAAGGCAAGACAGGCCCTGGAGAACAGGGAGCCTTGTTATGCTGATGGGCGGGATGTAAATTGCCAACTGCCTCTCTGGAGGAGTACATTGTGTTTCCTAAAACAAGTAAAGAACAGAGCTACAGAGCCAAGGGCACTTCCAGTCTAGGGAATATACCTTGGAAAAACTGAAAATCAATAAGACAGAGCCACCCCAAAATTTAGGGCTGCACTGCTTACAAGGACCTCAACTTGGGTACACCTTAAATATCCCAGGAAATATAAAAATGGTTCAAAAAATTGTGGTACTTACATACGATGGAATATCCTTCAGCCATGAAATCAATGTCATAAGACCAGTAGCAGCAAAATGGGTGGATTCAGGTACGATGATTCTAAGTGAAATAAGTCACACAGAAAAAGAAACTTATCATAAGATATCACTTATGAAGATCCTGTAAACATGGCTACACTTGAACTGAGTTAGGAAAGAGAACAGTGTCTCACATTTAGAAAACACTCTTATGCCTGCTTAAGGGGGAAGGAGAGGTGGGGTGATGCATAAAACCAGAGTTTGATATAAGCACAGGTACCGTTCCAAAAACCAACTATGGAATAGACAAGACCTACACCTTCCTCAGTGAAAGGGACTCAAAACCCCATATTTCCCGCAGAGGAATATATCTGACTAGTAAGAATCTTAAAACCTATGTATTGATATGTCTCCGTAAGGGAATCAAGTGTGTCTAGACTGGCATAAACATGGCAGCGAGAATCAGCTCAAGCCCACTATAAAAAGGAATTTCAAAAACAAAACAAAAAAACTGGGAAATTCTTTACAATTCCTTCAGGGTCTCTGATGAAATCTGGAATGACCCTATGTACAGCGACAGCTGGATGTGGCATAAGGCTGGACACTTGTGACTGAGAGAATTGGTGAGATTGGGTGAGCAAATGCAGACCCTTCAAAGCAATAATGCATGGCACCCATTCCATGGGTCCCAACTCTCCAGGTTGAAGGGAATATTATTACAGCTATAACATGTACGGGAAAACTAGAGAACGGACACACTGTGAATACGAAAGGTTTCTAAAACTCAACGAATAGTCCCTCTCCTGGTGCTCCGGTTTGACTTTACATCTGCTTTACTATCAACCTCCCAACTTGGAGAGACAGCCCCTTTAACCTCCTGGTTCGCACAGGATGCCAATTTGGCAGAGGATGAAAGGGAAGAGGGAGAACCAATGAGAGAGTAGCTGTTAGGCATTTGGACGAGCACATATCACTGTAATTTCCCGGCAGGAAGAAGAATTAACCAAAGTCTCAGCCACCCACCGGGAACCAGTATAGTTCCTGAACCAAAATTTTGGACTTGCGGTCAGCTCACCAAAAACGAGTTGAAAAATGGAGCTCAGGGGCACAGCAATTCACAAACTGGCCGAGTAATAAAGGAAAACTATCGTCCAAAAATCTGTTGAGGGAAGGCAACGAGGCGGACTTGAAAGCGAGGCAGAATAGCAGGAAACAGATTTCAAGAGGTACGTTGGAATTACCTTTAAAGCACAGGAAGAGGGGCACAACTTCGACAATGATGCACTTGGCCAAAAAGGGCGTACGCGTTTTCTCCTGAATATATTCAGGAGAAAACGCCTACGCCCTTTTTGGCCAAGCAAGCAAGCGGGCAATGCAAATCTGCACTACAAAGAAGTATCACTTCCCACCGGTCAAAAGGGACATCCACAAAATGTGTAAAAACCAGAAAGGCAAGACAGGCCCTGGAGAACAGGGAGCCTTGTTATGCTGATGGGCGGGATGTAAATTGCCAACTGCCTCTCTGGAGGAGTGCATTGTGTTCCCTAAAACAAGTAAAGAACAGAGCTACAGAGCCAAGGGCACTTCCAGTCTACGGAATATACCTTGGGAAAACTGAAAATCAATAAGACAGAGCCACCCCAAAATTCAGGGCTGCACTGCTTACAAGGACCTCAACTTGGATACACCTTAAGTATCCCAGGAAATATAAAAATGGTTCAAAAAATTGTGGTACTTACGTACGATGGAATATCCCTCAGCCATGAAATCAATGTCATAAGACCAGTAGCAGCAAAATGGGTGGATTCAGGTACGATGATTCTAAGTGAAATAAGTCACACAGAAAAAGAAACTTATCATAAGATATCACTTATGAAGATCCTATAAATATGGCTACACTTGAACTGAGTTAGGAAAGAGAACAGTGTCTCATATTTAGAAAACACTCTTATGCCTGCTTAAGGGGGAAGGAGAGGTGGGGTGATGCATAAAACCAGAGTTTGATATAAGCAAAGGTACCGTTCCAAAAACCAACTATGGAATAGCCAAGACCTACACCTTCCTCAGTGAAAGAGACTCAAAACACCATATTTCCCACAGAGGAATATATCTGACTAGTAAGAATCTTAAAACCTATGTATTGATATGTCTCCGTAAGGGAATCAAGTGTGTCTAGACTGGGATAAACATGGCAGCGAGAATCAGCTCAAGCCCACTATAAAAAGGAATTTCAAAAACAAAACAAAACAACTGGGAAATTCTTTACAATTCCTTCAGGGTCCCTGATGAAACCTGGAATGACCCTATCTACAACGACAGCTGGATTTGGCATAAGGAGGGACACTTGGGACTGAGAGGATTGGTGAGATTGGGTGAGCAAATGCAGACCCTTTAAATCACAAATGCCTGGCACCCATTCCATGGGCCCCAACTCTCCAGGTTGAAGTGAATATTACTCCAGCTATAACATGCACGGGAAACCTAGAGAACGGACACACTGTGAATACGAAAGGTTTCTAAAACTCAACGAATAGTCCCTCTCCTGGTGTTCCGCTTTGACTTTCCATCTGCTTTCCTATCAACCTCCCAACTTGGAGAGACAGCCCCTTTAACCTCCTGGTTCGCACAGGTTGCCAATTTGGCAGAGGATGAAAGGGAAGAGGGAGAACCAATCAGAGAGTAGCTGTTAGGCATTTGGACGGGCACATATCACTCTAATTTCCCGGCAGGAAGAAGAATTAACCAAAGTCTCAGCCACCCACCGGGAACCAGTATAGGTCCTGAACCAAAATTTTGGACTTGCGATCAGCTCACCAAAAACGAGTTGAAAAATGGAGCTCAGGGGCACAGCAATTCACAAACTGGCCGAGTAATAAAGGACA
Source organism: Hyperoodon ampullatus (assembly GCF_949752795.1). Lineage (NCBI taxonomy): Eukaryota > Metazoa > Chordata > Mammalia > Artiodactyla > Ziphiidae > Hyperoodon > Hyperoodon ampullatus. The sequence goes on from NW_027641022.1 coordinate 928,199, forward strand.
ACTATCGTCCAAAAATCTGTTGAGGGAAGGCAACGAGGCGGACTTGAAAGCGAGGCAGAATAGCAGGAAACAGATTTCAAGAGGTACGTTGGAATCGCCTTTAAAGCACAGGAAGAAGGACACAACTTCGACAATGATGCACTTGGCCAAAAAGTGCGTATGCGTTTTCTCCTGAATATATTCAGGAGAAAACGCATACGCCCTTTTTGGCCAAGCAAGCAAGCGGGCAATGCAAATCTGCACTACAAAGTAGTATCACTTCCCACCGGTCAAAAGGGACATCCACAAAATTTGTAAAATCCAGAAAGGCAAGACAGGCCCTGGAGAACAGGGAGCCTTGTTATGCTGATGGGCGGGATGCAAATTGCCAACTGCCTCTCTGGAGGAGTGCATTGTGTTCCCTAAAACAAGTAAAGAACAGAGCTACAGAGCCAAGGGCACTTCCAATCTAGGGAATATACCTTGGGAAATCTGAAAATCAATAAGACAGAGACACCCCAAAATTTAGGGCTGCACTGCTTACAAGGACCTCAACTTGGGTACACCTTAAATATCCCAGGAAATATAAAAATGGTTCAAAAAATTGTGGTACTTACGTACGATGGAATATCCCTCAGAGATGAAATCAATGTCATAAGACCAGTAGCAGCAAAATGGGTGGATTAAGGTACGATGATTCTAAGTGAAATAAGTCACACAGAAAAAGAAACTTATCATAAGATATCCCTTATGAAGACCCTATAAACTTGGCTACACTTGAACTGAGTTAGGAAAGAGAACAGTGTCTCATATTTAGAAAACACTCTTATGCCTGTTTAAGGGGGAAGGAGAGGTGGGGTGATGCATAAAACCAGAGTTTGATATAAGCCCAGGTACCGTTCCAAAAACCAACTATGGAATAGACAAGACCTACACCTTCCTCAGTGAAAGAGACTCAAAACACCATATTTCCCACAGAGGAATATATCTGACTAGTACGAATCTTAAAACCTATGTATTGATATGTCTCCATAAGGGAATCAAGTGTGTGTAGACTGGCATAAACATGGCAGCGAGAATCAGCTCAAGCCCACTATAAAAAGGAATTTCAAAAACAAAACAAAAAAACTGGGAAAATCTTTACAATTCCTTCAGGGTCTCTGATGAAATCTGGAATGACCCTATCTACAGCGACAGCTGGATGTGGCATAAGGCTGGACACTTGTGACTGAGAGAATTGGTAAGATTGGGTGAGCAAATGCAGACCCTTTAAATCACAAATGCCTGGCACCCATTCCATGGGCCCCAACTCTCCAGGTTGAAGAGAATATTACTCCAGCTATAACATGTACGGGAAACCTAGAGAACGGACACACTATGAATACGAAAGGTTTCTAAAACTCAACGAATAGTCCCTCTCCTGGTGCTCCGGTTTGACTTTCCATCTGCTTTACTATCAACCTCCCAACTCGGAGAGACAGCCCCTTTAACCTCCTGCTTCTCACACGTTGCCAATTTGGCAGAGGATGAAAGTGAAGAGGGAGAACCAATGAGAGAGTAGCTGTTAGGCATTTGGACGGGCACATATCACTGTAATTTCCCGGCAGGAAGAAGAATTAACCAAAGTCTCAGCCACCCACCGGGAACCAGTATAGGTCCTGAACCAAAATTTTGGACTTGCGGTCAGCTCACCAAAAACGAGTTGAAAAATGGAGCTCAGGGGCACAGCAATTCACAAACTGGCCAAGTAATAAAGGACAACTATCGTCCAAAAATCTGTTGAGGGAAGGCAACGACGCAGACTTGAAAGCGAGGCAAAATAGCAGGAAACAGATTTCAAGAGGTACGTTGGAATCGCCTTTAAAGCACAGGAAGAGGGGCACAACTTCGACAATGATGCCCTAGGCCAAAAGGGCGTATGCGTTTCCTCCTGAATATATTCAGGAGAAAACATACGCCCTTTTTGGCCAAGCAAGCAAGCGGGCAATGCAAATCTGCACTACAAAGAAGTATCACTTCCCACCGGTCAAAAGGGACATCCACAAAATGTGTAAAAACCAGAAAGGCAAGACAGGCCCTGGAGAACAGGGAGCCTTGTTATGCTGATGGGCGGGATGTAAATTGCCAACTGCCTCTCTGGAGGAGTGCATTGTGTTCCCTAAAACAAGTAAAGAACAGAGCTACAGAGCCAAGGGCACTTCCAGTCTAGGGAATATACCTTGGGAAAACTGAAAATCAATAATACAGAGCCACCCCAAAATTAGGGCTGCACTGCTTACAAAGACCTCAACTTGGATACACCTTAAGTATCCCAGGAAATATAAAAATGGTTCAAAAAATTGTGGTACTTACGTACGATGGAATATCCCTCAGCCATGAAATCAATGTCATAAGACCAGTAGCAGCAAAATGGGTGGATTCAGGTACGATGATTCTAAGTGAAATAAGTCACACAGAAAAAGAAACTTATCATAAGATACCACTTATGAAGATCCTGTAAACATGGCTACAATTGAACTGAGTTAGGAAAGAGAACAGTGTCTCACATTGAGAAAACACTCTTATGCCTGCTTAAGGGGGAAGGAGAGGTGGGGTGATGCATAAAACCAGAGTTTGATATAAGCACAGGTACCGTTCCAAAAACCAACTATGGAATAGACAAGACCTACACCTTCCTCAGTGAAAGGGACTCAAAACCCCATATTTCCCGCAGAGGAATATATCTGACTAGTAAGAATCTTAAAACCTATGTATTGATATGTCTCCATAAGGGAATCAAGTGTGTCTAGACTGGGATAAATATGGCAGCGAGAATCAGCTCAAACCCACTATAAAAAGGAATTTCAAAAATAAAGCAAAAAAACTGGGAAATTCTTTACAATTCCTTCAGGGTCTCTGATGAAACCTGAAATGACCCTATCTACAATGACAGCTGGATGTGGCATAAGGCTGGACACTTGGGACTGAGAGGATTGGTGAGATTGGGTGAGCAAATGCAGACCCTTTAAAGCAATAATGCATGGCACACATTCCATGGGTCCCAACTCTCCAGGTTGAAGGGAATATTACTACAGATATAACATGTACGGGAAACCTAGAGAACGGACACACTGTGAATATGAAAGGTCTCTAAAACTCAACGAATAGTCCCTCTCCTGGTGCTCCGGTTTGACTTTCCATCTGCTTTATTATCAACCTCCCAACTTGGAGAGACAGCCCCTTTAACCTCCTGGTTCGCACAGGTTGCCAATTTGGCAGAGGATGAAAGGGAAGAGGGAGAACCAATGAGAGAGTAGCTGTTAGGCATTTGGACCGGCACATATCACTGTAATTTCCCGGCAGGAAGAAGAATTAACCAAAGTCTCAGCCACCCACCGGGAATCAGTATAGATCCTGAACCAAAATTTTGGACTTGCGGTCAGCTCACCAAAAACGAGTTGAAAAATGGAGCTCAGGGGCACAGCAATTCACAAACTGGCCGAGTAATAAAGTACAACTATCGTCCAAAAATCTGTTGAGGGAAGGCAACGAGGCGGACTTGAAAGCGAGGCAGAATAGCAGGAAACAGATTTCCAGAGGTACGTTGGAATCGCCTTTAAAGCACAGGAAGAGGGGCACAACTTCGACAATGATGCACTTGGCCAAAAAGGGCGTATGCGTTTTCTCCTGAATATATTCAGGAGAAAACGCATACGCTCTTTTTGGCCAAGCAAGCAAGCGGGCAATGCAAATCTGCACTACAAAGAAGTATCACTTCCCACCGGTCAAAAGGGACATCCACAAAATGTGTAAAAACCAGAAAGGCAAGACAGGCCCTGGAGAACAGGGCGCCTTGTTATGCTGATGGGCGGGATGTAAATTGCCAACTGCCTCTCTGGAGGAGTGCATTGTATTCCCTAAAACAAGTAAACAACAGAGCTACAGAGCCAAGGGCACTTCCAGTCTAGGGAATATACCTTGGGAAAACTGAAAATCAAAAAGACACAGCCACCCCAAAATTTATGTCTGCACTGCTTACAAGGACCTCAACTTGGGTACACCTTAAATATCCCAGGAAATATAAAAATGCTTCAAAAAATTGGGGTACTTATGTACGATGGAATATCCCTCAGCCATGAAATCAATGTCATAAGACCAGTAGCAGCAAAATGGGTGGATTCAGGTACGATGATTCTAAGTGAAATAAGTCACAGAGAAAAAGAAACTTATCATAAGATATCACTTATGAAGATCCTGTAAACATGGCTACACTTGAACTGAGTTAGGAAAGAGAACAGTGTCTCACATTTAGAAAACACTCTTATGCCTGCTTAAGGGGGAAGGAGAGGTGAGGTGATGCATAAAACCAGAGTTTGATATAAGCACAGGTACCGTTCCAAAAACCAACTATAGAATAGACAAGACCTACACCTTCCTCAGTGAAAGGGACTCAAAACACCATATTTCCCGCAGAGGAATATATCTGACTAGTAAGAATCTTAAAACCTATGTATTCATATGTCTCTGTAAGGGAATCAAGTGTGTCTAGACTGGCATAAACATGGCAGCGAGAATCAGCTCAAACCCACTATAAAAAGGAATTTCAAAACCAAAACAAAACAACGGGGAAATTCTTTACAATTCCTTCAGGGTCTCTGATGAAACCTGGAATGACTCTATCTACAACGACAGCTGGATGTGGCATAAGGCTGGACACTTGGGACTGAGAGGATTGGTGAGATTGGGTGAGCAAATGCAGACCCTTTAAAGCAATAATGCATGGAACACATTCCATGGGTCCCAACTCTCCAGGTTGAAGGGAATATTACTACAGCTATAACATGTACGGGAAACCTAGAGAACGGAAAAACTGTGAATACGAATGGTTTCTAAAACTCAACGAATAGTCCCTCTCCTGGTGCTCCGGTTTGTCTTTCCATCTGCTTTATTATCAACCTCCCAACTTGGAGAGACAGCCCCTTTAACCTCCTGGTTCACACAGGTTGCCAATTTGGCAGAGGATGAAAGGGAAGAGGGAGAACCAATGAGAGAGTAGCTGTTAGGCATTTGGACGGGCACATATCACTGTAATTTCCCGGCAGGAAGAAGAATTAACCAAAGTCTCAGCCACCCACCGGGAACCAGTATAGGTCCTGAACCAAAATTTTGGACTTGCGGTCAGCTCACCAAAAACGAGTTGAAAAATGGAGCTCAGGGGCACAGCAATTCACAAACTGGCCGAGTAATAAAGGACAACTATCGTCCAAAAATCTGTTGAGGGAAGGCAACGAGGCGGACTTGAAAGCGAGGCAGAATAGCAGGAAACCGATTTCAAGAGGTACGTTGGAATCGCCTTTAAAGAACAGGAAGAGGGGCACAATTTCGGCAATGATGCACTTGGCCAAAAAGGGCGTATGCATTTTCTCCTGAATATATTCAGGAGAAAACGCATACGCCCTTTTTGGCCAAGCAAGCAAGCGGGCAATGCAAATCTGGACTACAAAGAAGTATCACTTCCCACCGGTCAAAAGGGATATCCACAAAATGTGTAAAAACCAGAAAGGCAAGACAGGCCCTGGAGAACAGGGAGCCTTGTTATGCTGATGGGCGGGAGGTAAATTGCCAACTGCCTCTCTGGAGGAGCGCACTGTGTTCCCTAAAACAAGTAAACAACAGAGCTACAGAGCCAAGGGCACTTCCAGTCTAGGGAATATACCTTGGGAAAACTGAAAATCAATAAGACAGAGCCACCCCAAAATTTAGGGCTGCACTGCTTACAAGGACCTCAACTTGGGTACACCTTAAATATCCCAGGAAATATAAAAATGGTTCAAAAAATTGTGGTACTTACGTACGATGGAATATACCTCAGCCATGAAATCAATGACATAATACCAGTAGCAGTAAAATGGGTGGATTCAGGTACGATGATTCTAAGTGAAATAAGTCACAGAGAAAAGGAAACTTATCATAAGATATCACTTATGAAGATCCTGTAAACATGGCTACACTTGAACTGAGTTAGGAAAGAGAACAGTGTCTCACATTTAGAAAACACTCTTATGCCTGCTTAAGGGGGAAGGAGAGGTGGGGTGATGCATAAAACCAGAGTTTGATATAAGCACAGGTACCGTTCCAAAAACCAACTATGGAATAGACAAGACCTACACCTTCCTCAGTGAAAGGGACTCAAAACCCCATATTTCCCGCAGAGGAATATATCTGACTAGTAAGAATCTTAAAACCTATGTATTGATATGTCTCCGTAAGGGAATCAAGTGTGTCTAGACTGGCATAAACATGGCAGCGAGAATCAGCTCAAACCCACTCTAAAAAGGAATTTCAAAAACAAAACAAAAAAACTGGGAAATTCTTTACAATTCCTTCAGGGTCTCTGATGAAACCTGGAATGACCCTGTCTACAACGACAGCGGGATGTGGCATAAGGAGGGACACTTGGGACTGAGACGATTTGTGAGATTGGGTGAGCAAATGCAGACCCTTTAAAGCACAAATGCCTGGCACCCATTCAATGGGTCCCAACTCTCCAGGTTGAAGGGAATATTACTACAGCTATAACATGTACGGGAAACCTAGACAACGGACACACTGTGAATACGAAAGGTTTCTAAAACTCAACGAATAGTCCGTCTCCTGGTGCTCCGGTTTGACTTTACACCTGCTTTACTATCATCCTCCCAACTTGGAGAGACAGCCCCTTTAACCTCCTGGTTCGCACAGGTTGCCAATTTGGCAGAGGATGAAAGGGAAGAGGGAGAACCAATGAGAGTGTAGCTGTTAGGCATTTGAACGGGCACATATCACTGTAATTTCCCGGCAGGAAGAAGAATTAACCAAAGTCTAAGCCCCCCACCGGAAACCAGCATAGGTCCTGAACCAAAATTTCGGACTTGCGGTCAGCTCACCAAAAACGAGTTGGAAATTGGAGCTCAGGGGCACAGCAATTCACAAACTGGCCGAGTAATAAAGGACAACTATCGTCCAAAAATCTGTTGAGGGAAGGCAACGAGGCGGACTTGAAAGCGAGGCAGAATAGCAGGAAACAGATATCAAGAGGTACGTTGGAATCACCTTTAAAGCACAGGAAGAGGGGCACAACTTCGACAATGATGCACTTGGCCAAAAAGGGCGTATGTGTTTTCTCCTGAATATAATCAGCAGAAAATGCATACGCCCTTTTTGCCCAAGCAAGCAAGCGGGCAATGCAAATCTGCACTACAAAGAAGTATCACTTCCCACCGGTCCAAAGGGACATCCACAAAATGTGTAAAAACCAGAAAGGGAAGACAGGCCCCGGAGAACAGGGAGACTTGTAATGCTGTTGGGCGGGATGTAAATTGCCAACTGCCTGTCTGGAGGAGTGCATTGTGTTCCCTAAAACAAGTAAAGAACAGAGCTACAGAGCCAAGGGCACTTCCAGTCTAGGGAATATACCTTGGGAAAACTGAAAATCAATAAGGCAGATCCAACCCAAAATTTAGGGCTGCAATGCTTACAAGGACCTCAACTTGGGTACACCTTAAATATCCCAGGAAATATAAAAATGGTTCAAAAAATTGTGGTACTTACGCATGATGGAATTTCCCTCAGCCATGAAGTCAATGTCATAAGACCAGTAGCAGCAAAATGGGTGGATTCAGGTACGATGATTCTAAGTGAAATAAGTCACACAGAAAAAGAAACTTAGCATAAGATATCACTTATGAAGATCCTGTAAACATGGCTACACTTGAACTGAGTTAGGAAAGAGAACAGTGTCTCACATTTAGAAAACACTCTTATGCCTGCTTAAGGGGGAAGGAGAGGTGGGGTGATGCATAAAACCAGAGTTTGATATAAGCACAGGTACCGTTCCAAAAACCAACTATGGAATAGACAAGACCTACACCTTCCTCAGTGAAAGGGACTCAAAACCACATATTTCCCGCAGAGGAATATATCTGACTAGTAAGAATCTTAAAACCTATGTGTTGATATGTCTCCGTAAGGGAATCAAGTGTGTCTAGACTGGCATAAACATGGCAGCGAGAATCAGCTCAAACCCACTATAAAAAGGAATTTCAAAAACAAAACAAAAAAAATGGGAAATTCTTTACAATTCCTTCAGGGTCTCTGATAAAACCTGGAATGACCCTATATACAACGAAAGCTGGATGTGGCATAAGTAGGGACACTTGGGACTGAGACGATTGGTGAGATTGGGTGAGCAATTGCAGACCCTTTAAAGCAAAAATGCCTGGCACCCATTCCATGGGTCCCAACACACCAGGTTGAAGGGAATATTACTACAGCTATACACGTACAGGAAACCTAGAGAACGGACACACTGCGAATACGAAAGGTTTCTAAAACTCAACGAATAGTCCCTCTCCTGGTGATCCGGTTTGACATTCCATCTGCTTTACTATCAACCTCCCAACTTGGAGAGACAACCCTTTTAACCTCCTGGTTCGCACAGGTTGCCAATTTGGCAGAGGATGAAAGTGAAAAGGGAGAACCAATGAGAGAGTAGCTGTTAGGCATTTGGACGGGCACATATCACTGTAATTTCCCGGCAGGAAGAAGAATTAACCAAATTCTCAGCCACCCACCGGGAACCAGTATAGGTCCTGAACCAAAATTTTGGACTTGCGGTCAGCTCACCAAAAACGAGTTGAAAAATGGAGCTCAGGGGCACAGCAATTCACAAACTGGCCGAGTAATAAAGGACAACTATCGTCCAAAAATCTGTTGAGGGAAGGCAACGAGGCGGACTTGAAAGCGAGGCAGAATAGCAGGAAACAGATTTCAAGAGGTAAGTTGGAATCGCCTTTAAAGCACAGGAAGAGGGGCACAACTTCGACAATGATGCACTTGGCCAAAAAGGGCGTATGCGTTTTCTCCTGAATATATTCAGGAGAAAACCCATACGCCCTTTTTGGCCAAGCAAGCAAGCGGGCAATGCAAATCTGCACTACAAAGAAGTATCACTTCCCACCGGTCAAAAGGGACATCCACAAAATGTGTAAAAACCAGAAAGGCAAGACAGGCCCTGGAGAACAGGGAGCCTTGTTATGCTGATGGGCGGGATGTAAATTGCCAACTGCCTCTCTGGAGGAGTACATTGTGTTTCCTAAAACAAGTAAAGAACAGAGCTACAGAGCCAAGGGCACTTCCAGTCTAGGGAATATACCTTGGAAAAACTGAAAATCAATAAGACAGAGCCACCCCAAAATTTAGGGCTGCACTGCTTACAAGGACCTCAACTTGGGTACACCTTAAATATCCCAGGAAATATAAAAATGGTTCAAAAAATTGTGGTACTTACATACGATGGAATATCCTTCAGCCATGAAATCAATGTCATAAGACCAGTAGCAGCAAAATGGGTGGATTCAGGTACGATGATTCTAAGTGAAATAAGTCACACAGAAAAAGAAACTTATCATAAGATATCACTTATGAAGATCCTGTAAACATGGCTACACTTGAACTGAGTTAGGAAAGAGAACAGTGTCTCACATTTAGAAAACACTCTTATGCCTGCTTAAGGGGGAAGGAGAGGTGGGGTGATGCATAAAACCAGAGTTTGATATAAGCACAGGTACCGTTCCAAAAACCAACTATGGAATAGACAAGACCTACACCTTCCTCAGTGAAAGGGACTCAAAACCCCATATTTCCCGCAGAGGAATATATCTGACTAGTAAGAATCTTAAAACCTATGTATTGATATGTCTCCGTAAGGGAATCAAGTGTGTCTAGACTGGCATAAACATGGCAGCGAGAATCAGCTCAAGCCCACTATAAAAAGGAATTTCAAAAACAAAACAAAAAAACTGGGAAATTCTTTACAATTCCTTCAGGGTCTCTGATGAAATCTGGAATGACCCTATGTACAGCGACAGCTGGATGTGGCATAAGGCTGGACACTTGTGACTGAGAGAATTGGTGAGATTGGGTGAGCAAATGCAGACCCTTCAAAGCAATAATGCATGGCACCCATTCCATGGGTCCCAACTCTCCAGGTTGAAGGGAATATTATTACAGCTATAACATGTACGGGAAAACTAGAGAACGGACACACTGTGAATACGAAAGGTTTCTAAAACTCAACGAATAGTCCCTCTCCTGGTGCTCCGGTTTGACTTTACATCTGCTTTACTATCAACCTCCCAACTTGAGGAGACAGCCCCTTTAACCTCCTGGTTCGCACAGGATGCCAATTTGGCAGAGGATGAAAGGGAAGAGGGAGAACCAATGAGAGAGTAGCTGTTAGGCATTTGGACGAGCACATATCACTGTAATTTCCCGGCAGGAAGAAGAATTAACCAAAGTCTCAGCCACCCACCGGGAACCAGTATAGTTCCTGAACCAAAATTTTGGACTTGCGGTCAGCTCACCAAAAACGAGTTGAAAAATGGAGCTCAGGGGCACAGCAATTCACAAACTGGCCGAGTAATAAAGGAAAACTATCGTCCAAAAATCTGTTGAGGGAAGGCAACGAGGTGGACTTGAAAGCGAGGCAGAATAGCAGGAAACAGATTTCAAGAGGTACGTTGGAATTACCTTTAAAGCACAGGAAGAGGGGCACAACTTCGACAATGATGCACTTGGCCAAAAAGGGCGTACGCGTTTTCTCCTGAATATATTCAGGAGAAAACGCCTACGCCCTTTTTGGCCAAGCAAGCAAGCGGGCAATGCAAATCTGCACTACAAAGAAGTATCACTTCCCACCGGTCAAAAGGGACATCCACAAAATGTGTAAAAACCAGAAAGGCAAGACAGGCCCTGGAGAACAGGGAGCCTTGTTATGCTGATGGGCGGGATGTAAATTGCCAACTGCCTCTCTGGAGGAGTGCATTGTGTTCCCTAAAACAAGTAAAGAACAGAGCTACAGAGCCAAGGGCACTTCCAGTCTACGGAATATACCTTGGGAAAACTGAAAATCAATAAGACAGAGCCACCCCAAAATTCAGGGCTGCACTGCTTACAAGGACCTCAACTTGGATACACCTTAAGTATCCCAGGAAATATAAAAATGGTTCAAAAAATTGTGGTACTTACGTACGATGGAATATCCCTCAGCCATGAAATCAATGTCATAAGACCAGTAGCAGCAAAATGGGTGGATTCAGGTACGATGATTCTAAGTGAAATAAGTCACACAGAAAAAGAAACTTATCATAAGATATCACTTATGAAGATCCTATAAATATGGCTACACTTGAACTGAGTTAGGAAAGAGAACAGTGTCTCATATTTAGAAAACACTCTTATGCCTGCTTAAGGGGGAAGGAGAGGTGGGGTGATGCATAAAACCAGAGTTTGATATAAGCAAAGGTACCGTTCCAAAAACCAACTATGGAATAGCCAAGACCTACACCTTCCTCAGTGAAAGAGACTCAAAACACCATATTTCCCACAGAGGAATATATCTGACTAGTAAGAATCTTAAAACCTATGTATTGATATGTCTCCGTAAGGGAATCAAGTGTGTCTAGACTGGGATAAACATGGCAGCGAGAATCAGCTCAAGCCCACTATAAAAAGGAATTTCAAAAACAAAACAAAACAACTGGGAAATTCTTTACAATTCCTTCAGGGTCCCTGATGAAACCTGGAATGACCCTATCTACAACGACAGCTGGATTTGGCATAAGGAGGGACACTTGGGACTGAGAGGATTGGTGAGATTGGGTGAGCAAATGCAGACCCTTTAAATCACAAATGCCTGGCACCCATTCCATGGGCCCCAACTCTCCAGGTTGAAGTGAATATTACTCCAGCTATAACATGCACGGGAAACCTAGAGAACGGACACACTGTGAATACGAAAGGTTTCTAAAACTCAACGAATAGTCCCTCTCCTGGTGTTCCGCTTTGACTTTCCATCTGCTTTCCTATCAACCTCCCAACTTGGAGAGACAGCCCCTTTAACCTCCTGGTTCGCACAGGTTGCCAATTTGGCAGAGGATGAAAGGGAAGAGGGAGAACCAATCAGAGAGTAGCTGTTAGGCATTTGGACGGGCACATATCACTCTAATTTCCCGGCAGGAAGAAGAATTAACCAAAGTCTCAGCCACCCACCGGGAACCAGTATAGGTCCTGAACCAAAATTTTGGACTTGCGATCAGCTCACCAAAAACGAGTTGAAAAATGGAGCTCAGGGGCACAGCAATTCACAAACTGGCCGAGTAATAAAGGACAACTATCGTCCAAAAATCTGTTGAGGGAAGGCAACGAGGCGGACTTGAAAGCGAGGCAGAATAGCAGGAAACAGATTTCAAGAGGTACGTTGGAATCGCCTTTAAAGCACAGGAAGAAGGACACAACTTCGACAATGATGCACTTGGCCAAAAAGTGCGTATGCGTTTTCTCCTGAATATATTCAGGAGAAAACGCATACGCCCTTTTTGGCCAAGCAAGCAAGCGGGCAATGCAAATCTGCACTACAAAGTAGTATCACTTCCCACCGGTCAAAAGGGACATCCACAAAATTTGTAAAATCCAGAAAGGCAAGACAGGCCCTGGAGAACAGGGAGCCTTGTTATGCTGATGGGCGGGATGCAAATTGCCAACTGCCTCTCTGGAGGAGTGCATTGTGTTCCCTAAAACAAGTAAAGAACAGAGCTACAGAGCCAAGGGCACTTCCAATCTAGGGAATATACCTTGGGAAATCTGAAAATCAATAAGACAGAGACACCCCAAAATTTAGGGCTGCACTGCTTACAAGGACCTCAACTTGGGTACACCTTAAATATCCCAGGAAATATAAAAATGGTTCAAAAAATTGTGGTACTTACGTACGATGGAATATCCCTCAGAGATGAAATCAATGTCATAAGACCAGTAGCAGCAAAATGGGTGGATTAAGGTACGATGATTCTAAGTGAAATAAGTCACACAGAAAAAGAAACTTATCATAAGATATCCCTTATGAAGACCCTATAAACTTGGCTACACTTGAACTGAGTTAGGAAAGAGAACAGTGTCTCATATTTAGAAAACACTCTTATGCCTGTTTAAGGGGGAAGGAGAGGTGGGGTGATGCATAAAACCAGAGTTTGATATAAGCCCAGGTACCGTTCCAAAAACCAACTATGGAATAGACAAGACCTACACCTTCCTCAGTGAAAGAGACTCAAAACACCATATTTCCCACAGAGGAATATATCTGACTAGTACGAATCTTAAAACCTATGTATTGATATGTCTCCATAAGGGAATCAAGTGTGTGTAGACTGGCATAAACATGGCAGCGAGAATCAGCTCAAGCCCACTATAAAAAGGAATTTCAAAAACAAAACAAAAAAACTGGGAAAATCTTTACAATTCCTTCAGGGTCTCTGATGAAATCTGGAATGACCCTATCTACAGCGACAGCTGGATGTGGCATAAGGCTGGACACTTGTGACTGAGAGAATTGGTAAGATTGGGTGAGCAAATGCAGACCCTTTAAATCACAAATGCCTGGCACCCATTCCATGGGCCCCAACTCTCCAGGTTGAAGGGAATATTACTCCAGCTATAACATGTACGGGAAACCTAGAGAACGGACACACTATGAATACGAAAGGTTTCTAAAACTCAACGAATAGTCCCTCTCCTGGTGCTCCGGTTTGACTTTCCATCTGCTTTACTATCAACCTCCCAACTCGGAGAGACAGCCCCTTTAACCTCCTGCTTCTCACACGTTGCCAATTTGGCAGAGGATGAAAGTGAAGAGGGAGAACCAATGAGAGAGTAGCTGTTAGGCATTTGGACGGGCACATATCACTGTAATTTCCCGGCAGGAAGAAGAATTAACCAAAGTCTCAGCCACCCACCGGGAACCAGTATAGGTCCTGAGCCAAAATTTTGGACTTGCGGTCAGCTCACCAAAAACGAGTTGAAAAATGGAGCTCAGGGGCACAGCAATTCACAAACTGGCCAAGTAATAAAGGACAACTATCGTCCAAAAATCTGTTGAGGGAAGTCAACGACGCAGACTTGAAAGCGAGGCAAAATAGCAGGAAACAGATTTCAAGAGGTACGTTGGAATCGCCTTTAAAGCACAGGAAGAGGGGCACAACTTCGACAATGATGCCCTAGGCCAAAAGGGCGTATGCGTTTCCTCCTGAATATATTCAGGAGAAAACATACGCCCTTTTTGGCCAAGCAAGCAAGCGGGCAATGCAAATCTGCACTACAAAGAAGTATCACTTCCCACCGGTCAAAAGGGACATCCACAAAATGTGTAAAAACCAGAAAGGCAAGACAGGCCCTGGAGAACAGGGAGCCTTGTTATGCTGATGGGCGGGATGTAAATTGCCAACTGCCTCTCTGGAGGAGTGCATTGTGTTCCCTAAAACAAGTAAAGAACAGAGCTACAGAGCCAAGGGCACTTCCAGTCTAGGGAATATACCTTGGGAAAACTGAAAATCAATAATACAGAGCCACCCCAAAATTAGGGCTGCACTGCTTACAAAGACCTCAACTTGGATACACCTTAAGTATCCCAGGAAATATAAAAATGGTTCAAAAAATTGTGGTACTTACGTACGATGGAATATCCCTCAGCCATGAAATCAATGTCATAAGACCAGTAGCAGCAAAATGGGTGGATTCAGGTACGATGATTCTAAGTGAAATAAGTCACACAGAAAAAGAAACTTATCATAAGATACCACTTATGAAGATACTGTAAACATGGCTACAATTGAACTGAGTTAGGAAAGAGAACAGTGTCTCACATTGAGAAAACACTCTTATGCCTGCTTAAGGGGGAAGGAGAGGTGGGGTGATGCATAAAACCAGAGTTTGATATAAGCACAGGTACCGTTCCAAAAACCAACTATGGAATAGACAAGACCTACACCTTCCTCAGTGAAAGGGACTCAAAACCCCATATTTCCCGCAGAGGAATATATCTGACTAGTAAGAATCTTAAAACCTATGTATTGATATGTCTCCATAAGGGAATCAAGTGTGTCTAGACTGGGATAAATATGGCAGCGAGAATCAGCTCAAACCCACTATAAAAAGGAATTTCAAAAATAAAGCAAAAAAACTGGGAAATTCTTTACAATTCCTTCAGGGTCTCTGATGAAACCTGAAATGACCCTATCTACAATGACAGCTGGATGTGGCATAAGGCTGGACACTTGGGACTGAGAGGATTGGTGAGATTGGGTGAGCAAATGCAGACCCTTTAAAGCAATAATGCATGGCACACATTCCATGGGTCCCAACTCTCCAGGTTGAAGGGAATATTACTACAGATATAACATGTACGGGAAACCTAGAGAACGGACACACTGTGAATATGAAAGGTCTCTAAAACTCAACGAATAGTCCCTCTCCTGGTGCTCCGGTTTGACTTTCCATCTGCTTTATTATCAACCTCCCAACTTGGAGAGACAGCCCCTTTAACCTCCTGGTTCGCACAGGTTGCCAATTTGGCAGAGGATGAAAGGGAAGAGGGAGAACCAATGAGAGAGTAGCTGTTAGGCATTTGGACGGGCACATATCACTGTAATTTCCCGGCAGGAAGAAGAATTAACCAAAGTCTCAGCCACCCACCGGGAATCAGTATAGATCCTGAACCAAAATTTTGGACTTGCGGTCAGCTCACCAAAAACGAGTTGAAAAATGGAGCTCAGGGGCACAGCAATTCACAAACTGGCCGAGTAATAAAGTACAACTATCGTCCAAAAATCTGTTGAGGGAAGGCAACGAGGCGGACTTGAAAGCGAGGCAGAATAGCAGGAAACAGATTTCCAGAGGTACGTTGGAATCGCCTTTAAAGCACAGGAAGAGGGGCACAACTTCGACAATGATGCACTTGGCCAAAAAGGGCGTATGCGTTTTCTCCTGAATATATTCAGGAGAAAACGCATACGCCCTTTTTGGCCAAGCAAGCAAGCGGGCAATGCAAATCTGCACTACAAAGAAGTATCACTTCCCACCGGTCAAAAGGGACATCCACAAAATGTGTAAAAACCAGAAAGGCAAGACAGGCCCTGGAGAACAGGGCGCCTTGTTATGCTGATGGGCGGGATGTAAATTGCCAACTGCCTCTCTGGAGGAGTGCATTGTATTCCCTAAAACAAGTAAACAACAGAGCTACAGAGCCAAGGGCACTTCCAGTCTAGGGAATATACCTTGGGAAAACTGAAAATCAAAAAGACACAGCCACCCCAAAATTTATGTCTGCACTGCTTACAAGGACCTCAACTTGGGTACACCTTAAATATCCCAGGAAATATAAAAATGCTTCAAAAAATTGGGGTACTTATGTACGATGGAATATCCCTCAGCCATGAAATCAATGTCATAAGACCAGTAGCAGCAAAATGGGTGGATTCAGGTACGATGATTCTAAGTGAAATAAGTCACAGAGAAAAAGAAACTTATCATAAGATATCACTTATGAAGATCCTGTAAACATGGCTACACTTGAACTGAGTTAGGAAAGAGAACAGTGTCTCACATTTAGAAAACACTCTTATGCCTGCTTAAGGGGGAAGGAGAGGTGAGGTGATGCATAAAACCAGAGTTTGATATAAGCACAGGTACCGTTCCAAAAACCAACTATAGAATAGACAAGACCTACACCTTCCTCAGTGAAAGGGACTCAAAACACCATATTTCCCGCAGAGGAATATATCTGACTAGTAAGAATCTTAAAACCTATGTATTCATATGTCTCTGTAAGGGAATCAAGTGTGTCTAGACTGGCATAAACATGGCAGCGAGAATCAGCTCAAACCCACTATAAAAAGGAATTTCAAAACCAAAACAAAACAACGGGGAAATTCTTTACAATTCCTTCAGGGTCTCTGATGAAACCTGGAATGACTCTATCTACAACGACAGCTGGATGTGGCATAAGGCTGGACACTTGGGACTGAGAGGATTGGTGAGATTGGGTGAGCAAATGCAGACCCTTTAAAGCAATAATGCATGGAACACATTCCATGGGTCCCAACTCTCCAGGTTGAAGGGAATATTACTACAGCTATAACATGTACGGGAAACCTAGAGAACGGAAAAACTGTGAATACGAATGGTTTCTAAAACTCAACGAATAGTCCCTCTCCTGGTGCTCCGGTTTGTCTTTCCATCTGCTTTATTATCAACCTCCCAACTTGGAGAGACAGCCCCTTTAACCTCCTGGTTCACACAGGTTGCCAATTTGGCAGAGGATGAAAGGGAAGAGGGAGAACCAATGAGAGAGTAGCTGTTAGGCATTTGGACGGGCACATATCACTGTAATTTCCCGGCAGGAAGAAGAATTAACCAAAGTCTCAGCCACCCACCGGGAACCAGTATAGGTCCTGAACCAAAATTTTGGACTTGCGGTCAGCTCACCAAAAACGAGTTGAAAAATGGAGCTCAGGGGCACAGCAATTCACAAACTGGCCGAGTAATAAAGGACAACTATCGTCCAAAAATCTGTTGAGGGAAGGCAACGAGGCGGACTTGAAAGCGAGGCAGAATAGCAGGAAACCGATTTCAAGAGGTACGTTGGAATCGCCTTTAAAGAACAGGAAGAGGGGCACAATTTCGGCAATGATGCACTTGGCCAAAAAGGGCGTATGCATTTTCTCCTGAATATATTCTGGAGAAAACGCATACGCCCTTTTTGGCCAAGCAAGCAAGCGGGCAATGGAAATCTGGACTACAAAGAAGTATCACTTCCCACCGGTCAAAAGGGATATCCACAAAATGTGTAAAAACCAGAAAGGCAAGACAGGCCCTGGAGAACAGGGAGCCTTGTTATGCTGATGGGCGGGAGGTAAATTGCCAACTGCCTCTCTGGAGGAGCGCACTGTGTTCCCTAAAACAAGTAAACAACAGAGCTACAGAGCCAAGGGCACTTCCAGTCTAGGGAATATACCTTGGGAAAACTGAAAATCAATAAGACAGAGCCACCCCAAAATTTAGGGCTGCACTGCTTACAAGGACCTCAACTTGGGTACACCTTAAATATCCCAGGAAATATAAAAATGGTTCAAAAAATTGTGGTACTTACGTACGATGGAATATACCTCAGCCATGAAATCAATGACATAATACCAGTAGCAGTAAAATGGGTGGATTCAGGTACGATGATTCTAAGTGAAATAAGTCACAGAGAAAAGGAAACTTATCATAAGATATCACTTATGAAGATCCTGTAAACATGGCTACACTTGAACTGAGTTAGGAAAGAGAACAGTGTCTCACATTTAGAAAACACTCTTATGCCTGCTTAAGGGGGAAGGAGAGGTGGGGTGATGCATAAAACCAGAGTTTGATATAAGCACAGGTACCGTTCCAAAAACCAACTATGGAATAGACAAGACCTACACCTTCCTCAGTGAAAGGGACTCAAAACCCCATATTTCCCGCAGAGGAATATATGTGACTAGTAATAATCTTAAAACCTATGGATTGATATGTCTCCGTAAGGGAATCAAGTGTGTCTAGACTGGCATAAACATGGCAGCGAGAATCAGCTCAAACCCACTATAAAAAGGAATTTCAAAAACAAAACAAAAAAACTGGGAAATTCTTTACAATGCCTTCAGGGTCTCTGATGAAACCTGGAATGACCGTATCTACAACGACAGCTGGATGTGGCATAAGGCTGGACACTTGGGACTGAGAGGATTGGTGAGATTGGGTGAACAAATGCAGACCCTTTAAAGCAATAATGCATGGCACCCATTCCATGGGTCCCAACACTCCAGGTTGAAGGGAATATTACTACAGTTATAACATGTACGGGAAACCTAGAGAACAGACACACTGTGAATACGAAAGGTTTCTAAAACTCAACGAATAGTCCCTCTCCTGGTGCTCCGGTTTGACTTTCCATCTGCTTTACTATCAACCTCCCAACTTGGAGAGACAGCCCCTTTAACCTCCTGGTTCGCACAGGTTGCCAATTTGGCAGAGGATGAAAGGGAAGAGGGAGAACCAATGAGAGAGTACCTGATAGGCATTTGGACGGGCACATATCACTGTAATTTCCCGGCACGAAGAAGAATTAACCAAAGTCTCAGCCACCTACCGGGAACCAGTATAGGTCCTGAACCAAAACTTTGGACTTGCGGTCAGCTCACGAAAAACGAGTTGAAAAATGGAGCTCAGGGGCACAGCAATTCAAAAACTGGCCCAGTAATAAAGGACAACTATCATCCAAAAATCTGTTGAGGGAAGGCACCGAGACAGACTTGAAAGCGAGGCAGAATAGCAGGAAACAGATTTCAAGAGGTACGTTGGAATCGCCTTTAAAGCACAGGAAGAGGGGCACAACTTCGACAATGATGCACTTGGCCAAAAAGGGCGTATGCGTTTTCTCCTGAATATATTCAGGAGAAAACGCATACGCCCTTTTTGGCCAAGCAAGCAAGCGGGCAATGCAAATCTGCACTACAAAGAAGTATCACTTCCCACCGGTCAAAAGGGACATCCACAAAATGTGTAAAAACCAGAAAGGCAAGACAGGCCCTGGAGAACAGGGAGCCTTCTTATGCTGATGGGCGGGATGTAAATTGCCAACTGCCTCTCTGGAGGAGTACATTGTGTTCCCTAAAACAAGTAAAGAACAGAGCTACAGAGCCAAGGGCACTTCCAGTCTACGGAATATACCTTGGGAAAAATGAAAATCAATAAGACAGAGCCACCCCAAAATTTAGGGCTGCACTGCTTACAAGGACCTCAACTTGGGTACACCTTAAATATCCCAGGAAATATAAAAATGGTTCAAAAAATTGTGGTACTTACGTACGATGGAATATACCTCAGCCATGAAATCAATGACATAAGACCAGTAGCAGTAAAATGGGTGGATTCAGGTACGATGATTCTAAGTGAAATAAGTCACAGAGAAAAAGAAACTTATCATAAGATATCACTTATGAAGATCCTGTAAACATGGCTACACTTGAACTGAGTTAGGAAAGAGAACAGTGTCTCACATTTAGAAAACACTCTTATGCCTGCTTAAGGGGGAAGAGAGGAGGGGTGATGCATAAAACCAGAGTTTGATATAAGCACAGGTACCGTTCCAAAAACCAACTATGGAATAGACAAGACCTACACCTTCCTCAGTGAAAGGGACTCAAAACATCATATTTCCCGCAGAGGAACATATCTGACTAGTAAGAATCTTAAAACCTATGTATTGATATGTCTCCGTAAGGGAATCAAGTGTGTCTAGACTGGCATAAACATCGCAGCAAGAATCAGCTCAAACCCACTATAAAAAGGAATTTCAAAAACAAAACACAAAAAACTGGGAAATTCTTTACAATTCCTTCAGGGTCTCTGATGAAACCTGGAATGACCCTATCTACAACGACAGCTGGATGTGGCATAAGGCTGGACACTTGGGACTGAGAGGATTGGTGAGATTGGGTGAGCAAATGCAGACCCTTTAAAGCAATAATGCATGGCACCCATTCAATGGATCCCAACTCTCCAGGTTGAAGGGAATATTACTACAGTTATAACATGTATGGGAAACCTAGAGAATGGACACACTGTGAATACGAAAGGTTTCTAAAACTCAACGAATAGTCCCTCTCCTGGTGCTCTGGTTTGACTTTCCACCTGCTTTATTATCAACCTCCCAACTTGGAGAGACAGCCCCTTTAACCTCCTGGTTCGCACAGGTTGCCAATTTGGCAGAGGATTAAAGGGAAGAGGGAGAACCAATGAGAGAGTAGCTGTTAGGCATTTGGACGGGCACATATCACTGTAATTTCCCGGCAGGAAGAAGAATTAACCAAAATCTCAGCCACCACCGGGAACCAGTATAGGTCCTGAACCAAAATTTTGGACTTGCGGTCAGCTCACCTAAAACGAGTTGAAAAATGGAGCTCAGGGGCACAGCAATTCACAAACTGGCCGAGTAATAAAGGACAACTATCATCCAAAAATCTGTTGAGGGAAGGCAACGAGGCGGACTTGAAAGCGAGGCAGAATAGCAGGAAACAGATTTCAAGAGTTACGTTGGAATCACCTTTAAAGCACAGGAAGAGGGGCACAATTTCGACAATGATGCACTTGGCCAAAAAGGGCGTATGCGTTTTCTCCTGAATATATTCAGGAGAAAACGCATACGCCCTTTTGGCCAAGCAAGCAAGCGGGCAATGCAAATCTGCACTACAAAAGAAGTATCACTTCCCACCGGTCAAAAGGGACATCCACAAAATGTGTAAAAACCAGAAAGGCAAGACAGGCCCTGGAGAACAGGGAGCCTTGTTATGCTGATGGGCGGGATGTAAATTGCCAACTGCCTCTCTGGAGGAGTGCATTGTGTTCCCTAAAACAAGTAAACAACAGAGCTACAGAGCCAAGGGCACATCCAGTCTAGGGAATATACCTTGGGAAAACTGAAAATCAAAAAGACACAGCCACCCAAAATTTAGGGCTGCACTGCTTACAAGGACCTCAACTTGGGTACACCTTAAATATCCCAGGAAATATAAAAATGCTTCAAAAAATTGTGGTACTTATGTACGATGGAATATCCCTCAGCCTTGAAATCAATGTCATAAGACCAGTAGCAGCAAAATGGGTGGATTCAGGTACGATGATTCTAAGTAAAATAAGTCACACAGAAAAAGAAACTTATCATAAGATATCACTTATGAAGATCCTGTAAACATGGCTACACTTGAACTGAGTTAGGAAAGAGAACAGTGTCTCACATTTAGAAAACACTCTTATGCCTGCTTAAGGGGGAAGGAGAGGTGAGGTGATGCATAAAAACAGAGTTTGATATAAGCACAGGTACCGTTCCAAAAACCAACTATAGAATAGACAAGACCTACACCTTCCTCAGTGAAAGGGACTCAAAACCCCATATTTCCCGCAGAGGAATATATCTGACTAGTAAGAATCTTAAAAGCTATGTATTGATATGTCTCCGTAAGGGAATCATGTGTGTCTAGACTGGCATAAACATGGCAGCGAGAATCAGCTCAAACCCACTATAAAAAGGAATTTCAAAAATAAAACAAAACAACTGGGAAATTCTTTACATTTCCTTCAGGGTCTCTGATGAAACCTGGAATGACCCTATCTACAACGACAGCTGGATGTGGCATAAGGCTGGACACTTGGGACTGAGAGGATTGGTGAGATTGGGTGAGCAAATGCAGACCCTTTAAAGCAATAATGCATGGCACACATTCCATGGGTCCCAACTCTCCAGGTTGAAGGGAATATTACTACAGATATAACATGTACGGGAAACCTAGAGAACGGACACACTGTGAATACGAAAGGTTTCTAAAACTCAACGAATAGTCCCTCTCCTGGTGCTCCGGTTTGACTTTCCATCTGCTTTACTATCAACCTCCCAACTTGGAGAGACAGACCCTTTAACCTCCTGGTTCACACAGGGTGCCAATTTGGCAGAGGATTAAAAGGAAGAGGGAGAACCAATGAGAGAGTAGCTGTTAGGCATTTGGACGGGCACATATCACTGTAATTTCCCGGCAGGAAGAAGAATTAACCAAAGTCTCAGCCACCCACCGGGAACCAGTATAGATCCTGAACCAAAATTTTGGACTTGCGGTCAGCTCACCAAAAACGAGTTGAAAAATGGAGCTCAGGGGCACAGCAATTCACAAACTGGCAGAGTAATAAAGGACAACTATCGTCCAAAAATCTGTTGAGGGAAGGCAACGAGGCGGACTTGAAAGCGAGACAGTATAGCAGGAAACAGATTTCAAGAGGTACGTTGGATTCGCCTTTAAAGCACAGGAAGAGGGGCACAACTTCGACAATGATGCACTTGGCCAAAAAGGGCGTATGCGTTTTCTCCTGAATATATTCAGGAGAAAACGCATACGCCCTTTTTGGCCAAGCAAGCAAGCGGGCAATGCAAATCTGCACTACAAAGAAGTATCACTTCCCACCGGTCAAAAGGGACATCCACAAAATGTGTAAAAACCAGAAAGGCAAGACAGGCCCTGGAGAACAGGGAGCCTTGTTATGCTGATGGGCGGGACGTAAATTGCCAACTGCCTCTCTGGAGGAGTGCATTGTGTTCCCTAAAACAAGTAAACAACAGAGCTACAGAACCAAGGGCACTTCCAGTCTAGGGAATATACCTTGGGAAAACTGAAAATCAATAAGACAGAGCCACCCCAAAATTTAGGGCTGCACTGCTTACAAGGACCTCAACTTGGGTACACCTTAAATATCCCAGGAAATATAAAAATGGTTCAAAAAATTGTGGTACTTACGTACGATGGAATATCCCTCAGCCATGAAATCAATGACATAAGACCAGTTGCAGCAAAATGGGTGGATTCAGGTACGATGATTTTAAGTGAAATAAGTCACAGAGAAAAAGAAACTTATCATAAGATATCACTTATGAAGATCCTGTAAACATGGCTACACTTGAACTGAGTTAGGAAAGAGAACAGTGTCTCACATTTAGAAAACACTCTTATGCCTGCTTAAGGGGGAAGGAGAGGTGGGGTGATGCATAAAACCAGAGTTTGATATAAGCACAGGTACCGTTCCAAAAACCAACTATGGAATAGACAAGAGCTACACCTTCCTCAGTGAAAGGGACTCAAACCCCATATTTCCCGCAGAGGAATATATCTGACTAGTAAGAATCTTAAAACTTATGTATTGATATGTCTCCGTAAGGGAATCAAGTGTGTCTAGACTGGCATAAACATGGCAGCGAGAATCAGCTCAAACCCACTATAAAAAGGAATTTCAAAAATAAATCAAAACAACTGGGAAATTCTTTACAATTCCTTCAGGGTCTCTGATGAAACCTGTAATCACCCTATCTACAACGACAGCTGGATGTGGCATAAGGCTGGACACTTGGGACTGAGAGGATTGGTGAGATTGGGTGAGCAAATGCAGACCCTTTAAAGCAATAATGCATGGCACCCATTCCATGGGTCCCAACTCTCCAGGTTGAAGGGAATATTACTACAGCTATAACATGTACGGGAAACCTAGAGAACGGACACACTGTGAATACGAAAGGTTTCTAAAACTCAACGTATAGTCCCTCTCCTGGTGCTCAGGTTTGACTTTCCATCTGCTTTACTATCAACCTCCCAACTTGGAGAGACAGCCCCTTTAACCTCCTGGTTCGCACAGGTTGCCAATTTGGCAGAGGATGAAAGGGAAGAGGGAGAACCAATGAGAGAGTAGCTGTTAGGCATTTGGACGGGCACATATCACTGTAATTTCCCGGCAGGAAGAAGAATTAACCAAAGTCTCAGCCACCCACCGGGAACCAGTATAGGTCCTGAACCAAAATTTTGGACTTGCGGTCAGCTCACCAAAAATGAGTGGAAAAATGGAGCTCAGGGGCACAGCAATTCACAAACTGGCCGAGTAATAAAGGACAACTATCGTCCAAAAATCTGTTGAGGGAAGGCAACGAGGCAGACTTGGAAGCGAGGCCGAATAGCAGGAAACAGATTTCAAGAGGTACGTTGGAATCGCCTTTAAAGCACAGGAAGAGGGGCACAACTTCGACAATGATGCACGTGGCCATAAAGGGCGTAGGCGTTTTCTCCTGCATATATTCAAGAGAAAACGCATACGCCCCTTTTGGCCAAGCAAGCAATCGGGCAATGCAAATCTGCACTACAAAGAAGTATCACTTCCCACCAGTCAAAAGGGACATCCACAAAATGTGTAAAAACCAGAAAGGCAAGACAGGCCCTGGAGAACAGGGAGCCTTGTTATGCTGATGGGCGGGATGTAAATTGCCAACTGCCTCTCTGGAGGAGTGCATTGTGTTCCCTAAAACAAGTAAACAACAGAGCTACAGAGCCAAGGGCACTTCCAGTCTAGGGAATATACCTTGGGAAAACTGAAAATCAATAAGACAGAGCCACCCCAAAATTTAGGGCTGCACTGCTTACAAGGACCTCAACTTGGGTACACCTTAAATATCCCAGGAAATATAAAAATGGTTCAAAAAATTGTGGTACTTACGTACGATGGAATATACCTCAGCCATGAAATCAATGACATAATACCAGTAGCAGTAAAATGGGTGGATTCAGGTACGATGATTCTAAGTGAAATAAGTCACACAGAAAAAGAAACTTATCATAAGATATCACTTATGAAGATCCTGTAAACATGGCTACACTTGAACTGAGTTAGGAAAGAGAACAGTGTCTCACATTTAGAAAACACTCTTATGCCTGCTTAAGGGGGAAGGAGAGGTGGGGTGATGCATAAAACCAGAGTTTGATATAAGCACAGGTACCGTTCCAAAAACCAACTATGGAATAGACAAGACCTACACCTTCCTCAGTGAAAGGGACTCAAAACCCCATATTTCCCGCAGAGGAATATATCTGACTAGTAATAATCTTAAAACCTATGGATTGATATGTCTCCGTAAGGGAATCAAGTGTGTCTAGACTGGCAGAAACATGGCAGCGAGAATCAGCTCAAACCCACTATAAAAAGGAATTTCAAAAACAAAACAAAAAAACTGGGAAATTCTTTACAATTCCTTCAGGGTCTCTGATGAAACCTGGAATGACCCTATCTACAACGACAGCTGGATGTGGCATAAGGCTGGACACTTGGGACTGAGAGGATTGGTGAGATTGGGTGAACAAATGCAGACCCTTTAAAGCAATAATGCATGGCACCCATTCCATGGGTCCCAACTCTCCAGGTTGAAGGGAATATTACTACAGTTATAACATGTACGGGAAACCTAGAGAACGGACACACTGTGAATACGAAAGGTTTCTAAAACTCAACGAATAGTCCCTCTCCTGGTGCTCCGGTTTGACTTTCCATCTGCTTTACTATCAACCTCCCAACTTGGAGAGACAGCCCCTTTAACCTCCTGGTTCGCACAGGTTGCCAATTTGGCAGAGGATGAAAGGGAAGAGGGAGAACCATTGAGAGAGTACCTGATGGGCATTTGGACGGGCACATATCACTGTAATTTCCCGGCAGGAAGAAGAATTAACCAAAGTCTCAGCCACCTACCGGGAACCAGTATAGGTCCTGAACCAAAATTTTGGACTTGCGGTCAGCTCACCAAAAACGAGTTGAAAAATTGAGCTCAGGGGCACAGCAATTCAAAAACTGGCCCAGTAATAAAGGACAACTATCATCCAAAAATCTGTTTAGGGAAGGCAACGAGACAGACTTGAAAGCGAGGCAGAATAGCAGGAAACAGATTTCAAGAGGTACGTTGGAATCGCCTTTAAAGCACAGGAAGAGGGGCACAACTTCGACAATGATGCACTTGGCCAAAAAGTGCGTATGCGTTTTCTCCTGAATATATTCAGGAGAAAACGCATACGCCCTTTTTGGCCAAGCAAGCAAGCGGGCAATGCAAATCTGCACTACAAAGAAGTATCACTTCCCACCGGTCAAAAGGGACATCCACAAAATGTGTAAAAACCAGAAAGGCAAGACAGGCCCTGGAGAACAGGGAGCCTTGTTATGCTGATGGGCGGGATGTAAATTGCCAACTCCCTCTCTGGAGGAGTGCATTGTGTTCCCTAAAACAAGTAAACAACAGAGCTACAGAGCCAAGGGCACTTCCAGTCTAGGGAATATACCTTGGGAAAACTGAAAATCAATAAGACAGAGCCACCCCAAAATTTAGGGCTGCACTGCTTACAAGGACCTCAACTTGGGTACACCTTAAATATCCCAGGAAATATAAAAATGGTTCAAAAAATTGTGGTACTTACGTACGATGGAATATACCTCAGCCATGAAATCAATGACATAAGAGCAGTAGCAGTAAAATGGGTGGATTCAGGTACGATGATTCTAAGTGAAATAAGTCACACAGAAAAAGAAACTTATCATAAGATATCACTTATGAAGATCCTGTAAACATGGCTACACTTGAACTGAGTTAGGAAAGAGAACAGTGTCTCACATTTAGAAAACACTCTTATACCTGCTTAAGGGGGAAGAGAGGTGGGGTGATGCATAAAACCAGAGTTTGATATAAGCACAGGTACCGTTCCAAAAACCAACTATGGAATAGACAAGACCTACACCTTCCTCAGTGAAAGGGACTCAAATCCCCATATTTCCCGCAGAGGAACATATCTGACTAGTAAGAATCTTAAAACCTATGTATTGATATGTCTCCGTAAGGGAATCAAGTGTGTCTAGACTGGCATAAACATCGCAGCGAGAATCAGCTCAAACCCACTATAAAAAGAATTTCAAAAACAAAACAAAAAAACTGGGAAATTCTTTACAATTCCTTCAGAATCACTGATGAAACCTGGAATGACCCTATCTACAACGACAGCTGGATATGGCATAAGGCTGGACACTTGGGACTGAGAGGATTGGTGAGATTGGGTGAACAAATGCAGACCATTTAAAGCAATAATGCATGGCACACATTCCATGGGTCCCAACTCTCCAGGTTGAATGGAATATTACTACAGTTATAACATGTACGGGAAACCTAGTGAACGGACACACTGTGAATACGAAAGGTTTCTAAAACTCAACGAATAGTCCCTCTCCTGGTGCTCCGGTTTGACTTTCCATCTGCTTTACTATCAACCTCCCAACTTGGAGAGACAGCCCCTTTAACCTCCTGGTTCGCACAGGTTGCCAATTTGGCAGAGGATGAAAGGGAAGAGGGAGAACCAATGAGAGAGTAGCTGTTAGGCATTTGGACAGACACATATCACTGTAATTTCCCGGCAGGAAGAAGAATTAACCAAAGTCTCAGGCCCCCACCGGGAACCAGTATAGGTCCTGAACCAAAATTTTGGACTTGCGGTCAGCTCACCAAAAACGAGTTGAAAAATGGAGCTCAGGGGCACAGCATTTCACAAACTGGCCGAGTAATAAAGGACAACTATCGTCCAAAAATCTGTTGAGGGAAGGCAACGAGGCGGACTTGAAAGCGAGGCAGAATAGCAGGAAACAGATTTCAAGAGGTATGTTGGAATCGCCTTTAAAGCACAGGAAGAGGGGCACAACTTCGACAATGATGCACTTGGCCAAAAAGGGCGTATGCGTTTTCTCCTGAATACATTCAGGAGAAAACGCATACGCCCTTTTTGTCCAAGAAGCAAGCAGGCAATGGAAATCTGCACTACAAAGAAGTATCACTTCCCACCGGTCAAAAGGGACATCCACAAAATGTGTAAAAACCAGAAAGGCAAGACAGGCCCTGGAGAACAGGGAGCCTTGTTATGCTGATGGGCGGGATGTAAATTGCCAACTGCCTCTCTGGAGGAGTGCATTGTGTTCCCTAAAACAAGTAAACAACAGAGCTACAGAGCCAAGGGCACTTCCAGTCTAGGGAATATACCTTGTGAAAACTGAAAATCAAAAAGACACAGCCACACCAAAATTTAGGGCTGCACTGCTTACAAGGACCTCAACTTGGGTACACCTTAAATATCCCAGGAAATATAAAAATGGTTCAAAAAATTGTGGTACTTACGTACGATGGAATATCCCTCAGCCATGAAATCAATGTCATAAGACCAGTAGCAGCAAAATGGGTGGATTCAGGTACGATGATTCTAAGTGAAATAAGTCACACAGAAAAAGAAACTTATCATAAGATATCACTTATGAAGATCCTGTAAACATGGCTACACTTGAACTGAGTTAGGAAAGAGAACAGTGTCTCACATTTAGAAAACACTCTTATGCCTGCTTAAGGGGGAAGGAGAGGTGGGGTGATGCATAAAACCAGAGTTTGATATAAGCAGAGGTACCATTCCAAAAACCAACTATGGAATAGACAAGACCTACACCTTCCTCAGTGAAAGGGACTCAAAACCCCATATTTCCCGCAGAGGAATATATCTGACTAGTAAGAATCTTAAAACCTATGTATTGATATGTCTCCGTAAGGGAATCAAGTGTGTCTAGACTGGCATAAACATGGCAGCGAGAATCAGCTCAAACCCACTATAAAAAGGAATTTCAAAAACAAAACAAAAAAACTGGGAAATTCTTTACAATTCCTTCAGGGTCTCTGATGAAACCTGGAATGACCCTATCTACAACGACAGCTGGATGTGGCATAAGGCTGGACACTTGGGACTGAGAAGATTGGTGAGATTGGGTGAACAAATGCAGACCCTTTAAAGCAATAATGCAAGGCACCCATTCCATGGGTCCCAACTCTCCAGGTTGAAGGGAATATTACTACAGTTATAACATGTACGGGAAACCTAGAGAACGGACACACTGTGAATACGAAAGGTTTCTAAAACTCAACGAATAGTCCCTCTCCTGGTTCTCCGGTTTGACTTTCCATCTGCTTTACTATCAACCTCCCAACTTGGAGAGACAGACCCTTTAACCTCCTGGTTCGCACAGGTGGCCAATTTGGCAGAGGATGAAAGGGAAGAGGGAGAACCAATGAGAGAGTACCTGATAGGCATTTGGACGGGCACATATCACTGTAATTTCCCGGCAGGAAGAAGAATTAACCAAAGTCTCAGCCACCTACCGGGAACCAGTATAGGTCCTGAACCAAAATTTTGGACTTGCGGTCAGCTCACCAAAAACGAGTGGAAAAATGGAGCTCAGGGGCACAGCAATTCACAAACTGGCCGAGTAATAAAGGACAACTATCGTCCAAAAATCTGTTGAGGGAAGGCAACGAGGCGGACTTGGAAGCGAGGCAGAATAGCAGGAAACAGATTTCAAGAGGTACGTTGGAATCGCCTTTAAAGCACAGGAAGAGGGGCACAACTTCAACAATGATGCACGTGGCCATAAAGGGCGTATGTGTTTTCTCCTGCATATATTCAAGAGAAAACGCATACGCCCTTTTTGGCCAAGCAAGCAATAGGGCAATGCAAACCTGCACTACAAAGAAGTATCACTTCCCACCGGTCAAAAGGGACATCCACAAAATGTGTAAAAACCAGAAAGGCAAGACAGGCCCTGGAGAACAGGGAGCCTTGTTATGCTGATGGGCGGGATGTAAATTATCAACTGCCTCTCTGGAGGAGTACATTGTGTTCCCTAAAACAAGTAAAGAACAGAGCTACAGAGCCAAGGGCACTTCCAGTCTAGGGAATATACCTCGGAAAAACTGAAAATCAAAAAGACACAGCCACCCCAATATTTAGGGCTGCACTGCTTACAAGGACCTCAACTTGGGTACACCTTAAATATCCCAGGAAATATAAAAATGGTTCAAAAAATTGTGGTACTTACGTACGATGGAATATCCCTCACCCATGAAATCAATGTCATAAGACCAGTAGCAGAAAATGGGTGGATTCAGGTACGATGATTCTAAGTGAAATAAGTCACACAGAAAAAGAAACTTATCATAAGATATCACTTATGAAGATCCTGTAAACATGGCTACACTTGAACTGAGTTAGGAAAGAGAACAGTGTCTCACATTTAGAAAACACTCTTATGCCTGCTTAAGGGGGAAGGAGAGGTGGGGTGATGCATAAAACCAGAGTTTGATATAAGCACAGGTACCGTTCCAAAAACCAACTATGGAATAGACAAGACCTACACCTTCCTCAGTGAAAGGGACTCAAAACCCCATATTTCCCGCAGAGGAATATATCTGACTAGTAAGAATCTTAAAACCTATGTATTGATATGTCTCCGTAAGGGAATCAAGTGTGTCTAGACTGGCAGAAACATGGCAGCGAGAATCAGCTCAAACCCACTATAAAAACGAATTTCAAAAACAAAACAAAAAAACTGGGAAATTCTTTACAATTCCTTCAGGGTCTCTGATGAAACCTGTAATCACCCTATCTACAACGACAGCTGGATGTGGCATAAGGCTGGACACTTGGGACTGAGAGGATTGGTGAGATTGGGTGAGCAAATGCAGACCCTTTAAAGCAATAATGCATGGCACCCATTCCATGGGTCCCAACTCTCCAGGTTGAAGGGAATATTACTACAGCTATAACATGTACGGGAAACCTAGAGAACGGACACACTGTGAATACGAAAGGTTTCTAAAACTCAACGTATAGTCCCTCTCCTGGTGCTCAGGTTTGACTTTCCATCTGCTTTACTATCAACCTCCCAACTTGGAGAGACAGCCCCTTTAACCTCCTGGTTCGCACAGGTTGCCAATTTGGCAGAGGATGAAAGGGAAGAGGGAGAACCAATGAGAGAGTAGCTGTTAGGCATTTGGACGGGCACATATCACTGTAATTTCCCGGCAGGAAGAAGAATTAACCAAAGTCTCAGCCACCCACCGGGAACCAGTATAGGTCCTGAACCAAAATTTTGGACTTGCGGTCAGCTCACCAAAAATGAGTGGAAAAATGGAGCTCAGGGGCACAGCAATTCACAAACTGGCCGAGTAATAAAGGACAACTATCGTCCAAAAATCTGTTGAGGGAAGGCAACGAGGCAGACTTGGAAGCGAGGCCGAATAGCAGGAAACAGATTTCAAGAGGTACGTTGGAATCGCCTTTAAAGCACAGGAAGAGGGGCACAACTTCGACAATGATGCACGTGGCCATAAAGGGCGTAGGCGTTTTCTCCTGCATATATTCAAGAGAAAACGCATACGCCCCTTTTGGCCAAGCAAGCAATCGGGCAATGCAAATCTGCACTACAAAGAAGTATCACTTCCCACCAGTCAAAAGGGACATCCACAAAATGTGTAAAAACCAGAAAGGCAAGACAGGCCCTGGAGAACAGGGAGCCTTGTTATGCTGATGGGCGGGATGTAAATTGCCAACTGCCTCTCTGGAGGAGTGCATTGTGTTCCCTAAAACAAGTAAACAACAGAGCTACAGAGCCAAGGGCACTTCCAGTCTAGGGAATATACCTTGGGAAAACTGAAAATCAATAAGACAGAGCCACCCCAAAATTTAGGGCTGCACTGCTTACAAGGACCTCAACTTGGGTACACCTTAAATATCCCAGGAAATATAAAAATGGTTCAAAAAATTGTGGTACTTACGTACGATGGAATATACCTCAGCCATGAAATCAATGACATAATACCAGTAGCAGTAAAATGGGTGGATTCAGGTACGATGATTCTAAGTGAAATAAGTCACACAGAAAAAGAAACTTATCATAAGATATCACTTATGAAGATCCTGTAAACATGGCTACACTTGAACTGAGTTAGGAAAGAGAACAGTGTCTCACATTTAGAAAACACTCTTATGCCTGCTTAAGGGGGAAGGAGAGGTGGGGTGATGCATAAAACCAGAGTTTGATATAAGCACAGGTACCGTTCCAAAAACCAACTATGGAATAGACAAGACCTACACCTTCCTCAGTGAAAGGGACTCAAAACCCCATATTTCCCGCAGAGGAATATATCTGACTAGTAATAATCTTAAAACCTATGGATTGATATGTCTCCGTAAGGGAATCAAGTGTGTCTAGACTGGCAGAAACATGGCAGCGAGAATCAGCTCAAACCCACTATAAAAAGGAATTTCAAAAACAAAACAAAAAAACTGGGAAATTCTTTACAATTCCTTCAGGGTCTCTGATGAAACCTGGAATGACCCTATCTACAACGACAGCTGGATGTGGCATAAGGCTGGACACTTGGGACTGAGAGGATTGGTGAGATTGGGTGAACAAATGCAGACCCTTTAAAGCAATAATGCATGGCACCCATTCCATGGGTCCCAACTCTCCAGGTTGAAGGGAATATTACTACAGTTATAACATGTACGGGAAACCTAGAGAACGGACACACTGTGAATACGAAAGGTTTCTAAAACTCAACGAATAGTCCCTCTCCTGGTGCTCCGGTTTGACTTTCCATCTGCTTTACTATCAACCTCCCAACTTGGAGAGACAGCCCCTTTAACCTCCTGGTTCGCACAGGTTGCCAATTTGGCAGAGGATGAAAGGGAAGAGGGAGAACCATTGAGAGAGTACCTGATGGGCATTTGGACGGGCACATATCACTGTAATTTCCCGGCAGGAAGAAGAATTAACCAAAGTCTCAGCCACCTACCGGGAACCAGTATAGGTCCTGAACCAAAATTTTGGACTTGCGGTCAGCTCACCAAAAACGAGTTGAAAAATTGAGCTCAGGGGCACAGCAATTCAAAAACTGGCCCAGTAATAAAGGACAACTATCATCCAAAAATCTGTTTAGGGAAGGCAACGAGACAGACTTGAAAGCGAGGCAGAATAGCAGGAAACAGATTTCAAGAGGTACGTTGGAATCGCCTTTAAAGCACAGGAAGAGGGGCACAACTTCGACAATGATGCACTTGGCCAAAAAGTGCGTATGCGTTTTCTCCTGAATATATTCAGGAGAAAACGCATACGCCCTTTTTGGCCAAGCAAGCAAGCGGGCAATGCAAATCTGCACTACAAAGAAGTATCACTTCCCACCGGTCAAAAGGGACATCCACAAAATGTGTAAAAACCAGAAAGGCAAGACAGGCCCTGGAGAACAGGGAGCCTTGTTATGCTGATGGGCGGGATGTAAATTGCCAACTCCCTCTCTGGAGGAGTGCATTGTGTTCCCTAAAACAAGTAAACAACAGAGCTACAGAGCCAAGGGCACTTCCAGTCTAGGGAATATACCTTGGGAAAACTGAAAATCAATAAGACAGAGCCACCCCAAAATTTAGGGCTGCACTGCTTACAAGGACCTCAACTTGGGTACACCTTAAATATCCCAGGAAATATAAAAATGGTTCAAAAAATTGTGGTACTTACGTACGATGGAATATACCTCAGCCATGAAATCAATGACATAAGAGCAGTAGCAGTAAAATGGGTGGATTCAGGTACGATGATTCTAAGTGAAATAAGTCACACAGAAA
The DNA here is from genome assembly GCF_949752795.1 of Hyperoodon ampullatus. Classification (NCBI taxonomy): domain Eukaryota; kingdom Metazoa; phylum Chordata; class Mammalia; order Artiodactyla; family Ziphiidae; genus Hyperoodon; species Hyperoodon ampullatus. Next base: position 961,927 of record NW_027641022.1, read on the forward strand.
AAGAAACTTATCATAAGATATCACTTATGAAGATCCTGTAAACATGGCTACACTTGAACTGAGTTAGGAAAGAGAACAGTGTCTCACATTTAGAAAACACTCTTATACCTGCTTAAGGGGGAAGAGAGGTGGGGTGATGCATAAAACCAGAGTTTGATATAAGCACAGGTACCGTTCCAAAAACCAACTATGGAATAGACAAGACCTACACCTTCCTCAGTGAAAGGGACTCAAATCCCCATATTTCCCGCAGAGGAACATATCTGACTAGTAAGAATCTTAAAACCTATGTATTGATATGTCTCCGTAAGGGAATCAAGTGTGTCTAGACTGGCATAAACATCGCAGCGAGAATCAGCTCAAACCCACTATAAAAAGAATTTCAAAAACAAAACAAAAAAACTGGGAAATTCTTTACAATTCCTTCAGAATCACTGATGAAACCTGGAATGACCCTATCTACAACGACAGCTGGATATGGCATAAGGCTGGACACTTGGGACTGAGAGGATTGGTGAGATTGGGTGAACAAATGCAGACCATTTAAAGCAATAATGCATGGCACACATTCCATGGGTCCCAACTCTCCAGGTTGAATGGAATATTACTACAGTTATAACATGTACGGGAAACCTAGTGAACGGACACACTGTGAATACGAAAGGTTTCTAAAACTCAACGAATAGTCCCTCTCCTGGTGCTCCGGTTTGACTTTCCATCTGCTTTACTATCAACCTCCCAACTTGGAGAGACAGCCCCTTTAACCTCCTGGTTCGCACAGGTTGCCAATTTGGCAGAGGATGAAAGGGAAGAGGGAGAACCAATGAGAGAGTAGCTGTTAGGCATTTGGACAGACACATATCACTGTAATTTCCCGGCAGGAAGAAGAATTAACCAAAGTCTCAGGCCCCCACCGGGAACCAGTATAGGTCCTGAACCAAAATTTTGGACTTGCGGTCAGCTCACCAAAAACGAGTTGAAAAATGGAGCTCAGGGGCACAGCATTTCACAAACTGGCCGAGTAATAAAGGACAACTATCGTCCAAAAATCTGTTGAGGGAAGGCAACGAGGCGGACTTGAAAGCGAGGCAGAATAGCAGGAAACAGATTTCAAGAGGTACGTTGGAATCGCCTTTAAAGCACAGGAAGAGGGGCACAACTTCAACAATGATGCACGTGGCCATAAAGGGCGTATGTGTTTTCTCCTGCATATATTCAAGAGAAAACGCATACGCCCTTTTTGGCCAAGCAAGCAATAGGGCAATGCAAACCTGCACTACAAAGAAGTATCACTTCCCACCGGTCAAAAGGGACATCCACAAAATGTGTAAAAACCAGAAAGGCAAGACAGGCCCTGGAGAACAGGGAGCCTTGTTATGCTGATGGGCGGGATGTAAATTATCAACTGCCTCTCTGGAGGAGTACATTGTGTTCCCTAAAACAAGTAAAGAACAGAGCTACAGAGCCAAGGGCACTTCCAGTCTAGGGAATATACCTCGGAAAAACTGAAAATCAAAAAGACACAGCCACCCCAATATTTAGGGCTGCACTGCTTACAAGGACCTCAACTTGGGTACACCTTAAATATCCCAGGAAATATAAAAATGGTTCAAAAAATTGTGGTACTTACGTACGATGGAATATCCCTCACCCATGAAATCAATGTCATAAGACCAGTAGCAGAAAATGGGTGGATTCAGGTACGATGATTCTAAGTGAAATAAGTCACACAGAAAAAGAAACTTATCATAAGATATCACTTATGAAGATCCTGTAAACATGGCTACACTTGAACTGAGTTAGGAAAGAGAACAGTGTCTCACATTTAGAAAACACTCTTATGCCTGCTTAAGGGGGAAGGAGAGGTGGGGTGATGCATAAAACCAGAGTTTGATATAAGCACAGGTACCGTTCCAAAAACCAACTATGGAATAGACAAGACCTACACCTTCCTCAGTGAAAGGGACTCAAAACCCCATATTTCCCGCAGAGGAATATATCTGACTAGTAAGAATCTTAAAACCTATGTATTGATATGTCTCCGTAAGGGAATCAAGTGTGTCTAGACTGGCAGAAACATGGCAGCGAGAATCAGCTCAAACCCACTATAAAAACGAATTTCAAAAACAAAACAAAAAAACTGGGAAATTCTTTACAATTCCTTCAGGGTCTCTGATGAAACCTGGAATGACCCTATCTACAACGACAGCTGGATGTGGCATAAGGCTGGACACTTGGGACTGAGAGAATTGGTGAGATTGGGTGTACAAATGCAGACCATTTAAAGCAATAATGCATGGCACCCATTCCATGGGTCCCAACTCTCCAGGTTGAAGGGAATATTACTACAGTTATAACATGTACGGGAAACCTAGTGAACGGACACACTGTGAATACGAAAGGTTTCTAAAACTCAACGAATAGTCCCTCTCCTGGTGCTCCGGTTTGACTTTCCATCTGCTTTACTATCAACCTCCCAACTTGGAGAGACAGCCCCTTTAACCTCCTGGTTCGCACAGGTTGCCAATTTGGCAGAGGATGAAAGGGAAGAGGGAGAACCAATGAGAGAGTAGCTGTTAGGCATTTGGACGGGCACATATCACTGTAATTTCCCGGCAGGAAGAAGAATTAACCAAAGTCTCAGGACCCCACCGGGAACCAGTATAGGTCCTGAACCAAAATTTTGGACTTGCGGTCAGCTCACCAAAAACGAGTTGAAAAATGGAGCTCAGGGGCACAGCATTTCACAAACTGGCCGAGTAATAAAGGACAACTATCGTCCAAAAATCTGTTGAGGGAAGGCAACGAGGCGGACTTGAAAGCGAGGCAGAATAGCAGGAAACAGATTTCAAGAGGTACGTTGGAATCGCCTTTAAAGCACAGGAAGAGGGGCACAACTTCGACAATGATGCACTTGGCCAAAAAGGGCGTATGCGTTTTCTCCTGAATACATTCAGGAGAAAACGCATACGCCCTTTTTGGCCAAGCAAGCAAGCGGGCAATGCAAATCTGCACTACAAAGAAGTATCACTTCCCACAGGTCAAAAGGGACATCCACAAAATGTGTAAAAACCAGAAAGGCAAGACAGGCCCTGGAGAACAGGGAGCCTTGTTATGCTGATGGGCGGGATGTAAATTGCCAACTGCCTCTCTGGAGGAGTGCATTGTGTTCCCTAAAACAAGTAAACAACAGAGCTACAGAGCCAAGGGCACTTCCAGTCTAGGGAATATACCTTGGGAAAACTGAAAATCAAAAAGACACAGCCACCCCAAAATTTAGGGCTGCACTGCTTACAAGGACCTCAACTTGGGTACACCTTAAATATCCCAGGAAATATAAAAATGGTTCAAAAAATTGTGGTACTTACGTACGATGGAATATCCCTCAGCCATGAAATCAATGTCATAAGACCAGTAGCAGCAAAATGGATGGATTCAGGTACGATGATTCTAAGTGAAATAAGTCACAGAGAAAAAGAAACTTATCATAAGATATCGCTTATGAAGATCCTGTAAACATGGCTACACTTGAACTGAGTTAGGAAAGAGATCAGTGTCTCACATTTAGAAAGTACTCTTATGCCTGCTTAAGGGGGAAGGAGAGGTGGGGTGATGCATAAAAACAGAGTTTGATATAAGCACAGGTACCATTCCAAAAACCAACTATGGAATAGACAAGACCTACACCTTCCTCAGTGAAAGGGACTCAAAACCCCATATTTCCCGCAGAGGAATATATCTGACTAGTAAGAATCTTAAAACCTATGTATTGATATGTCTCTGTAAGGGAACCAAGTGTGTCTAGACTGGCATAAACATGGCAGCGAGAATCAGCTCAAACCCACTATAAAAAGGAATTTCAAAAACAATACAAAAAACTGGGAAATTCTTTACAATTCATTCAGAGTCTCTGATGAAACCTGGACTGACCCTATCTACAACGAAAGCTGGATGTGGCATAAGGCGGGACACTTGGACTGAGAGGATTGGTGAGATTGGGTGAACAAATGCAGAACCTTTAAAGCATTAATGCATGGCAGCCATTCCATGGGTCCCAACTCTCCAGGTAGAAGGGAATATTACTACAGTTATAACATGTACGGGAAACCTAGAGAACGGACACACTGTGAATACGAAAGGTTTCTAAAACTCAACGAATAGTCCGTCTCCTGGTGCTCCGGTTTGACTTTCCACCTGCTTTACTATCAACCTCCCAACTTGGAGAGACAGCCCCTTTAACCTCCTGGTTCGCACAGGTTGCCAATTTGGCAGAGGATGAAAGGGAAGAGGGAGAACCAATGAGAGAGTAGCTGTTAGGCATTTGGACGGGCACATATCACTCTAATTTCCCGGCAGGAAGAAGAATTAACCAAAGTCTCAGCCCCCCACCGGGAACCAGCATAGATCCTGAACCAAAATTTTGGACCTGCGGTCAGCTCACTAAAAACGAGTTGAAAAATGGAGCTCAGGGGCACAGGAATTCACAAACTGGCCGAGTAATAAAGGACACCTATCGTCCAAAAATCTGTTGAGGGAAGGCAACGAGGTCGACTTGAAAGCGAAGCAGAATAGCAGGAAACAGATTTCAAGAGGTACGTTGGAATCACCTTTAAAGCACCGGATGAGGGGCACAACTTCGGCAATGATGCACTTGGCCAAAAAGGGCGTATGCATTTTCTCCTGAATATATTCAGGAGAAAACGCATACGCCCTTTTTGGCCAAGCAAGCAAGCGGGCAATGCAAATCTGCACTACAAAGAAGTATCACTTCCCACCGGTCAAAAGGGACATCCACAAAATGTGTAAAAACCAGAAAGGCAAGACAGGCACTGGAGAACAGGGAGCCTTGTTATGCTGATGGGCGGATGTAAATTGCCAACTGCCTCTCTGGAGGAGTACATTGTGTTCCCTAAAACAAGTAAAGAACAGAGCTACAGAGCCAAGGGCACTTCCAGTCTAAGGAATATACCTTTGGAAAACTGAATATCAAAAAGACACAGCCACCCCAAAATTTAGGGCTGCACTGCTTACAAGGACCTCAACTTGGGTACACCTTAAATATCCCAGGAAATATAAAAATGGTTCAAAAAATTGTGGTACTTACGTACGATGGAATATCCCTCAGCCATGAAATCAATGTCATAAGACCAGTAGCAGCAAAATGGGTGGATTCAGATACGATGATTCTAAGTGAAATAAGTCACACAGAAAAAGAAACTTATCATAAGATATCACTTATGAAGATCCTGTAAACATGGTACACTTGAACTGAGTTAGGAAAGAGAACAGCGTCTCACATTTAGAAAACACTCTTATGCCTGCTTAAGGGGGAAGGAGAGGTGGGGTGATGCATAAAACCAGAGTTTGATATAAGCACAGGTACCGTTCCAAAAACCAACTATGGAATAGACAAGACCTACACCGTCCTCAGTGAAAGGGACTCAAAACCCCATATTTCCCGCAGAGGAATATATCTGACTAGTAAGAATCTTAAAACCTATGTATTGATATGTCTCCGTAAGGGAATCAAGTGTGTCTAGACTGGCATAAACATGGCAGCGAGAATCAGCTCAAACCCACTAGAAAAAGGAATTTCAAAAACAAAACAAAAAAACTGGGAAATTCTTTACAATTCCTTCAGGGTCTCTGATGAAAGCTGGAATGACCCTATCTACAACGACAGCTGGATGTGGCATAAGGCTGGACACTTTGGAATGAGAGGATTGGTGAGATAGGGTGAACAAATGCAGACCATTTAAAGCAATAATGCATGGCACAAATTCCATGGGTCCCAACTCTCCAGGTTGAAGGGAATATTACTACAGATATAACATGTACGGGAATCCTAGAGAACGGACACACTGTGAATACGAAAGGTTTCTAAAACTCAACGAATAATCCCTCTCCTGGTGCTCCGGTTTGACTTTCCATCTGCTTTATTATCAACCTCCCAACTTGGAGAGACAGCCCCTTTAACCTCCTGGTTCGCACAGGTTGCCAATTTGGCAGAGGATGAAAGGGAAGAGGGAGAACCAATGAGAGAGTAGCTGTTAGGCATTTGGACGGGCACATATCACTGTAATTTCCCGGCAGGAAGAAGAATTAACCAAAGTCTCAGCCAACCACCGGGAATCAGTATAGATCCTGAACCAAAATTTTGGACTTGCGGTCAGCTCACCAAAAACGAGTTGAAAAATGGAGCTCAGGGGCACAGCAATTCACAAACTGGCCGAGTAATAAAGGACAACTATCGTCCAAAAATCTGTTGAGGGAAGGCAATGAGGCGGACTTGAAAGCGAGGCAGAATAGCAGGAAACAGATTTCAAGAGGTACCTTGGAATTGCCTTTAAAGCACAGGAAGAGGGGCACAACTTCGACAATGATGCACTTGGCCAAAAAGGGCGTATGCATTTTCTCCTGAATATATTCAGGAGAAAACGCATACGCCCTTTTTGGCCAAGCAAGCAAGCGGGCAATGCAAATCTGCACTACAAAGAAGTATCACTTCCCACCGGTCAAAAGGGACATCCACAAAATGTGTAAAAACCAGAAAGGCAAGACAGGCCCTGGAGAACAGGGAGCCTTGTTATGCTGATGGGCGGGATGTAAATTGCCAACTGCCTCTCTGGAGGAGTGCATTGTGTTCCCTAAAACAAGTAAACAACAGAGCTACAGAGCCAAGGGCACTTCCAGTCTAGGGAATACACCTTGGGAAAACTGAAAATCAAAAAGACACAGCCACCCCAAAATTTAGGGCTGCACTGCTTACAAGGACCTCAACTTGGGTACACCTTAAATATCCCAGGAAATATAAAAATGGTTCAAAAAATTGTGGTACTTACGTACGATGGAATATCCCTCAGCCATGAAATCAATGTCATAAGACCAGTAGCAGCAAAATGGGTGGATTCAGGTACGATGATTCTAAGTGAAATAAGTCACACAGAAAAAGAAACTTATCATAAGATATCACTTATGAAGATCCTGTAAACATGGCTACACTTGAACTGAGTTAGGAAAGAGAACAGTGTCTCACATTTAGAAAAAAACTCTTATGCCTGCTTAAGGGGGAAGGAGAGGTGGGGTGATGCATAAAACCAGAGTTTGATATAAGCACAGGTACCGTTCCAAAAACCAACTATGGAATAGACAAGACCTACACCTTCCTCAGTGAAAGGGACTCAAAACCCCATATTTCCCGCAGAGGAATATATCTGACTAGTAAGAATCTTAAAACCTATGTATTGATATGTCTCTGTAAGGGAATCAAGTGTGTCTAGACTGGCATAAACATGGCAGCGAGAAGCAGCTCAAACCCACTATAAAAAGGAATTTCAAAAACAAAACAAAAAAAACTGGGAAATTCTTTACAATTCCTTCAGGGTCTCTGATGAAACCTGAAATGACCCTATCTACAATGACAGCTGGATGTGGCATAAGGCTGGACACTTGGGACTGAGAGGATTGGTGAGACTGGGTGAGCAAATGCAGACCCTTTAAAGCAATAATGCATGGCACACATTCCATGGGTCCCAACTCTCCAGGTTGAAGGGAATATTACTACAGATATAACATGTAAGGGAATCCTAGAGAACGGACACACTGTGAATACGAAAGGTTTCTAAAACTCAACGAATATTCCCTGTCCTGGTGCTCCGGTTTGACTTTCCATCTGCTTTATTATCAACCTCCCAACTTGGAGAGACAGCCCCTTTAACCTCCTGGTTCGCACAGGTTGCCAATTTGGCAGAGGATGAAAGGGAAGAGGGAGAACCAATGAGAGAGTACCTGATGGGCATTTGGACGGGCACATATCACTGTAATTTCCCGGCAGGAAGAAGAATTAACCAAAGTCTCAGCCACCCACCGGGAATCAGTATAGATCCTGATCCAAAATTTTGGACTTGCGGTCAGCTCACCAAAAACGAGTTGAATAATGGAGCTCAGGGGCACAGCAATTCACAAACTGGCCGAGTAATAAAGGACAACTATCGTCCAAAAATCTGTTGAGGGAAGGCAATGAGGCGGACTTGAAAGCGTGGCAGAATAGCAGGAAACAGATTTCAAGAGGTACGTTGGAATCGCCTTTAAAGCACAGGAAGAGGGGCACAACTTCGACAATGATGCACTTGGCCAAAAAGGGCGTATGTGTTTTCTCCTGAATATACTCAGGAGAAAACGCATACGCCTTTTTTGGCCAAGCAAGCAAGCGGGCAATGCAAATCTGCACTACAAAGAAGTATCACTTCCCACCGGTCAAAAGGGACATCCACAAAATGTGTAAAAACCAGAAAGGCAAGACAGGCCCTGGAGAACAGGGTGCCTTGTTATGCTGATGGGCGGGATGTAAATTGCCAATGCCTCTGTGGAGGAGTGCATTGTGTTCCCTAAAACAAGTAAACAACAGAGCTACAGAGCCAAGGGCACTTCTAGTCTAGGGAATATACCTTGGGAAAACTGAAAATCAAAAAGACACAGCCACCCCAAAATTTAGGGCTGCACTGCTTACAAGGACCTCAACTTGGGTACACCTTAAATATCCCAGGAAATATAAAAATGGTTCAAAAAATTGTGGTACTTACGTACGATGGAATATCCCTCAGCCATGAAATCAATGTCATAAGACCAGTAGCAGCAAAATGGGTGGATTCAGGTACGATGATTCTAAGTGAAATAAGTCACACAGAAAAAGAAACTTATCATAAGATATCACTTATGAAGATCCTGTAAACATGGCTACACTTGAACTGAGTTAGGAAAGAGAACAGTGTCTCACATTTAGAAAACACTCTTATGCCTGCTTAAGGGGGAAGGAGAGGTGGGGTGATGCATAAAACCAGAGTTTGATATAAGCACAGGTACCGTTCCAAAAACCAACTATGGAATAGACAAGACCTACACCTTCCTCAGTGAAAGGGACTCAAAACCCCATATTTCCCGCAGAGGAATATATCTGACTAGTAAAGTAAGAATCTTAAAACCTATGTATTGATATGTCTCCGTAAGGGAATCAAGTGTGTCTAGACTGGGATAAATATGGCAGCGAGAATCAGCTCAAACCCACTATAAAAAGGAATTTCAAAAATAAAACAAAAAAACTGGGAAATTCTTTACAATTCCTTCAGGGTCTCTGATGAAACCTGAAATGACCCTATCTACAATGACAGCTGGATGTGGCATAAGGCTGGACACTTGGGACTGAGAGGATTGGTGAGATTGGGTGAGCAAATGCAGACCCTTTAAAGCAATAATGCATGGCACACATTCCATGGGTCCCAACTCTCCAGGTTGAAGGGAATATTACTACAGATATAACATGTACGGGAATCCTAGAGAACGGACACACTGTGAATACGAAAGGTTTCTAAAACTCAACGAATAGTCCCTCTCCTGGTGCTCCAGTTTGACTTTCCATCTGCTTTATAATCAACCTCCCAACTTGGAGAGACAGCCCCTTTAACCTCCTGGTTCGCACAGGATGCCAATTTGGCAGAGGATGAAAGGGAAGAGGGAGAACCAATGAGAGAGTAGCTGTTAGGCATTTGGACGGGCACATATCACTGTAATTTCCCGGCAGGAAGAAGAATTAACCAAAGTCTCAGCCACCCACCGGGAATCAGTATAGATCCTGAACCAAAATTTTGGACTTGCGGTCAGCTCACCAAAAACGAGTTGAAAAATGGAGCTCAGGGGCACAGCAATTCACAAACTGGCCGAGTAATAAAGGACAACTATCGTCCAAAAATCTGTTGAGGGAAGGCAATGAGGCGGACTTGAAAGCGTGGCAGAATAGCAGGAAACAGATTTCAATAGGTACGTTGGAATCGCCTTTAAAGCACAGGAAGAGGGGCACAACTTCGACAATGATGCACTTGGCCAAAAAGGGCGTATGTGTTTTCTCCTGAATATATTCAGGAGAAAACGCATACGCCCTTTTTGGCCAAGCAAGCAAGCGGGCAATGCAAATCTGCACTACAAAGAAGTATCACTTCCCACCAGTCAAAAGGGACATCCACAAAATGTGTAAAAACCAGAAAGGCAAGACAGGCCCTGGAGAACAGGGTGCCTTGTTATGCTGATGGGCGGGATGTAAATTGCCAATGCCTCTCTGGAGGAGTGCATTGTGTTCCCTAAAACAAGTAAACAACAGAGCTACAGAGCCAAGGGCACTTCCAGTCTAGGGAATATACCTTGGGAAAACTGAAAATCAAAAAGACACAGCCACCCCAAAATTTAGGGCTGCACTGCTTACAAGGACCTCAACTTGGGTACACCTTAAATATCCCAGGAAATATAAAAATGGTTCAAAAAATTGTGGTACTTACGTACGATGGAATATCCCTCAGCCATGAAATCAATGTCATAAGACCAGTAGCAGCAAAATGGGTGGATTCAGGTACGATGATTCTAAGTGAAATAAGTCACACAGAAAAAGAAACTTATCATAAGATATCACTTATGAAGATCCTGTAAACATGGCTACACTTGAACTGAGTTAGGAAAGAGAACAGTGTCTCACATTTAGAAAAAAACTCTTATGCCTGCTTAAGGGGGAAGGAGAGGTGGGGTGATGCATAAAACCAGAGTTTGATATAAGCACAGGTACCGTTCCAAAAACCAACTATGGAATAGACAAGACCTACACCTTCCTCAGTGAAAGGGACTCAAAACCCCATATTTCCCGCAGAGGAATATATCTGACTAGTAAGAATCTTAAAAGCTACGTATTGATATGTCTCCGTAAGGGAATCAAGTGTGTCTAGACTGGGATAAATATGGCAGCGAGAATCAGCTCAAACCCACTATAAAAAGGAATTTCAAAAATAAAACAAAAAAACTGGGAAATTCTTTACAATTCCTTCAGGGTCTCTGATGAAACCTGAAATGACCCTATATACAATGACAGCTGGATGTGGCATAAGGCTGGACACTTGGGACTGAGAGGATTGGTGAGATTGGGTGAGCAAATGCAGACCCTTTAAAGCAATAATGCATGGCACACATTCCATGGGTCCCAACTCTCCAGGTTGAAGGGAATATTACTACAGATATAACATGTACGGGAATCCTAGAGAACGGACACACTGTGAATACGAAAGGTTTCTAAAACTCAACGAATAGTCCCTCTCCTGGTGCTCTGGTTTGACTTTCCATCTGCTTTATTATCAACCTCCCAACTTGGAGAGACAGCCCCTTTAACCTCCTGGTTCGCACAGGTTGCCAATTTGGCAGAGGATGAAAGGGAAGAGGGAGAACCAATGAGAGAGTAGCTGTTAGGCATTTGGACGGGCACATATCACTGTAATTTCCCGGCAGGAAGAAGAATTAACCAAAGTCTCAGCCACCCACCGGGAATCAGTATAGATCCTGAACCAAAATTTTGGACTTGCGGTCAGCTCACCAAAAACGAGTTGAAAAATGGAGCTCAGGGGCACAGCAATTCACAAACTGGCCGAGTAATAAAGGACAACTATCGTCCAAAAATCTGTTGAGAGAAGGCAACGAGGTGGACTTGAAAGCGAGGCAGAATAGCAGGAAACAGATTTCAAGAGGTACGTAGGAATCGCCTTTAAAGCACAGGAAGAGGGGCACAACTTCGACAATGATGCACTTGGCCAAAAAGGGCGTATGCGTTTTCTCCTGAATATATTCAGGAGAAAACGCATACGCCCTTTTTGGCCAAGCAAGCAAGCGGGCAATGCAAATCTGCACTACAAAGAAGTATCACTTCCCACCGGTCAAAAGGGACATCCACAAAATGTGTAAAAACCAGAAAGGCAAGACAGGCCCTGGAGAACAGGGTGCCTTGTTATGCTGATGGGCGGGATGTAAATTGCCAATGCCTCTGTGGAGGAGTGCATTGTGTTCCCTAAAACAAGTAAACAACAGAGCTACAGAGCCAAGGGCACTTCTAGTCTAGGGAATATACCTTGGGAAAACTGAAAATCAAAAAGACACAGCCACCCCAAAATTTAGGGCTGCACTGCTTACAAGGACCTCAACTTGGGTACACCTTAAATATCCCAGGAAATATAAAAATGGTTCAAAAAATTGTGGTACTTACGTACGATGGAATATCCCTCAGCCATGAAATCAATGTCATAAGACCAGTAGCAGCAAAATGGGTGGATTCAGGTACGATGATTCTAAGTGAAATAAGTCACACAGAAAAAGAAACTTATCATAAGATATCACTTATGAAGATCCTGTAAACATGGCTACACTTGAACTGAGTTAGGAAAGAGAACAGTGTCTCACATTTAGAAAACACTCTTATGCCTGCTTAAGGGGGAAGGAGAGGTGGGGTGATGCATAAAACCAGAGTTTGATATAAGCACAGGTACCGTTCCAAAAACCAACTATGGAATAGACAAGACCTACACCTTCCTCAGTGAAAGGGACTCAAAACCCCATATTTCCCACAGAGGAATATATCTGACTAGTAAAGTAAGAATCTTAAAACCTATGTATTGATATGTCTCCGTAAGGGAATCAAGTGTGTCTAGACTGGGATAAATATGGCAGTGAGAATCAGCTCAAACCCACTATAAAAAGGAATTTCAAAAATAAAACAAAAAAACTGGGAAATTCCTTACAATTCCTTCAGGGTCTCTGATGAAACCTGAAATGACCCTATCTACAATGACAGCTGGATGTGGCATAAGGCTGGACACTTGGGACTGAGAGGATTGGTGAGATTGGGTGAGCAAATGCAGACCCTTTAAAGCAATAATGCATGGCACACATTCCATGGGTCCCAACTCTCCAGGTTGAAGGGAATATTACTACAGATATAACATGTACGGGAATCCTAGAGAATGGACACACTGTGAATACGAAAGGTTTCTAAAACTCAACGAATAGTCCCTCTCCTGGTGCTCCGGTTTGACTTTCCATCTGCTTTATTATCAACCTCCCAACTTGGAGAGACAACCCCTTTAACCTCCTGGTTCGCACAGGTTGCCAATTTGGCAGAGGATGAAAGGGAAGAGGGAGAACCAATGAGAGAGTAGCTGTTACGCATTTGGACGGGCACATATCACTGTAATTTCCCGGCAGGAAGAAGAATTAACCAAAGTCTCAGCCACCCACCGGGAATCAGTATAGATCTTGAACCAAAATTTTGGACTTGCGGTCAGCTCACCAAAAACGAGTTGAAAAATGGAGCTCAGGGGCACAGCAATTCACAAACTGGCCGAGTAATAAAGGACAACTATCGTCCAAAAATCTGTTGAGGGAAGGCAACGAGGTGGACTTGAAAGCGAGGCAGAATAGCAGGAAACAGATTTCAAGAGGTAAGTTGGAATCGCCTTTAAAGCACAGGAAGAGGGGCACAACTTCGACAATGATGCACTTGGCCAAAAAGGGCGTATGTGTTTTCTCCTGAATATATTCAGGAGAAAACGCATACGCCCTTTTTGGCCAAGCAGGCAAGCGGGCAATGCAATTCTGCACTACAAAGGAGTATCACTTCCCACCGGTCAAAAGGGACATCCACAAAATGTGTAAAAACCAGAAAGGCAAGACAGGCCCTAGAGAACAGGGAGCCTTGTTATGCTGATGGGCGGGATGTAAATTGCCAACTGCCTCTCTGGAGGAGTGCATTGTGTTCCCTAAAACAAGTAAACAACAGAGCTACAGAGCCAAGGGCACTTCCAGTCTAGGGAATATACCTTGGGAAAACTGAAAATCAAAAAGACACAGCCACCCCAAAATTTAGGGCTGCACTGCTTACAAGGACCTCAACTTGGGTACACCTTAAATATCCCAGGAAATATAAAAATGGTTCAAAAAATTGTGGTACTTACGTACGATGGAATATCCCTCAGCCATGAAATCAATGTCATAAGACCAGTAGCAGCAAAATGGGTGGATTCAGGTACGATGATTCTAAGTGAAATAAGTCACACAGAAAAAGAAACTTATCATAAGATATCACTTATGAAGATCCTGTAAACATGGCTACACTTGAACTGAGTTAGGAAAGAGAACAGTGTCTCACATTTAGAAAACACTCTTATGCCTGCTTAAGGGGGAAGGAGAGGTGGGGTGATGCATAAAACCAGAGTTTGATATAAGCACAGGTACCGTTCCAAAAACCAACTATGGAATAGACAAGACCTACACCTTCCTCAGTGAAAGGGACTCAAAACCCCATATTTCCCGCAGAGGAATATATCTGACTAGTAAGAATCTTAAAACCTATGTATTGATATGTGTCCGTAAGGGAATCAAGTGTGTCTAGACTGGGATAAATATGGCAGCGAGAATCAGCTCAAACCCACTATAAAAAGGAATTTCAAAAATAAAACAAAAAAACTGGGAAATTCTTTACAATTCCTTCAGGGTCTCTGATGAAACCTGAAATGACCCTATCTACAATGACAGCTGGATGTGGCATAAGGCTGGACACTTGGGACTGAGAGGATTGGTGAGATTGGGTGAGCAAATGCAGACCCTTTAAAGCAATAATGCATGGCACACATTCCATGGGTCCCAACTCTCCAGGTTGAAGGGAATATTACTACAGATATAACATGTACGGGAATCCTAGAGAACGGACACACTGTGAATACGAAAGGTTTCTAAAACTCAACGAATAGTCCCTCTCCTGGTGCTCCAGTTTGACTTTCCATCTGCTTTATAATCAACCTCCCAACTTGGAGAGACAGCCCCTTTAACCTCCTGGTTCGCACAGGATGCCAATTTGGCAGAGGATGAAAGGGAAGAGGGAGAACCAATGAGAGAGTAGCTGTTAGGCATTTGGACGGGCACATATCACTGTAATTTCCCGGCAGGAAGAAGAATTAACCAAAGTCTCAGCCACCCACCGGGAATCAGTATAGATCCTGAACCAAAATTTTGGACTTGCGGTCAGCTCACCAAAAACGAGTTGAAAAATGGAGCTCAGGGGCACAGCAATTCACAAACTGGCCGAGTAATAAAGGACAACTATCGTCCAAAAATCTGTTGAGGGAAGGCAATGAGGCGGACTTGAAAGCGTGGCAGAATAGCAGGAAACAGATTTCAATAGGTACGTTGGAATCGCCTTTAAAGCACAGGAAGAGGGGCACAACTTCGACAATGATGCACTTGGCCAAAAAGGGCGTATGTGTTTTCTCCTGAATATATTCAGGAGAAAACGCATACGCCCTTTTTGGCCAAGCAAGCAAGCGGGCAATGCAAATCTGCACTACAAAGAAGTATCACTTCCCACCAGTCAAAAGGGACATCCACAAAATGTGTAAAAACCAGAAAGGCAAGACAGGCCCTGGAGAACAGGGTGCCTTGTTATGCTGATGGGCGGGATGTAAATTGCCAATGCCTCTCTGGAGGAGTGCATTGTGTTCCCTAAAACAAGTAAACAACAGAGCTACAGAGCCAAGGGCACTTCCAGTCTAGGGAATATACCTTGGGAAAACTGAAAATCAAAAAGACACAGCCACCCCAAAATTTAGGGCTGCACTGCTTACAAGGACCTCAACTTGGGTACACCTTAAATATCCCAGGAAATATAAAAATGGTTCAAAAAATTGTGGTACTTACGTACGATGGAATATCCCTCAGCCATGAAATCAATGTCATAAGACCAGTAGCAGCAAAATGGGTGGATTCAGGTACGATGATTCTAAGTGAAATAAGTCACACAGAAAAAGAAACTTATCATAAGATATCACTTATGAAGATCCTGTAAACATGGCTACACTTGAACTGAGTTAGGAAAGAGAACAGTGTCTCACATTTAGAAAAAAACTCTTATGCCTGCTTAAGGGGGAAGGAGAGGTGGGGTGATGCATAAAACCAGAGTTTGATATAAGCACAGGTACCGTTCCAAAAACCAACTATGGAATAGACAAGACCTACACCTTCCTCAGTGAAAGGGACTCAAAACCCCATATTTCCCGCAGAGGAATATATCTGACTAGTAAGAATCTTAAAAGCTACGTATTGATATGTCTCCGTAAGGGAATCAAGTGTGTCTAGACTGGGATAAATATGGCAGCGAGAATCAGCTCAAACCCACTATAAAAAGGAATTTCAAAAATAAAACAAAAAAACTGGGAAATTCTTTACAATTCCTTCAGGGTCTCTGATGAAACCTGAAATGACCCTATATACAATGACAGCTGGATGTGGCATAAGGCTGGACACTTGGGACTGAGAGGATTGGTGAGATTGGGTGAGCAAATGCAGACCCTTTAAAGCAATAATGCATGGCACACATTCCATGGGTCCCAACTCTCCAGGTTGAAGGGAATATTACTACAGATATAACATGTACGGGAATCCTAGAGAACGGACACACTGTGAATACGAAAGGTTTCTAAAACTCAACGAATAGTCCCTCTCCTGGTGCTCCGGTTTGACTTTCCATCTTCTTTATTATCAACCTCCCAACTTGGAGAGACAGCCCCTTTAACCTCCTGGTTCGCACAGGTTGCCAATTTGGCAGAGGATGAAAGGGAAGAGGGAGAACCAATGAGAGAGTAGCTGTTAGGCATTTGGACGGGCACATATCACTGTAATTTCCCGGCAGGAAGAAGAATTAACCAAAGTCTCAGCCACCCACCAGGAATCAGTATAGATCCTGAACCAAAATTTTGGACTTGCGGTCAGCTCACCAAAAACGAGTTGAAAAATGGAGCTCAGGGGCACAGCAATTCACAAACTGGCCGAGTAATAAAGGACAACTATCGTCCAAAAATCTGTTGAGAGAAGGCAACGAGGTGGACTTGAAAGCGAGGCAGAATAGCAGGAAACAGATTTCAAGAGGTACGTAGGAATCGCCTTTAAAGCACAGGAAGAGGGGCACAACTTCGACAATGATGCACTTGGCCAAAAAGGGCGTATGCGTTTTCTCCTGAATATATTCAGGAGAAAACGCATACGCCCTTTTTGGCCAAGCAAGCAAGCGGGCAATGCAAATCTGCACTACAAAGAAGTATCACTTCCCACCGGTCAAAAGGGACATCCACAAAATGTGTAAAAACCAGAAAGGCAAGACAGGCCCTGGAGAACAGGGTGCCTTGTTATGCTGATGGGCGGGATGTAAATTGCCAACTGCCTCTCTGGAGGAGTGCATTGTGTTCCCTAAAACAAGTAAACAACAGAGCTACAGAGCCAAGGGCACTTCCAGTCTAGGGAATACACCTTGGGAAAACTGAAAATCAAAAAGACACAGCCACCCCAAAATTTAGGGCTGCACTGCTTACAAGGACCTCCACTTGGGTACACCTTAAATATCCCAGGAAATATAAAAATGGTTCAAAAAATTGTGGTACTTACGTACGATGGAATATCCCTCAGCCATGAAATCAATGTCATAAGACAAGTAGCAGCAAAATGGGTGGATTCAGGTACGATGATTCTAAGTGAAATAAGTCACACAGAAAAAGAAACTTATCATAAGATATCACTTATGAAGATCCTGTAAACATGGCTACACTTGAACTGAGTTAGGAAAGAGAACAGTGTCTCACATTTAGAAAACACTCTTATGCCTGCTTAAGGGGGAAGGAGAGGTGGGGTGATGCATAAAACCAGAGTTTGATATAAGCACAGGTACCGTTCCAAAAACCAACTATGGAATAGACAAGACCTACACCTTCCTCAGTGAAAGGGACTCAAAACCCCATATTTCCCGCAGAGGAATATATCTGACTAGTAAGAATCTTAAAACCTATGTATTGATATGTGTCCGTAAGGGAATCAAGTGTGTCTAGACTGGGATAAATATGGCAGCGAGAATCAGCTCAAACCCACTATAAAAAGGAATTTCAAAAATAAAACAAAAAAACTGGGAAATTCTTTACAATTCCTTCAGGGTCTCTGATGAAACCTGAAATGACCCTATCTACAATGACAGCTGGATGTGGCATAAGGCTGGACACTTGGGACTGAGAGGATTGGTGAGATTGGGTGAGCAAATGCAGACCCTTTAAAGCAATAATGCATGGCACACATTCCATGGGTCCCAACTCTCCAGGTTGAAGGGAATATTACTACAGATATAACATGTACGGGAATCCTAGAGAACGGACACACTGTGAATACGAAAGGTTTCTAAAACTCAACGAATAGTCCCTCTCCTGGTGCTCCGGTTTGACTTTCCATCTGCTTTATTATCAACCTCCCAACTTGGAGAGACAGCCCCTTTAACCTCCTGGTTCGCACAGGTTGCCAATTTGGCAGAGGATGAAAGGGAAGAGGGAGAACCAATGAGAGAGT
Source organism: Hyperoodon ampullatus (assembly GCF_949752795.1). Classification (NCBI taxonomy): domain Eukaryota; kingdom Metazoa; phylum Chordata; class Mammalia; order Artiodactyla; family Ziphiidae; genus Hyperoodon; species Hyperoodon ampullatus. The sequence continues at coordinate 980,155 of NW_027641022.1, forward strand.
AGCTGTTAGGCATTTGGACAGGCACATATCACTGTAATTTCCTGGCAGGAAGAAGAATTAACCAAAGTCTCAGCCACCCACCGGGAATCAGTATAGATCCGGAACCAAAATTTTGAACTTGCGGTCAGCTCACCAAAAACGAGTTGAAAAATGGAGCTCAGGGGCACAGCAATTCACAAACTGGCCGAGTAATAAAGGACAACTATCGTCCAAAAATCTGTTGAGGGAAGGCAACGAGGCGGACTTGAAAGCGAGGCAGAATAGCAGGAAACAGATTTCCAGAGGTACGTTGGAATCGCCTTTAAAGCACAGGAAGAGGGGCACAACTTCGACAATGATGAACTTGGCCAAAAAGGGCGTATGCGTTTTCTCCTGAATATATTCAGAAGAAAACGCATACGCCCTTTTTGGCCAAGCAAGCAAGCGGGCAATGCAAATCTGCACTACAAAGAAGTATCACTTCCCACCGGTCAAAAGGGACATCCACAAAATGTGTAAAAACCAGAAAGGCAAGACAGGCCCTGGAGAACAGGGAGCCTTGTTATGCTGATGGGCGGGATGTAAATTGCCAACTGCCTCTCTGGAGGAGTGCATTGTGTTCCCTAAAACAAGTAAACAACAGAGCTACAGAGCCAAGGGCACTTCCAGTCTAGGGAATATACCTGGGAAAAACTGAAAATCAATAAGACAGAGCCACCCCAAAATTTAGGGCTGCACTGCTTACAAGGACCTCAACTTGGGTACACCTTAAATATCCCAGGAAATATAAAATTGGTTCAAAAAATTGTGGTACTTACGTACGATGGAATATCCCTCAGCCATGAAATCAATGTCATAAGACCAGTAGCAGCAAAATGGGTGGATTCAGGTACGATGATTCTAAGTGAAATAAGTCACAGAGAAAAAGAAACTTATCATAAGTTATCACTTATGAAGATCCTGTAAACATGGCTACACTTGAACTGAGTTAGGAAAGAGAACAGTGTCTCACATTTAGAAAACACTCTTATGCCTGCTTAAGGGGGAAGGAGAGGTGGGGTGATGCATAAAACCAGAGTTTGATATAAGCACAGGTACCGTTCCAAAAACCAACTATGGAATAGACAAGACCTACACCTTCCTCAGTGAAAGGGACTCAAAACCCCATATTTCCCGCAGAGGAATATATCTGACTAGTAAAGTAAGAATCTTAAAACCTATGTATTGATATGTCTCCGTAAGGGAATCAAGTGTGTCTAGACTGGGATAAACATGGCAGCGAGAATCAGCTCAAACCCACTATAAAAAGGAATTTCAAAAACAAAACAAAAAAACTGGGAAATTCTTTACAATTCCTTCAGGGTCTCTGATGAAACCTGAAATGACCCTATCTACAATGACAGCTGGATGTGGCATAAGGCTGGACACTTGGGACTGAGAGGATTGGTGAGATTGGGTGAGCAAATGCAGACCCTTTAAAGCAATAATGCATGGCACACATTCCACGGGTCCCAACTCTCCAGGTTGAAGGGAATATTACTACAGATATAACATGTACGGGAATCCTAGAGAATGGACACACTGTGAATACGAAAGGTTTCTAAAACTCAACGAATAGTCCCTCTCCTGGTGCTCCGGTTTGACTTTCCATCTGCTTTATTATCAACCTCCCAACTTGGAGAGACAACCCCTTTAACCTCCTGGTTCTCACAGGTTGCCAATTTGGCAGAGGATGAAAGGGAAGAGGGAGAACCAATGAGAGAGTAGCTGTTAGGCATTTGGACGGGCACATATCACTGTAATTTCCCGGCAGGAAGAAGAATTAACCAAAGTCTCAGCCAGCCACCGGGAATCAGTATAGATCCTGAAACAAAATTTTGGACTTGCGGTCAGCTCACCAAAAACGAGTTGAAAAATGGAGCTCAGGGGCACAGCAATTCACAAACTGGCCGAGTAATAAAGGACAACTATCGTCCAAAAATCTGTTGAGGGAAGGCAACGAGGTGGACTTGAAAGCGAGGCAGAATAGCAGGAAACAGATTTCAAGAGGTAAGTTGGAATCGCCTTTAAAGCACAGGAAGAGGGGCACAACTTCGACAATGATGCACTTGGCCAAAAAGGGCGTATGCGTTTTCTCCTGAATATATTCAGGAGAAAACGCATACGCCCTTTTTGGCCAAGCAGGCAAGCGGGCAATGCAATTCTGCACTACAAAGAAGTATCACTTCCCACGGGTCAAAAGGGACATCCACAAAATGTGTAAAAACCAGAAAGGCAAGACAGGCCCTAGAGAACAGGAAGCCTTGTTATGCTGATGGGTGGGATGTAAATTGCCAACTGCCTCTCTGGAGGCTTGCATTGTGTTCCCTAAAACAAGTAAACAACAGAGCTACAGAGCCAAGGGCACTTCCAGTCTAGGGAATATACCTTGGGAAAACTGAAAATCAAAAAGACACAGCCACCCCAAAATTTAGGGCTGCACTGCTTACAAGGACCTCAACTTGGGTACACCTTAAATATCCCAGGAAATATAAAAATGGTTCAAAAAACTGTGGTACTTACGTACGATGGAATATCCCTCAGCCATGAAATCAATGTCATAAGACCAGTAGCAGCAAAATGGGTGGATTCAGGTACGATGATTCTAAGTGAAATATGTCACACAGAAAAAGAAACTTATCATAAGATATCACTTATGAAGATCCTGTAAACATGGCTACACTTGAACTGAGTTAGGAAAGAGAACAGTGTCTCACATTTAGAAAACACTCTTATGCCTGCTTAAGGGGGAAGGAGAGGTGGGGTGATGCATAAAACCAGAGTTTGATATAAGCACAGGTACCGTTCCAAAAACCAACTATGGAATAGACAAGACCTACACCTTCCTCAGTGAAAGGGACTCAAAACCCCATATTTCCCGCAGAGGAATATATCTGACTAGTAAAGTAAGAATCTTAAAACCTATGTATTGATATGTCTCCGTAAGGGAATCAAGTGTGTCTAGACTGGGATAAACATGGCAGCGAGAATCAGCTCAAACCCACTATAAAAAGGAATTTCAAAAACAAAACAAAAAAACTGGGAAATTCTTTACAATTCCTTCAGGGTCTCTGATGAAACCTGAAATGACCCTATCTACAATGACAGCTGGATGTGGCATAAGGCTGGACACTTGGGACTGAGAGGATTGGTGAGATTGGGTGAGCAAATGCAGACCCTTTAAAGCAATAATGCATGGCACACATTCCACGGGTCCCAACTCTCCAGGTTGAAGGGAATATTACTACAGATATAACATGTACGGGAATCCTAGAGAATGGACACACTGTGAATACGAAAGGTTTCTAAAACTCAACGAATAGTCCCTCTCCTGGTGCTCCGGTTTGACTTTCCATCTGCTTTATTATCAACCTCCCAACTTGGAGAGACAACCCCTTTAACCTCCTGGTTCGCACAGGTTGCCAATTTGGCAGAGGATGAAAGGGAAGAGGGAGAACCAATGAGAGAGTAGCTGTTAGGCATTTGGACGGGCACATATCACTGTAATTTCCCGGCAGGAAGAAGAATTAACCAAAGTCTCAGCCAGCCACCGGGAATCAGTATAGATCCTGAAACAAAATTTTGGACTTGCGGTCAGCTCACCAAAAACGAGTTGAAAAATGGAGCTCAGGGGCACAGCAATTCACAAACTGGCCGAGTAATAAAGGACAACTATCGTCCAAAAATCTGTTGAGGGAAGGCAACGAGGTGGACTTGAAAGCGAGGCAGAATAGCAGGAAACAGATTTCAAGAGGTAAGTTGGAATCGCCTTTAAAGCACAGGAAGAGGGGCACAACTTCGACAATGATGCACTTGGCCAAAAAGGGCGTATGCGTTTTCTCCTGAATATATTCAGGAGAAAACGCATACGCCCTTTTTGGCCAAGCAGGCAAGCGGGCAATGCAATTCTGCACTACAAAGAAGTATCACTTCCCACGGGTCAAAAGGGACATCCACAAAATGTGTAAAAACCAGAAAGGCAAGACAGGCCCTAGAGAACAGGAAGCCTTGTTATGCTGATGGGTGGGATGTAAATTGCCAACTGCCTCTCTGGAGGCTTGCATTGTGTTCCCTAAAACAAGTAAACAACAGAGCTACAGAGCCAAGGGCACTTCCAGTCTAGGGAATATACCTTGGGAAAACTGAAAATCAAAAAGACACAGCCACCCCAAAATTTAGGGCTGCACTGCTTACAAGGACCTCAACTTGGGTACACCTTAAATATCCCAGGAAATATAAAAATGGTTCAAAAAACTGTGGTACTTACGTACGATGGAATATCCCTCAGCCATGAAATCAATGTCATAAGACCAGTAGCAGCAAAATGGGTGGATTCAGGTACGATGATTCTAAGTGAAATATGTCACACAGAAAAAGAAACTTATCATAAGATATCACTTATGAAGATCCTGTAAACATGGCTACACTTGAACTGAGTTAGGAAAGAGAACAGTGTCTCACATTTAGAAAACACTCTTATGACTGCTTAAGGGGGAAGGAGAGGTGGGGTGATGCATAAAACCAGAGTTTGATATAAGCACAGGTACCGTTCCAAAAACCAACTATGGAATAGACAAGACCTACACCTTCCTCAGTGAAAGGGACTCAAAACCCCATATTTCCCGCTGAGGAATATATCTGACTAGTAAGAATCTTAAAAGCTACGTATTGATATGTCTCCGTAAGGGAATCAAGTGTGTCTAGACAGGGATAAATATGGCAGCGAGAATCAGCTCAAACCCACTATAAAAAGGAATTTCAAAAATAAAACAAAATAACTGGGAAATTCTTTACAATTCCTTCAGGGTCTCTGATGAAACCTGAAATGACCCTATCTACAATGACAGCTGGATGTGGCATAAGGCTGGACACTTGGGACTGAGAGGATTGGTGAGATTGGGTGAGCAAATGCAGACCCTTTAAAGCAATAATGCATGGCACACATTCCATGGGTCCCAACTCTCCAGGTTGAAGGGAATATTACTACAGATATAACATGTACGGGAATCCTAGAGAACGGACACACTGTGAATACGAAAGGTTTCTAAAACTCAACGAATAGTCCCTCTCCTGGTGCTCCGGTTTGACTTTCCATCTGCTTTATTATCAACCTCCCAACTTGGAGAGACAGCCCCTTTAACCTCCTGGTTCGCACAGGTTGCCAATTTGGCAGAGGATGAAAGGGAAGAGGGAGAACCAATGAGAGAGTAGCTGTTAGGCATTTGGACAGGCACATATCACTGTAATTTCCCGGCAGGAAGAAGAATTAACCAAAGTCTCAGCCACCCACCGGGAATCAGTATAGATCCGGAACCAAAATTTTGGACTTGCGGTCAGCTCACCAAAAACGAGTTGAAAAATGGAGCTCAGGGGCACAGCAATTCACAAACTGGCCGAGTAATAAAGGACAACTATCGTCCAAAAATCTGTTGAGGGAAGGCAACGAGGCGGACTTGAAAGCGAGGCAGAATAGCAGGAAACAGATTTCCAGAGGTACGTTGGAATCGCCTTTAAAGCACAGGAAGAGGGGCACAACTTCGACAATGATGAACTTGGCCAAAAAGGGCGTATGCGTTTTCTCCTGAATATATTCAGGAGAAAACGCATACGCCCTTTTTGGCCAAGCAAGCAAGCGGGCAATGCAAATCTGCACTACAAAGAAGTATCACTTCCCACCGGTCAAAAGGGACATCCACAAAATGTGTAAAAACCAGAAAGGCAAGACAGGCCCTGGAGAACAGGGAGCCTTGTTATGCTGATGGGCGGGATGTAAATTGCCAACTGCCTCTCTGGAGGAGTGCATTGTGTTCCCTAAAACAAGTAAACAACAGAGCTACAGAGCCAAGGGCACTTCCAGTCTAGGGAATATACCTGGGAAAAACTGAAAATCAATAAGACAGAGCCACCCCAAAATTTAGGGCTGCACTGCTTACAAGGACCTCAACTTGGGTACACCTTTAATATCCCAGGAAATATAAAATTGGTTCAAAAATTTGTGGTACTTACGTACGATGGAATATCCCTCAGCCATGAAATCAATGTCATAAGACCAGTAGCAGCAAAATGGGTGGATTCAGGTACGATGATTCTAAGTGAAATAAGTCACAGAGAAAAAGAAACTTATCATAAGTTATCACTTATGAAGATCCTGTAAACATGGCTACACTTGAACTGAGTTAGGAAAGAGAACAGTGTCTCACATTTAGAAAACACTCTTATGCCTGCTTAAGGGGGAAGGAGAGGTGGGGTGATGCATAAAACCAGAGTTTGATATAAGCACAGGTACCGTTCCAAAAACCAACTATGGAATAGACAAGACCTACACCTTCCTCAGTGAAAGGGACTCAAAACCCCATATTTCCCGCAGAGGAATATATCTGACTAGTAAAGTAAGAATCTTAAAACCTATGTATTGATATGTCTCCGTAAGGGAATCAAGTGTGTCTAGACTGGGATAAATATGGCAGCGAGAATCAGCTCAAACCCACTATAAAAAGGAATTTCAAAAATAAAACAAAAAAACTGGGAAATTCTTTACAATTCCTTCAGGGTCTCTGATGAAACCTGAAATGACCCTATCTACAATGACAGCTGGATGTGGCATAAGGCTGGACACTTGGGACTGAGAGGATTGGTGAGATTGGGTGAGCAAATGCAGACCCTTTAAAGCAATAATGCATGGCACACATTCCACGGGTCCCAACTCTCCAGGTTGAAGGGAATATTACTACAGATATAACATGTACGGGAATCCTAGGGAATGGACACACTGTGAATACGAAAGGTTTCTAAAACTCAACGAATAGTCCCTCTCCTGGTGCTCCGGTTTGACTTTCCATCTGCTTTATTATCAACCTCCCAACTTGGAGAGACAACCCCTTTAACCTCCTGGTTCGCACAGGTTGCCAATTTGGCAGAGGATGAAAGGGAAGAGGGAGAACCAATGAGAGAGTAGCTGTTAGGCATTTGGACGGGCACATATCACTGTAATTTCCCAGCAGGAAGAAGAATTAACCAAAGTCTCAGCCAGCCACCGGGAATCAGTATAGATCCTGAAACAAAATTTTGGACTTGCGGTCAGCTCACCAAAAACGAGTTGAAAAATGGAGCTCAGGGGCACAGCAATTCACAAACTGGCCGAGTAATAAAGGACAACTATCGTCCAAAAATCTGTTGAGGGAAGGCAACGAGGTGGACTTGAAAGCGAGGCAGAATAGCAGGAAACAGATTTCAAGAGGTAAGTTGGAATCGCCTTTAAAGCACAAGAAGAGGGGCACAACTTCGACAATGATGCACTTGGCCAAAAAGGGCGTATGTGTTTTCTCCTGAATATATTCAGGAGAAAACGCATACGCCCTTTTTGGCCAAGCAGGCAAGCGGGCAATGCAATTCTGCACTACAAAGAAGTATCACTTCCCACCGGTCAAAAGGGACATCCACAAAATGTGTAAAAACCAGGAAGGCAAGACAGGCCCTAGAGAACAGGGAGCCTTGTTATGCTGATGGGTGGGATGTAAATTGCCAACTGCCTCTCTGGAGGCTTGCATTGTGTTCCCTAAAACAAGTAAACAACAGAGCTACAGAGCCAAGGGCACTTCCAGTCTAGGGAATATACCTTGGGAAAACTGAAAATCAAAAAGACACAGCCACCCCAAAATTTAGGGCTGCACTGCTTACAAGGACCTCAACTTGGGTACACCTTAAATATCCCAGGAAATATAAAAATGGTTCAAAAAACTGTGGTACTTACGTACGATGGAATATCCCTCAGCCATGAAATCAATGTCATAAGACCAGTAGCAGCAAAATGGGTGGATTCAGGTACGATGATTCTAAGTGAAATATGTCACACAGAAAAAGAAACTTATCATAAGATATCACTTATGAAGATCCTGTAAACATGGCTACACTTGAACTGAGTTAGGAAAGAGAACAGTGTCTCACATTTAGAAAACACTCTTATGACTGCTTAAGGGGGAAGGAGAGGTGGGGTGATGCATAAAACCAGAGTTTGATATAAGCACAGGTACCGTTCCAAAAACCAACTATGGAATAGACAAGACCTACACCTTCCTCAGTGAAAGGGACTCAAAACCCCATATTTCCCGCTGAGGAATATATCTGACTAGTAAGAATCTTAAAAGCTACATATTGATATGTCTCCGTAAGGGAATCAAGTGTGTCTAGACAGGGATAAATATGGCAGCGAGAATCAGCTCAAACCCACTATAAAAAGGAATTTCAAAAATAAAACAAAATAACTGGGAAATTCTTTACAATTCCTTCAGGGTCTCTGATGAAACCTGAAATGACCCTATCTACAATGACAGCTGGATGTGGCATAAGGCTGGACACTTGGGACTGAGAGGATTGGTGAGATTGGGTGAGCAAATGCAGACCCTTTAAAGCAATAATGCATGGCACACATTCCATGGGTCCCAACTCTCCAGGTTGAAGGGAATATTACTACAGATATAACATGTACGGGAATCCTAGAGAACGGACACACTGTGAATACGAAAGGTTTCTAAAACTCAACGAATAGTCCCTCTCCTGGTGCTCCGGTTTGACTTTCCATCTGCTTTATTATCAACCTCCCAACTTGGAGAGACAGCCCCTTTAACCTCCTGGTTCGCACAGGTTGCCAATTTGGCAGAGGATGAAAAGGAAGAGGGAGAACCAATGAGAGAGTAGCTGTTAGGCATTTGGACGGGCACATATCACTGTAATTTCCCGGCAGGAAGAAGAATTAACCAAAGTCTCAGCCACCCACCGGGAATCAGTATAGATCCTGAACCAAAATTTTGGACTTGCGGTCAGCTCACCAAAAACGAGTTGAAAAATGGAGCTCAGGGGCACAGCAATTCACAAACGGGCCGAGTAATAAAGGACAACTATCGTCCAAAAATCTGTTGAGAGAAGGCAACGAGGTGGACTTGAAAGTGAGGCAGAATAGCAGGAAACAGATTTCAAGAGGTACGTAGGAATCGCCTTTAAAGCACAGGAAGAGGGGCACAACTTCGACAATGATGCACTTGGCCAAAAAGGGCGTATGCGTTTTCTCCTCAGGAGAAAACGCATACGCCCTTTTTGGCCAAGCAAGCAAGCGGGCAATGCAAATCTGCACTACAAAGAAGTATCACTTCCCACCGGTCAAAAGGGACATCCACAAAATGTGTAAAAACCAGAAAGGCAAGACAGGCCCTGGAGAACAGGGTGCCTTGTTATGCTGATGGGCGGGATGTAAATTGCCAACTGCCTCTCTGGAGGAGTGCATTGTGTTCCCTAAAACAAGTAAAGAACAGAGCTACAGAGCCAAGGGCACTTCCAGTCTAGGGAATATACCTTGGGAAAACTGAAAATCAAAAAGACACAGCCACCCCAAAATTTAGGGCTGCACTGCTTACAAGGACCTCAACTTGGGTACACCTTAAATATCCCAGGAAATATAAAAATGGTTCAAAAAATTGTGGTACTTACGTACGATGGAATATCCCTCAGCCATGAAATCAATGTCATAAGACCAGTAGCAGCAAAATGGGTGGATTCAGGTACGATGATTCTAAGTGAAATAAGTCACACAGAAAAAGAAACTTATCATAAGATATCACTTATGAAGATCCTGTAAACATGGCTACACTTGAACTGAGTTAGGAAAGAGAACAGTGTCTCACATTTAGAAAACACTCTTATGCCTGCTTAAGGGGGAAGGAGAGGTGGGGTGATGCATAAAACCAGAGTTTGATATAAGCACAGGTACCGTTCCAAAAACCAACTATGGAATAGACAAGACCTACACCTTCCTCAGTGAAAGGGACTCAAAACCCCATATTTCCCGCAGAGGAATATATCTGACTAGTAAGAATCTTAAAACCTATGTATTGATATGTCTCCGTAAGGGAATCAAGTGTGTCTAGACTGGGATAAATATGGCAGCGAGAATCAGCTCAAACCCACTATAAAAAGGAATTTCAAAAATAAAACAAAAAAACTGGGAAATTCTTTACAATTCCTTCAGGGTCTCTGATGAAACCTGAAATGACCCTATCTACAATGACAGCTGGATGTGGCATAAGGCTGGACACTTGGGACTGAGAGGATTGGTGAGATTGGGTGAGCAAATGCAGACCCTTTAAAGCAATAATGCATGGCACACATTCCATGGGTCCCAACTCTCCAGGTTGAAGGGAATATTACTACAGATATAACATGTACGGGAATCCTAGAGAACGGACACACTGTGAATACGAAAGGTTTCTAAAACTCAACGAATAGTCCCTCTCCTGGTGCTCTGGTTTGATTTTCCATCTGCTTTATTATCAACCTCCCAACTTGGAGAGACAGCCCCTTTAACCTCCTGGTTCGCACAGGTTGCCAATTTGGCAGAGGATGAAAGGGAAGAGGGAGAACCAATGAGAGAGTAGCTGTTAGGCATTTGGACGGGCACATATCACTGTAATTTCCCGGCAGGAAGAAGAATTAACCAAAGTCTCAGCCACCCACCGGGAATCAGTATAGATCCTGAACCAAAATTTTGGACTTGCGGTCAGCTCACCAAAAACGAGTTGAAAAATGGAGCTCAGGGGCACAGCAATTCACAAACTGGCCGAGTAATAAAGGACAACTATCGTCCAAAAATCTGTTGAGAGAAGGCAACGAGGTGGACTTGAAAGCGAGGCAGAATAGCAGGAAACAGATTTCAAGAGGTACGTAGGAATCGCCTTTAAAGCACAGGAAGAGGGGCACAACTTCGACAATGATGCACTTGGCCAAAAAGGGCGTATGCGTTTTCTCCTGAATATATTCAGGAGAAAACGCATACGCCCTTTTTGGCCAAGCAAGCAAGCGGGCAATGCAAATCTGCACTACAAAGAAGTATCACTTCCCACCGGTCAAAAGGGACATCCACAAAATGTGTAAAAACCAGAAAGGCAAGACAGGCCCTGGAGAACAGGGTGCCTTGTTATGCTGATGGGCGGGATGTAAATTGCCAACTGCCTCTCTGGAGGAGTGCATTGTGTTCCCTAAAACAAGTAAACAACAGAGCTACAGAGCCAAGGGCACTTCCAGTCTAGGGAATATACCTTGGGAAAACTGAAAATCAAAAAGACACAGCCACCCCAAAATTTAGGGCTGCACTGCTTACAAGGACCTCCACTTGGGTACACCTTAAATATCCCAGGAAATATAAAAATGGTTCAAAAAATTGTGGTACTTACGTACGATGGAATATCCCTCAGCCATGAAATCAATGTCATAAGACCAGTAGCAGCAAAATGGGTGGATTCAGGTACGATGATTCTAAGTGAAATAAGTCACACAGAAAAAGAAACTTATCATAAGATATCACTTATGAAGATCCTGTAAACATGGCTACACTTGAACTGAGTTAGGAAAGAGAACAGTGTCTCACATTTAGAAAACACTCTTATGCCTGCTTAAGGGGGAAGGAGAGGTGGGGTGATGCATAAAACCAGAGTTTGATATAAGCACAGGTACCGTTCCAAAAACCAACTATGGAATAGACAAGACCTACACCTTCCTCAGTGAAAGGGACTCAAAACCCCATATTTCCCGCAGAGGAATATATCTGACTAGTAAGAATCTTAAAACCTATGTATTGATATGTCTCCATAAGGGAATCAAGTGTGTCTAGACTGGGATAAATATGGCAGCGAGAATCAGCTCAAACCCACTATAAAAAGGAATTTCAAAAATAAAACAAAAAAACTGGGAAATTCTTTACAATTCCTTCAGGGTCTCTGATGAAACCTGAAATGACCCTATCTACAATGACAGCTGGATGTGGCATAAGGCTGGACACTTGGGACTGAGAGGATTGGTGAGATTGGGTGAGCAAATGCAGACCCTTTAAAGCAATAATGCATGGCACACATTCCATGGGTCCCAACTCTCCAGGTTGAAGGGAATATTACTACAGATATAACATGTACGGGAATCCTAGAGAACGGACACACTGTGAATACGAAAGGTTTCTAAAACTCAACGAATAGTCCCTCTCCTGGTGCTCCGGTTTGACTTTCCATCTGCTTTATTATCAACCTGCCAACTTGGAGAGACAGCCCCTTTAACCTCCTGGTTCGCACAGGTTGCCAATTTGGCAGAGGATGAAAGGGAAGAGGGAGAACCAATGAGAGAGTAGCTGTTAGGCATTTGGACGGGCACATATCACTGTAATTTCCCGGCAGGAAGAAGAATTAACCAAAGTCTCAGCCACCCACCGGGAATCAGTATAGATCCTGAACCAAAATTTTGGACTTGCGGTCAGCTCACCAAAAACGAGTTGAAAAATGGAGCTCAGGGGCACAGCAATTCACAAACTGGCCGAGTAATAAAGGACAACTATCGTCCAAAAATCTGTTGAGGGAAGGCAACGAGGCGGACTTGAAAGCGAGGCAGAATAGCAGGAAACAGATTTCCAGAGGTACGTTGGAATCGCCTTTAAAGCACAGGAAGAGGGGCACAACTTCGACAATGATGCACTTGGCCAAAAAGGGCGTATGCGTTTTCTCCTGAATATATTCAGGAGAAAACGCATACGCCCTTTTTGGCCAAGCAAGCAAGCGGGCAATGAAAATCTGCACTACAAAGAAGTATCACTTCCCACCGGTCAAAAGGGACATCCACAAAATGTGTAAAAACCAGAAAGGCAAGACAGGCCCTGGAGAACAGGGAGCCTTGTTATGCTGATGGGCGGGATGTAAATTGCCAACTGCCTCTCTGGAGGAGTGCATTGTGTTCCCTAAAACAAGTAAACAACAGAGCTACAGAGCCAAGGGCACTTCCAGTCTAGGGAATATACCTTGGGAAAACTGAAAATCAAAAAGACACAGCCACCCCAAAATTTAGGGCTGCACTGCTTACAAGGACCTCCACTTGGGTACACCTTAAATATCCCAGGAAATATAAAAATGGTTCAAAAAATTGTGGTACTTACGTACGATGGAATATCCCTCAGCCATGAAATCAATGTCATAAGACCAGTAGCAGCAAAATGGGTGGATTCAGGTACGATGATTCTAAGTGAAATAAGTCACACAGAAAAAGAAACTTATCATAAGATATCACTTATGAAGATCCTGTAAACATGGCTACACTTGAACTGAGTTAGGAAAGAGAACAGTGTCTCACATTTAGAAAAGACTCTTATGCCTGCTTAAGGGGGAAGGAGAGGTGGGGTGATGCATAAAACCAGAGTTTGATATAAGCACAGGTACCGTTCCAAAAACCAACTATGGAATAGACAAGACCTACATCTTCCTCAGTGAAAGGGACTCAAAACCCCATATTTCCCGCAGAGGAATATATCTGACTAGTAAGAATCTTAAAACCTATGTATTGATATGTCTCCATAAGGGAATCAAGTGTGTCTAGACTGGGATAAATATGGCAGCGAGAATCAGCTCAAACCCACTATAAAAAGGAATTTCAAAAATAAAACAAAAAAACTGGGAAATTCTTTACAATTCCTTCAGGGTCTCTGATGAAACCTGAAATGACCCTATCTACAATGACAGCTGGATGTGGCATAAGGCTGGACACTTGGGACTGAGAGGATTGGTGAGATTGGGTGAGCAAATGCAGACCCTTTAAAGCAATAATGCATGGCACACATTCCATGGGTCCCAACTCTCCAGGTTGAAGGGAATATTACTACAGATATAACATGTACGGGAATCCTAGAGAACGGACACACTGTGAATACGAAAGGTTTCTAAAACTCAACGAATAGTCCCTCTCCTGGTGCTCCGGTTTGACTTTCCATCTGCTTTATTATCAACCTCCCAACTTGGAGAGACAGCCCCTTTAACCTCCTGGTTCGCACAGGTTGCCAATTTGGCAGAGGATGAAAGGGAAGAGGGAGAACCAATGAGAGAGTAGCTGTTAGGCATTTGGACGGGCACATATCACTGTAATTTCCCGGCAGGAAGAAGAATTAACCAAAGTCTCAGCCACCCACCGGGAATCAGTATAGATCCTGAACCAAAATTTTGGACTTGCGGTCAGCTCACCAAAAACGAGTTGAAAAATGGAGCTCAGGGGCACAGCAATTCACAAACAGGCCGAGTAATAAAGGACAACTATCGTCCAAAAATCTGTTGAGAGAAGGCAACGAGGTGGACTTGAAAGTGAGGCAGAATAGCAGGAAACAGATTTCAAGAGGTACGTAGGAATCGCCTTTAAAGCACAGGAAGAGGGGCACAACTTCGACAATGATGCACTTGGCCAAAAAGGGCGTATGCGTTTCCTCGAGGAGAAAACGCATACGCCCTTTTTGGCCAAGCAAGCAAGCGGGCAATGCAAATCTGCACTACAAAGAAGTATCACTTCCCACCGGTCAAAAGGGACATCCACAAAATGTGTAAAAACCAGAAAGGCAAGACAGGCCCTGGAGAACAGGGTGCCTTGTTATGCTGATGGGCGGGATGTAAATTGCCAACTGCCTCTCTGGAGGAGTGCATTGTGTTCCCTAAAACAAGTAAACAACAGAGCTACAGAGCCAAGGGCACTTCCAGTCTAGGGAATATACCTTGGGAAAACTGAAAATCAAAAAGACACAGCCACCCCAAAATTTAGGGCTGCACTGCTTACAAGGACCTCAACTTGGGTACACCTTAAATATCCCAGGAAATATAAAAATGGTTCAAAAAATTGTGGTACTTACGTACGATGGAATATCCCTCAGCCATGAAATCAATGTCATAAGACCAGTAGCAGCAAAATGGGTGGATTCAGGTACGATGATTCTAAGTGAAATAAGTCACACAGAAAAAGAAACTTATCATAAGATATCACTTATGAAGATCCTGTAAACATGGCTACACTTGAACTGAGTTAGGAAAGAGAACAGTGTCTCACATTTAGAAAACACTCTTATGCCTGCTTAAGGGGGAAGGAGAGGTGGGGTGATGCATAAAACCAGAGTTTGATATAAGCACAGGTACCGTTCCAAAAACCAACTATGGAATAGACAAGACCTACACCTTCCTCAGTGAAAGGGACTCAAAACCCCATATTTCCCGCAGAGGAATATATCTGACTAGTAAGAATCTTAAAACCTATGTATTGATATGTCTCCGTAAGGGAATCAAGTGTGTCTAGACTGGGATAAATATGGCAGCGAGAATCAGCTCAAACCCACTATAAAAAGGAATTTCAAAAATAAAACAAAAAAACTGGGAAATTCTTTACAATTCCTTCAGGGTCTCTGATGAAACCTGAAATGACCCTATCTACAATGACAGCTGGATGTGGCATAAGGCTGGACACTTGGGACTGAGAGGATTGGTGAGATTGGGTGAGCAAATGCAGACCCTTTAAAGCAATAATGCATGGCACACATTCCATGGGTCCCAACTCTCCAGGTTGAAGGGAATATTACTACAGATATAACATGTACGGGAATCCTAGAGAACGGACACACTGTGAATACGAAAGGTTTCTAAAACTCAACGAATAGTCCCTCTCCTGGTGCTCTGGTTTGATTTTCCATCTGCTTTATTATCAACCTCCCAACTTGGAGAGACAGCCCCTTTAACCTCCTGGTTCGCACAGGTTGCCAATTTGGCAGAGGATGAAAGGGAAGAGGGAGAACCAATGAGAGAGTAGCTGTTAGGCATTTGGACGGGCACATATCACTGTAATTTCCCGGCAGGAAGAAGAATTAACCAAAGTCTCAGCCACCCACCAGGAATCAGTATAGATCCTGAACCAAAATTTTGGACTTGCGGTCAGCTCACCAAAAACGAGTTGAAAAATGGAGCTCAGGGGCACAGCAATTCACAAACTGGCCGAGTAATAAAGGACAACTATCGTCCAAAAATCTGTTGAGAGAAGGCAACGAGGTGGACTTGAAAGCGAGGCAGAATAGCAGGAAACAGATTTCAAGAGGTACGTAGGAATCGCCTTTAAAGCACAGGAAGAGGGGCACAACTTCGACAATGATGCACTTGGCCAAAAAGGGCGTATGCGTTTTCTCCTGAATATATTCAGGAGAAAACGCATACGCCCTTTTTGGCCAAGCAAGCAAGCGGGCAATGCAAATCTGCACTACAAAGAAGTATCACTTCCCACCGGTCAAAAGGGACATCCACAAAATGTGTAAAAACCAGAAAGGCAAGACAGGCCCTGGAGAACAGGGTGCCTTGTTATGCTGATGGGCGGGATGTAAATTGCCAACTGCCTCTCTGGAGGAGTGCATTGTGTTCCCTAAAACAAGTAAACAACAGAGCTACAGAGCCAAGGGCACTTCCAGTCTAGGGAATATACCTTGGGAAAACTGAAAATCAAAAAGACACAGCCACCCCAAAATTTAGGGCTGCACTGCTTACAAGGACCTCCACTTGGGTACACCTTAAATATCCCAGGAAATATAAAAATGGTTCAAAAAATTGTGGTACTTACGTACGATGGAATATCCCTCAGCCATGAAATCAATGTCATAAGACCAGTAGCAGCAAAATGGGTGGATTCAGGTACGATGATTCTAAGTGAAATAAGTCACACAGAAAAAGAAACTTATCATAAGATATCACTTATGAAGATCCTGTAAACATGGCTACACTTGAACTGAGTTAGGAAAGAGAACAGTGTCTCACATTTAGAAAACACTCTTATGCCTGCTTAAGGGGGAAGGAGAGGTGGGGTGATGCATAAAACCAGAGTTTGATATAAGCACAGGTACCGTTCCAAAAACCAACTATGGAATAGACAAGACCTACACCTTCCTCAGTGAAAGGGACTCAAAACCCCACATTTCCCGCAGAGGAATATATCTGACTAGTAAGAATCTTAAAACCTATGTATTGATATGTCTCCATAAGGGAATCAAGTGTGTCTAGACTGGGATAAATATGGCAGCGAGAATCAGCTCAAACCCACTATAAAAAGGAATTTCAAAAATAAAACAAAAAAACTGGGAAATTCTTTACAATTCCTTCAGGGTCTCTGATGAAACCTGAAATGACCCTATCTACAATGACAGCTGGATGTGGCATAAGGCTGGACACTTGGGACTGAGACGATTGGTGAGATTGGGTGAGCAAATGCAGACCCTTTAAAGCAATAATGCATGGCACACATTCCATGGGTCCCAACTCTCCAGGTTGAAGGGAATATTACTACAGATATAACATGTACGGGAATCCTAGAGAACGGACACACTGTGAATACGAAAGGTTTCTAAAACTCAACGAATAGTCCCTCTCCTGGTGCTCCGGTTTGACTTTCCATCTGCTTTATTATCAACCTGCCAACTTGGAGAGACAGCCCCTTTAACCTCCTGGTTCGCACAGGTTGCCAATTTGGCAGAGGATGAAAGGGAAGAGGGAGAACCAATGAGAGAGTAGCTGTTAGGCATTTGGACGGGCACATATCACTGTAATTTCCCGGCAGGAAGAAGAATTAACCAAAGTCTCAGCCACCCACCGGGAATCAGTATAGATCCTGAACCAAAATTTTGGACTTGCGGTCAGCTCACCAAAAACGAGTTGAAAAATGGAGCTCAGGGGCACAGCAATTCACAAACTGGCCGAGTAATAAAGGACAACTATCGTCCAAAAATCTGTTGAGGGAAGGCAACGAGGCGGACTTGAAAGCGAGGCAGAATAGCAGGAAACAGATTTCCAGAGGTACGTTGGAATCGCCTTTAAAGCACAGGAAGAGGGGCACAACTTCGACAATGATGCACTTGGCCAAAAAGGGCGTATGCGTTTTCTCCTGAATATATTCAGGAGAAAACGCATACGCCCTTTTTGGCCAAGCAAGCAAGCGGGCAATGAAAATCTGCACTACAAAGAAGTATCACTTCCCACCGGTCAAAAGGGACATCCACAAAATGTGTAAAAACCAGAAAGGCAAGACAGGCCCTGGAGAACAGGGAGCCTTGTTATGCTGATGGGCGGGATGTAAATTGCCAACTGCCTCTCTGGAGGAGTGCATTGTGTTCCCTAAAACAAGTAAACAACAGAGCTACAGAGCCAAGGGCACTTCCAGTCTAGGGAATATACCTTGGGAAAACTGAAAATCAAAAAGACACAGCCACCCCAAAATTTAGGGCTGCACTGCTTACAAGGACCTCCACTTGGGTACACCTTAAATATCCCAGGAAATATAAAAATGGTTCAAAAAATTGTGGTACTTACGTACGATGGAATATCCCTCAGCCATGAAATCAATGTCATAAGACCAGTAGCAGCAAAATGGGTGGATTCAGGTACGATGATTCTAAGTGAAATAAGTCACACAGAAAAAGAAACTTATCATAAGATATCACTTATGAAGATCCTGTAAACATGGCTACACTTGAACTGAGTTAGGAAAGAGAACAGTGTCTCACATTTAGAAAAGACTCTTATGCCTGCTTAAGGGGGAAGGAGAGGTGGGGTGATGCATAAAACCAGAGTTTGATATAAGCACAGGTACCGTTCCAAAAACCAACTATGGAATAGACAAGACCTACATCTTCCTCAGTGAAAGGGACTCAAAACCCCATATTTCCCGCAGAGGAATATATCTGACTAGTAAGAATCTTAAAACCTATGTATTGATATGTCTCCATAAGGGAATCAAGTGTGTCTAGACTGGGATAAATATGGCAGCGAGAATCAGCTCAAACCCACTATAAAAAGGAATTTCAAAAATAAAACAAAAAAACTGGGAAATTCTTTACAATTCCTTCAGGGTCTCTGATGAAACCTGAAATGACCCTATCTACAATGACAGCTGGATGTGGCATAAGGCTGGACACTTGGGACTGAGAGGATTGGTGAGATTGGGTGAGCAAATGCAGACCCTTTAAAGCAATAATGCATGGCACACATTCCATGGGTCCCAACTCTCCAGGTTGAAGGGAATATTACTACAGATATAACATGTACGGGAATCCTAGAGAACGGACACACTGTGAATACGAAAGGTTTCTAAAACTCAACGAATAGTCCCTCTCCTGGTGCTCCGGTTTGACTTTCCATCTGCTTTATTATCAACCTCCCAACTTGGAGAGACAGCCCCTTTAACCTCCTGGTTCGCACAGGTTGCCAATTTGGCAGAGGATGAAAGGGAAGAGGGAGAACCAATGAGAGAGTAGCTGTTAGGCATTTGGACGGGCACATATCACTGTAATTTCCCGGCAGGAAGAAGAATTAACCAAAGTCTCAGCCACCCACCGGGAATCAGTATAGATCCAGAACCAAAATTTTGGACTTGCGGTCAGCTCACCAAAAACGAGTTGAAAAATGGAGCTCAGGGGCACAGCAATTCACAAACGGGCCGAGTAATAAAGGACAACTATCGTCCAAAAATCTGTTGAGAGAAGGCAACGAGGTGGACTTGAAAGTGAGGCAGAATAGCAGGAAACAGATTTCAAGAGGTACGTAGGAATCGCCTTTAAAGCACAGGAAGAGGGGCACAACTTCGACAATGATGCACTTGGCCAAAAAGGGCGTATGCGTTTCCTCGAGGAGAAAACGCATACGCCCTTTTTGGCCAAGCAAGCAAGCGGGCAATGCAAATCTGCACTACAAAGAAGTATCACTTCCCACCGGTCAAAAGGGACATCCACAAAATGTGTAAAAACCAGAAAGGCAAGACAGGCCCTGGAGAACAGGGTGCCTTGTTATGCTGATGGGCGGGATGTAAATTGCCAACTGCCTCTCTGGAGGAGTGCATTGTGTTCCCTAAAACAAGTAAACAACAGAGCTACAGAGCCAAGGGCACTTCCAGTCTAGGGAATATACCTTGGGAAAACTGAAAATCAAAAAGACACAGCCACCCCAAAATTTAGGGCTGCACTGCTTACAAGGACCTCAACTTGGGTACACCTTAAATATCCCAGGAAATATAAAAATGGTTCAAAAAATTGTGGTACTTACGTACGATGGAATATCCCTCAGCCATGAAATCAATGTCATAAGACCAGTAGCAGCAAAATGGGTGGATTCAGGTACGATGATTCTAAGTGAAATAAGTCACACAGAAAAAGAAACTTATCATAAGATATCACTTATGAAGATCCTGTAAACATGGCTACACTTGAACTGAGTTAGGAAAGAGAACAGTGTCTCACATTTAGAAAACACTCTTATGCCTGCTTAAGGGGGAAGGAGAGGTGGGGTGATGCATAAAACCAGAGTTTGATATAAGCACAGGTACCGTTCCAAAAACCAACTATGGAATAGACAAGACCTACACCTTCCTCAGTGAAAGGGACTCAAAACCCCATATTTCCCGCAGAGGAATATATCTGACTAGTAAGAATCTTAAAACCTATGTATTGATATGTCTCCGTAAGGGAATCAAGTGTGTCTAGACTGGGATAAATATGGCAGCGAGAATCAGCTCAAACCCACTATAAAAAGGAATTTCAAAAATAAAACAAAAAAACTGGGAAATTCTTTACAATTCCTTCAGGGTCTCTGATGAAACCTGAAATGACCCTATCTACAATGACAGCTGGATGTGGCATAAGGCTGGACACTTGGGACTGAGAGGATTGGTGAGATTGGGTGAGCAAATGCAGACCCTTTAAAGCAATAATGCATGGCACACATTCCATGGGTCCCAACTCTCCAGGTTGAAGGGAATATTACTACAGATATAACATGTACGGGAATCCTAGAGAACGGACACACTGTGAATACGAAAGGTTTCTAAAACTCAACGAATAGTCCCTCTCCTGGTGCTCTGGTTTGATTTTCCATCTGCTTTATTATCAACCTCCCAACTTGGAGAGACAGCCCCTTTAACCTCCTGGTTCGCACAGGTTGCCAATTTGGCAGAGGATGAAAGGGAAGAGGGAGAACCAATGAGAGAGTAGCTGTTAGGCATTTGGACGGGCACATATCACTGTAATTTCCCGGCAGGAAGAAGAATTAACCAAAATCTCAGCCACCCACCAGGAATCAGTATAGATCCTGAACCAAAATTTTGGACTTGCGGTCAGCTCACCAAAAACGAGTTGAAAAATGGAGCTCAGGGGCACAGCAATTCACAAACTGGCCGAGTAATAAAGGACAACTATCGTCCAAAAATCTGTTGAGAGAAGGCAACGAGGTGGACTTGAAAGCGAGGCAGAATAGCAGGAAACAGATTTCAAGAGGTACGTAGGAATCGCCTTTAAAGCACAGGAAGAGGGGCACAACTTCGACAATGATGCACTTGGCCAAAAAGGGCGTATGCGTTTTCTCCTGAATATATTCAGGAGAAAACGCATACGCCCTTTTTGGCCAAGCAAGCAAGCGGGCAATGCAAATCTGCACTACAAAGAAGTATCACTTCCCACCGGTCAAAAGGGACATCCACAAAATGTGTAAAAACCAGAAAGGCAAGACAGGCCCTGGAGAACAGGGTGCCTTGTTATGCTGATGGGCGGGATGTAAATTGCCAACTGCCTCTCTGGAGGAGTGCATTGTGTTCCCTAAAACAAGTAAACAACAGAGCTACAGAGCCAAGGGCACTTCCAGTCTAGGGAATATACCTTGGGAAAACTGAAAATCAAAAAGACACAGCCACCCCAAAATTTAGGGCTGCACTGCTTACAAGGACCTCCACTTGGGTACACCTTAAATATCCCAGGAAATATAAAAATGGTTCAAAAAATTGTGGTACTTACGTACGATGGAATATCCCTCAGCCATGAAATCAATGTCATAAGACCAGTAGCAGCAAAATGGGTGGATTCAGGTACGATGATTCTAAGTGAAATAAGTCACACAGAAAAAGAAACTTATCATAAGATATCACTTATGAAGATCCTGTAAACATGGCTACACTTGAACTGAGTTAGGAAAGAGAACAGTGTCTCACATTTAGAAAACACTCTTATGCCTGCTTAAGGGGGAAGGAGAGGTGGGGTGATGCATAAAACCAGAGTTTGATATAAGCACAGGTACCGTTCCAAAAACCAACTATGGAATAGACAAGACCTACACCTTCCTCAGTGAAAGGGACTCAAAACCCCATATTTCCCGCAGAGGAATATATCTGACTAGTAAGAATCTTAAAACCTATGTATTGATATGTCTCCATAAGGGAATCAAGTGTGTCTAGACTGGGATAAATATGGCAGCGAGAATCAGCTCAAACCCACTATAAAAAGGAATTTCAAAAATAAAACAAAAAAACTGGGAAATTCTTTACAATTCCTTCAGGGTCTCTGATGAAACCTGAAATGACCCTATCTACAATGACAGCTGGATGTGGCATAAGGAGGGACACTTGGGACTGAGACGATTTGTGAGATTGGGTGAGCAAATGCAGACCCTTTAAAGCAATAATGCATGGCACACATTCCATGGGTCCCAACTCTCCAGGTTGAAGGGAATATTACTACAGATATAACATGTACGGGAATCCTAGAGAACGGACACACTGTGAATACGAAAGGTTTCTAAAACTCAACGAATAGTCCCTCTCCTGGTGCTCCGGTTTGACTTTCCATCTGCTTTATTATCAACCTGCCAACTTGGGGAGACAGCCCCTTTAACCTCCTGGTTCGCACAGGTTGCCAATTTGGCAGAGGATGAAAGGGAAGAGGGAGAACCAATGAGAGAGTAGCTGTTAGGCATTTGGACGGGCACATATCACTGTAATTTCCCGGCAGGAAGAAGAATTAACCAAAGTCTCAGCCACCCACCGGGAATCAGTATAGATCCTGAACCAAAATTTTGGACTTGCGGTCAGCTCACCAAAAACGAGTTGAAAAATGGAGCTCAGGGGCACAGCAATTCACAAACTGGCCGAGTAATAAAGGACAACTATCGTCCAAAAATCTGTTGAGGGAAGGCAACGAGGCGGACTTGAAAGCGAGGCAGAATAGCAGGAAACAGATTTCCAGAGGTACGTTGGAATCGCCTTTAAAGCACAGGAAGAGGGGCACAACTTCGACAATGATGCACTTGGCCAAAAAGGGCGTATGCGTTTTCTCCTGAATATATTCAGGAGAAAACGCATACGCCCTTTTTGGCCAAGCAAGCAAGCGGGCAATGCAAATCTGCACTACAAAGAAGTATCACTTCCCACCGGTCAAAAGGGACATCCACAAAATGTGTAAAAACCAGAAAGGCAAGACAGGCCCTGGAGAACAGGGAGCCTTGTTATGCTGATGGGCGGGATGTAAATTGCCAACTGCCTCTCTGGAGGAGTGCATTGTGTTCCCTAAAACAAGTAAACAACAGAGCTACAGAGCCAAGGGCACTTCCAGTCTAGGGAATATACCTTGGGAAAACTGAAAATCAAAAAGACACAGCCACCCCAAAATTTAGGGCTGCACTGCTTACAAGGACCTCCACTTGGGTACACCTTAAATATCCCAGGAAATATAAAAATGGTTCAAAAAATTGTGGTACTTACGTACGATGGAATATCCCTCAGCCATGAAATCAATGTCATAAGACCAGTAGCAGCAAAATGGGTGGATTCAGGTACGATGATTCTAAGTGAAATAAGTCACACAGAAAAAGAAACTTATCATAAGATATCACTTATGAAGATCCTGTAAACATGGCTACACTTGAACTGAGTTAGGAAAGAGAACAGTGTCTCACATTTAGAAAAGACTCTTATGCCTGCTTAAGGGGGAAGGAGAGGTGGGGTGATGCATAAAACCAGAGTTTGATATAAGCACAGGTACCGTTCCAAAAACCAACTATGGAATAGACAAGACCTACATCTTCCTCAGTGAAAGGGACTCAAAACCCCATATTTCCCGCAGAGGAATATATCTGACTAGTAAGAATCTTAAAACCTATGTATTGATATGTCTCCATAAGGGAATCAAGTGTGTCTAGACTGGGATAAATATGGCAGCGAGAATCAGCTCAAACCCACTATAAAAAGGAATTTCAAAAATAAAACAAAAAAACTGGGAAATTCTTTACAATTCCTTCAGGGTCTCTGATGAAACCTGAAATGACCCTATCTACAATGACAGCTGGATGTGGCATAAGGCTGGACACTTGGGACTGAGAGGATTGGTGAGATTGGGTGAGCAAATGCAGACCCTTTAAAGCAATAATGCATGGCACACATTCCATGGGTCCCAACTCTCCAGGTTGAAGGGAATATTACTACAGATATAACATGTACGGGAATCCTAGAGAACGGACACACTGTGAATACGAAAGGTTTCTAAAACTCAACGAATAGTCCCTCTCCTGGTGCTCCGGTTTGACTTTCCATCTGCTTTATTATCAACCTGCCAACTTGGAGAGACAGCCCCTTTAACCTCCTGGTTCGCACAGGTTGCCAATTTGGCAGAGGATGAAAGGGAAGAGGGAGAACCAATGAGAGAGTAGCTGTTAGGCATTTGGACGGGCACATATCACTGTAATTTCCCGGCAGGAAGAAGAATTAACCAAAGTCTCAGCCACCCACCGGGAATCAGTATAGATCCTGAACCAAAATTTTGGACTTGCGGTCAGCTCACCAAAAACGAGTTGAAAAATGGAGCTCAGGGGCACAGCAATTCACAAACGGGCCGAGTAATAAAGGACAACTATCGTCCAAAAATCTGTTGAGAGAAGGCAACGAGGTGGACTTGAAAGTGAGGCAGAATAGCAGGAAACAGATTTCAAGAGGTACGTAGGAATCGCCTTTAAAGCACAGGAAGAGGGGCACAACTTCGACAATGATGCACTTGGCCAAAAAGGGCGTATGCGTTTTCTCCTCAGGAGAAAACGCATACGCCCTTTTTGGCCAAGCAAGCAAGCGGGCAATGCAAATCTGCACTACAAAGAAGTATCACTTCCCACCGGTCAAAAGGGACATCCACAAAATGTGTAAAAACCAGAAAGGCAAGACAGGCCCTGGAGAACAGGGTGCCTTGTTATGCTGATGGGCGGGATGTAAATTGCCAACTGCCTCTCTGGAGGAGTGCATTGTGTTCCCTAAAACAAGTAAACAACAGAGCTACAGAGCCAAGGGCACTTCCAGTCTAGGGAATATACCTTGGGAAAACTGAAAATCAAAAAGACACAGCCACCCCAAAATTTAGGGCTGCACTGCTTACAAGGACCTCAACTTGGGTACACCTTAAATATCCCAGGAAATATAAAAATGGTTCAAAAAATTGTGGTACTTACGTACGATGGAATATCCCTCAGCCATGAAATCAATGTCATAAGACCAGTAGCAGCAAAATGGGTGGATTCAGGTACGATGATTCTAAGTGAAATAAGTCACACAGAAAAAGAAACTTATCATAAGATATCACTTATGAAGATCCTGTAAACATGGCTACACTTGAACTGAGTTAGGAAAGAGAACAGTGTCTCACATTTAGAAAACACTCTTATGCCTGCTTAAGGGGGAAGGAGAGGTGGGGTGATGCATAAAACCAGAGTTTGATATAAGCACAGGTACCGTTCCAAAAACCAACTATGGAATAGACAAGACCTACACCTTCCTCAGTGAAAGGGACTCAAAACCCCATATTTCCCGCAGAGGAATATATCTGACTAGTAAGAATCTTAAAACCTATGTATTGATATGTCTCCGTAAGGGAATCAAGTGTGTCTAGACTGGGATAAATATGGCAGCGAGAATCAGCTCAAACCCACTATAAAAAGGAATTTCAAAAATAAAACAAAAAAACTGGGAAATTCTTTACAATTCCTTCAGGGTCTCTGATGAAACCTGAAATGACCCTATCTACAATGACAGCTGGATGTGGCATAAGGCTGGACACTTGGGACTGAGAGGATTGGTGAGATTGGGTGAGCAAATGCAGACCCTTTAAAGCAATAATGCATGGCACACATTCCATGGGTCCCAACTCTCCAGGTTGAAGGGAATATTACTACAGATATAACATGTACGGGAATCCTAGAGAACGGACACACTGTGAATACGAAAGGTTTCTAAAACTCAACGAATAGTCCCTCTCCTGGTGCTCTGGTTTGATTTTCCATCTGCTTTATTATCAACCTCCCAACTTGGAGAGACAGCCCCTTTAACCTCCTGGTTCGCACAGGTTGCCAATTTGGCAGAGGATGAAAGGGAAGAGGGAGAACCAATGAGAGAGTAGCTGTTAGGCATTTGGACGGGCACATATCACTGTAATTTCCCGGCAGGAAGAAGAATTAACCAAAGTCTCAGCCACCCACCGGGAATCAGTATAGATCCTGAACCAAAATTTTGGACTTGCGGTCAGCTCACCAAAAACGAGTTGAAAAATGGAGCTCAGGGGCACAGCAATTCACAAACTGGCCGAGTAATAAAGGACAACTATCGTCCAAAAATCTGTTGAGGGAAGGCAACGAGGCGGACTTGAATGCGAGGCAGAATAGCAGGAAACAGATTTCAAGAGGTACGTTGGAATCGCCTTTAAAGCACAGGAAGACGGGCCCAACTTCGACAATGATGCACTTGGCAAAAAAGGGCGTATGCGTTTTCTCCTGAATATATTCAGAAGAAAACGCATACGCACTTTTTGGCCAAGCAAGCAAGCGGGCAATGAAAATCTGCACTACAAAGAAGTATCACTTCCAACCGGTCAAAAAGGACGTCCAGAAAATGTGTAAAAACCAGAAAGGCAAGACAGGCCCTGGAGAACAGGGAGCCTTGTTATGCTGATGGGCGGGATGTAAATTGCCAACTGCCTCTCTGGAGGAGTGCATTGTGTTACCTAAAACAAGTAAACAACGGAGCTACAGAGCCAAGGGCACTTCCAGTCTAGGGAATATACCTTGGGAAAACTGAAAATCAATAAGACAGAGCCACCCCAAAATTTAGGGCTGCACTGCTTACAAGGACCTCCACTTGGGTACACCTTAAATATCCCAGGAAATATAAAAATGGTTCAAAAAATTGTGGTACTTACGTACGATGGAATATCCCTCAGCCATGAAATCAATGTCATAAGACCAGTAGCAGCAAAATGGGTGGATTCAGGTACGATGATTCTAAGTGAAATAAGTCACACAGAAAAAGAAACTTATCATAAGATATCACTTATGAAGATCCTGTAAACATGGCTACACTTGAACTGAGTTAGGAAAGAGAACAGTGTCTCACATTTAGAAAAGACTCTTATGCCTGCTTAAGGGGGAAGGAGAGGTGGGGTGATGCATAAAACCAGAGTTTGATATAAGCACAGGTACCGTTCCAAAAACCAACTATGGAATAGACAAGACCTACACCTTCCTCAGTGAAAGGGACTCAAAACCCCATATTTCCCGCAGAGGAATATATCTGACTAGTAAGAATCTTAAAACCTATGTATTGATATGTCTCCATAAGGGAATCAAGTGTGTCTAGACTGGGATAAATATGGCAGCGAGAATCAGCTCAAACCCACTATAAAAAGGAATTTCAAAAATAAAACAAAAAAACTGGGAAATTCTTTACAATTCCTTCAGGGTCTCTGATGAAACCTGAAATGACCCTATCTACAATGACAGCTGGATGTGGCATAAGGCTGGACACTTGGGACTGAGAGGATTGGTGAGATTGGGTGAGCAAATGCAGACCCTTTAAAGCAATAATGCATGGCACACATTCCATGGGTCCCAACTCTCCAGGTTGAAGGGAATATTACTACAGATATAACATGTACGGGAATCCTAGAGAACGGACACACTGTGAATACGAAAGGTTTCTAAAACTCAACGAATAGTCCCTCTCCTGGTGCTCCGGTTTGACTTTCCATCTGCTTTATTATCAACCTGCCAACTTGGAGAGACAGCCCCTTTAACCTCCTGGTTCGCACAGGTTGCCAATTTGGCAGAGGATGAAAGGGAAGAGGGAGAACCAATGAGAGAGTAGCTGTTAGGCATTTGGACGGGCACATATCACTGTAATTTCCCGGCAGGAAGAAGAATTAACCAAAGTCTCAGCCACCCACCGGGAATCAGTATAGATCCTGAACCAAAATTTTGGACTTGCGGTCAGCTCACCAAAAACGAGTTGAAAAATGGAGCTCAGGGGCACAGCAATTCACAAACTGGCCGAGTAATAAAGGACAACTATCGTCCAAAAATCTGTTGAGGGAAGGCAACGAGGCGGACTTGAAAGCGAGGCAGAATAGCAGGAAACAGATTTCCAGAGGTACGTTGGAATCGCCTTTAAAGCACAGGAAGAGGGGCACAACTTCGACAATGATGCACTTGGCCAAAAAGGGCGTATGCGTTTTCTCCTGAATATATTCAGGAGAAAACGCATACGCCCTTTTTGGCCAAGCAAGCAAGCGGGCAATGAAAATCTGCACTACAAAGAAGTATCACTTCCCACCGGTCAAAAGGGACATCCACAAAATGTGTAAAAACCAGAAAGGCAAGACAGGCCCTGGAGAACAGGGAGCCTTGTTATGCTGATGGGCGGGATGTAAATTGCCAACTGCCTCTCTGGAGGAGTGCATTGTGTTCCCTAAAACAAGTAAACAACAGAGCTACAGAGCCAAGGGCACTTCCAGTCTAGGGAATATACCTTGGGAAAACTGAAAATCAAAAAGACACAGCCACCCCAAAATTTAGGGCTGCACTGCTTACAAGGACCTCCACTTGGGTACACCTTAAATATCCCAGGAAATATAAAAATGGTTCAAAAAATTGTGGTACTTACGTACGATGGAATATCCCTCAGCCATGAAATCAATGTCATAAGACCAGTAGCAGCAAAATGGGTGGATTCAGGTACGATGATTCTAAGTGAAATAAGTCACACAGAAAAAGAAACTTATCATAAGATATCACTTATGAAGATCCTGTAAACATGGCTACACTTGAACTGAGTTAGGAAAGAGAACAGTGTCTCACATTTAGAAAAGACTCTTATGCCTGCTTAAGGGGGAAGGAGAGGTGGGGTGATGCATAAAACCAGAGTTTGATATAAGCACAGGTACCGTTCCAAAAACCAACTATGGAATAGACAAGACCTACATCTTCCTCAGTGAAAGGGACTCAAAACCCCATATTTCCCGCAGAGGAATATATCTGACTAGTAAGAATCTTAAAACCTATGTATTGATATGTCTCCATAAGGGAATCAAGTGTGTCTAGACTGGGATAAATATGGCAGC